>NC_134460.1:106936655-107257119 GCF_047948215.1 Lycorma delicatula | reverse complement strand
TAAGATGGCTTATATTAAAAAATATTTTTATTATATACTATACTGGGTGATATTAACACATGAAAAAGGCTTTATAATTTAAAACTGAGGAAAATGCAGATCTACATAATTACATTATTTAAAATTTTATGGTGTTTAAAATATTTGTCCGTCATATTGAATCAAAACGTTTTTTTTAAATAGACGTGTAATACATGATATTAATGTAAAATTTTATGAAAAATACATTGGTGAAACCCGTTTTGCGATAAATGTCTTAGGTTTTGAGTTAAAAACAATCAAAGATGCAAAAACGTAAAAATCGCGGTAAAACGCTTTGTGATTTTTTTTATTTATTTGTGTTACCTTCAGAGTTACAACCAGTAATAAACTTTAAACAGTGAATGTTGGAATTAATGGTTCAAAAAGGAATAATAACAGCCTTCACTATAATTAATAATTTGCAGCTTATACGACAAATAAATCGCTAGTTCAACGGATATTGTTTACTTTAATTATCATAATATTTCATTTTTAAATTTATTTAAATATTTTCGGTCTAAATCACTGTATACAATGAATTTTTAGAACAATTAAATTTTTTTTTATTCAAAAAATATATTAAAGATTTGGATTAATAAAACAGCTGCTACGTTACAACGCAGTTTCTCATTTTAGCTTCTTACTTCAACGTAGTACTGTATTTGGTTGTTTCTAAATTAATTACGTATTGAAGAATTAAGTATTAGTTAATCATTTTGTTCTCCAGTGCAAACTCTACCTTCCTATTTAAAGAAAAAAACCCCCCAGTTTTTAATTCAAGATGGCGGATAGGAATTTGAAACACACCGTAAAGTAGTAATTTTGTAACCATGTAGATCCTCAATTGTTTATACCTCCTAGTATTCCTGAGTTTTAAAATATAAAGCAGTTTCCGTGCTTTAATATCATTCTGTATATATTGGGTATGACAGTTCATCAATCCATGATGAACTGCTCTCATAATTTATTATCACCTAGCCTACATGATAACCATTACAGTTAGTTCTTATGTTTACGGAACAAAGATTGGAATGCTGTCGTCCGTTCCGGATGATTATTCATCAAATTTTGTTCATTAATTATAGTAATATTTTTATTCGTTAATTATCTATTTATTTAGAGTAATGGGAAAATATAGACAGAATCAATCATATTTTCTGATACAAAAAGAATTTTAGCGTACATTAGAGAGAGATAATCTAATCATTATATTATAATTAAAACCTTTATTATATAAGGAAAAACACAATATCAAAAACATAACATATCTAAAAATAATAAATTTTAACAATTTATTAGTTATTCCCATCTGTGTAAACAGGCCTTTAGCTTTTAACTGTTTATATATAAGTAAAAGTGATTTTGATTCTCAATAAGCCTGTTGAATAACTTTGGAATGATGTTCTATAGAGGAAATAATAACTGTTTGAATGATTTAGCAAAAATTCAAATGTGCACCTCTTAATACCGCAGGAATGTAAAGATTCATTTGATGAAGGAAATAAGAATTCATCCAGCCGTTCGGAAACACTGTTTAAAAACTTACTCGAAAGAATATTCTTACTGATAAACTTCCAAACCCAAAAGATACCCTGGTTTTAAAAAGGTACAGATGTTTGTACTTTTACAAAACAAAGTTCTCATAAGATTCTTTTTTTTGTAAACCTTCCAAGTTATCAGTATCTGTAAAATTTTATGGGTTCCAGATTATCGAACCATAATCCTCTAGCAATGACGTAAAATAGGCATAAGCTTTTCCTTATCGTTTATAAACACTGAGAAAAATTCTCAAAAAAATGCACATTAACGGACTCGATTTATTAGCAACATGGTTTACATATGGTGAAAGTTTATTTACAACCTACTAATAAATTTCCCAGATTTTTCATATCAACGTTTTATTAATCGACTCAATTTACGCAATAAATATTAACTGCTGGATAAATCTGATTTAAATATATCACTCAAACGCATTTAATTTAGAAAAATTGTTATTTTTATACCTAAAGAAAGATATTATTATTGTTGTTTTAACAAACAGCAGTAGATGTTACTTTTTAATATCTTTAAATCGCTTAACATCTGCAAATACTGATATGTCGGAGTATTATAAAAATGATTCGCAATAAAAGATTTTTTGGTTAATCGTATCCCATTTAAAACAAAAAAGAAAAATGAACTATATACTGTTAAAGTATATTTGTTAAGTTTATTCCAACAATTTTGCTTGTATTATAGTATGTACGCAGTTGGATGTTAAGGATTTTCATAAAGTAAAAAGCATTTAAGTCGGTTGAAATAATTGCCGTATAATGCTGGAAACTAAAGTAATTTACAGTTTGTAATAACTGCGGGAAGGCAGTAGAGGGTTATAGGTTAGGTCTGTTGTATGTGGCAGTAATAGAAGTAGTATCTACGGCAAGATGTACATATAACAGGATGGGATCCTTTACCTCGAAATTCCCGGCTTTATGTAAATGAGCACCGAAGCAAGGATTCCGCTACAAGACCCTTTCTAGCCCGGCCAGCCAAGATCTCCATCGAATAGTTTGTCCTTTTATCCTTTTCTACCGTACTCCTTCAGGTTAATTAAATGTACACTCTCGTTTCTATACGACTAATAGTAATAGTAAATACAAAAACTCTATCGGAATATTCTTGTGAAAATTAAAAGTAAGTTTAGATGAATATTTCCGCTACCGACTTGTCTGTACTTCATCGTACATATATATATATTTATATGTGTGTGTGTGTGTGTGTGTGTATTTATGTATGTATGTATAAGTATACACGATATAAACATGAATTTCCTACAGGAGAGACCAGAAAAAGGAACCTCGCTTTTTTCTCTTTCGATTCATTCTTTTACCCATAATCATTCTCTCTCACTTTTTTTTTCATGTTTATACCTTATTTCTACGGTATTCCTACTCTTTTTAACTAGTCAATCTTTCTCTTTCTACCGGGTACGAGCAAATTGAGGTGCGCCAAATTGGAATCCATTAGAAATGTGCTCTTATATGCTGTCTTACATAACAACTGCCCCTATTCCTTTATACTAAACTGAACAACGTTTGCTTCCTTTTTTCTCTTTTTTTAACCTAAACTTACGGAATACTGCAATATATATATATATATATATATATGAATGCTTTACTTCTACTACTCTTCTATCCTCTTAACTAAATTGTGCCGTGCAAACCTGTTCGTTGTGTTCTCTTTACGCTTTCTAAAACGTTGCTTTATTCTTTTTATTTTCATATTTATTTTTTTAGTTTGACTTCTGTTCTTCTTTTATTTAATTTTCCTATATCAGTCAGTAGTATGTACACAACTTAAATCTAAAATTATTATTTAATCTTTGTTTTATAATGAATGTATGAAATTTAATTAATTTTTATCTTTCTTTAATGATTAATAGGGATATAAATTACTATTAATAAAAAGCAAATAAATATAACTAATTCATTTTTTATTTCATTTACTATAATTTAATAAAATTTTATATTCAAAGTATTATTTGTTTGTTTTTTTATAATTACAAATTAAATTGTGTGCACGTGCGCGGACATACATATACTTATATATATATTAAATAGGGGGCTCGTCCCTCGACAGACCTCGCTTCGGTCGCTATTCCTGTCTACCCAGAAGACTGCGCCTCATGATATCTCGCAATGTTCGTTACCCTCATGTTTATGAAAATAATACTGATAAATAACGATTAAAGTATACAGGCTGTATAAACCTGAAAAATAAACTAAATTACATAAGACGTAGTAGTAGTAAATGGTAACTAAATATGTTATTTAAATGATTCATTACATCAGAATTCTCAAAATATGTTTATTTTTAATAGGTGTTATTTACATAAATTTTCTCTGAATTAAATTCTCTACAAAGTTGAATAGAATTTTTTTTTTATTGATAAATTAATAATGTTATTTTACTCCAAACCTAAAAAAGTGTACAAAACATTTCCGTGTTTTTCCCCGTTTTTCGTAAAACCTAAGTGTGATAGAGGTCTGAGACCACTGTTATTCAATTTCTTAGATCAAAAACCATAAGAAAACACCAAATTTATCCCTCGATTTGTACCCCCAATACGGTTTAATTTCGCAGTGGGAGCAGAAAACATAGCTAAATTTTTCGCCAGCCGAAACTCGCTAACGAACCGTTGACCTATATTTAGGTGAACATTTTTTTTCTTATTTTTGGCTGTAGAATCATCTCCCGAGAGATTGCCGTGCAATTTGGATTTACGCAGTGTGTGTATATATATATATATATATATTCTTTCTGAAACAATACTATATATATATATATATATATATATATATATATATATATATAGAGTACTGTTTAAGAAAGTTAAACGATTCATTGATTAGGTTAACTACATTTACTTTTAATAGGCTATGTAGTTAATATTTTGAAGAAAGTATTATAATAGAATCTTAAGTTTCTGAATGAAATTTTAAGTCTTTTATATATATATTAAAATGACGTTCTTTTAAAGAGTAATTTAAATGTTAATAAGTTACAAAAATAAATGCACTTAAAAATCTTTTTAAAACTTTTTTCTCACAGAGTATTTTTAAAAAGAAACCTTTTTTAATATCATTTAGTTGTCTTTCACTTTTCAAGGAAACGATGTAGCTTCTAAAAGAAAAAGAGTCTCTGTAGTCTTTGTTAGATAAATAAGATTGGCAGTGGAAGCGAACTTTTTATACCTAACTTTGTACCATTTTCATACGTCACATCGTTATTTTTTCTGATTTAAAGGATTTTCTGATCGTTCCATTTATCACGGATAAGTTTTGTGTACACTATTGTGTGTATCTTATGTACGTGGTGTACATACAGCATGGGTTATGTATATGTACTTATCTTTTTATCTTCTTTTTATTTTAAACCTTTATCTTTTATTTATTTTTGAAAAACAGATCACTTTCATATTATTAGGATTAATGCAATTAATAACGCTCTTAAAAATTGTAGTATTATTAAAATAGCATGAGATCATCTCCCCACCAGTACGTTTACTGGTTACCAGAATACCAGTTGTAATGTGAATCTAAAATCAGTGCGTATAACCAACCACTAAGTTTTATTTTTATTTACTTGATATTTCATTATGTAAATTATTTGTTTCTAGCAATTATAGATTTGAGAAAAACGTACTTTTTATTCCCACTCCCAACCACAATTACAAGTAATAAACTGGGGGGTAATCCGCCGAACTGTGATAAGCTTGTCGTGTATTTAACAACTGCGTGTGAGTAACTCATCACTGCACGTGTTTGATGTAGGAGTTTCTTTCGTTAACAGGATTTGCTTAGCTATACCTTTAAAAAAGTAAATAAAACCTCTTTTTTATTTTGAGAGCTTTGTTTTTATTGAAATAAAAAGAGGACATTTTTAATTATGTAAATTATTTAATTAAAAGTTGATGTTAATTATTAATATTGCTTTGCTGTGTATCCGATTCTTAAGTTTTTTACCTACATTAAAAATTAACATAATTAAACGTATAGTTATTAAATAAGTCTAAACATTGTACATTTTAGTTAGTTGTTATATTGTAATTATTTTTATAGATGTTTTCTTTAAAGTCAGTGTATTATATAAATAATAAAACTGTTTTAATTAAATTGGACTAAATGGGTTGTACGATTGAATAAATAAATAATGTAGCAGAGAGGCGAAGTCACCGATGAAGCTTCGCGCAGCGTTCTACTAGTAGCCTCCTACACAGTTTACTTGATTACCAACTTCGTCAATTATAAATCAAAACGTAAGACCTACTACAGCTAGTAGCTATGCTTGCAATAATTCGAAATTGTTTTCGTTCTGTCCGTATCCTGCAATACAATAATTTTCTCAGCACTTATCAGAGATTCTCGATTGATTTTCCGTAATTATCATATGATAAATTTATAATTATCTATAACTTGTTTGTTTTCTCCTACCAATTTTCCAACTACTGCGGGTCTGGGTGTGTGTGTGTGTATATAGGCAAATGTAATTACTGCTACCCGCTTGCAAGGTCTGACGTAGCTGCAACGTAAGTATAAATGTACCGGTAAACATGGAGTCTGTTCCAGACTCAGGTCGACCACTCCTGAGATATGTGGTTAATTGAAACCCGACCGCCAATGAACTCCAGTATCCACAGTTCAGCTTTCATATCCATAGAAAAGCGAGTGCCTTTATAAGGACTCAAACCTTTGAACTCTAGACTTCGAAAATCAGCTGATTTTGAGACTAACTTGGCGGGCACATTTATCTATAATTTATGAAAGATATTTTATATTAGGAACCGGGGAAAATGGTTTCTAATATTATTGTTATTATAAGATCTAACTAAGTTTTCTTCCTATTTTATATATTGGAATGAATAATAATTTAATTTAAGTGAATCCGGTAATAATAGTTTTAAGGCTGGATTTTTTTATATTTTTGTTTTAAATTAATATATTTAAGTTTGACTGAAATAAAAAAATTTGGTTTGGACGTCACATGATTTCCTTGTACGCCTATTAAATTACATATACACATTTTTTTTAAATGAAAACTACATAAAATTTTATTTCATTAATAACTTTTCTTTTTTTTTATTGTTGTTGAATTATTAATATTTTTTTTTTTTTATCATGGGTTAATAATTATTAATAAATCAATTTAAATTTTAAAAAAATTTAAAAAAGGGAGATGAAATCGGATTTGAACCGATGTGCCTTCCCCTTGTAACATCCAAATATTTCATTAATTAAAATTTTATTTAATTTTATTTGGTTATGACGCTAGAACCAATGAAAATAAGTACCACTTATGATATATCGTTGAAAATTCTCAATGAGGTCTGATTACTGTAGTTAAGAAAAAGTCCAAAATCCAATTTTTTTTAAATTTTGTTCTCTTTTGGATACTTATGGTTCAGTCGATTGCAATCAAAAGAAGAGGTGCACAACTAGATGTTACAACAGTCTCAATTCCAAAATTTCAACATCCTACGGTTAATCGTCTTTGAGTTATGCGAAATTCATAAGTAGTACAGACGTCCCGCCGAAAATAGTCAAATTGAATTCAGTGATGGTCAAAATGGATATTTCCGTTGAAATCTGAAAACCGAAATTTTTCGTGATCACAATACTTCCTTTACTTAGTACAAACAAAAAACATTGATTAAATCTGTTATTCAGTTACATACTAAAGAATTTTCATAAACTTCCTTATGTACATATATATATATATATATATATATATATATATATATATATACAGGCATATGTATAAAATTTGTGCTCGAAAATCTCCAATATTACTTGACCAATTTAATTGAAATCTAAATATTCTGCAGTATTGTATATTTGAAGTTGTGCGTGTAAAAATTTGATTGAGAGTTTCCAAGTCGTTCTTCAGTTAAGATCAATTAAAGGTCGACAACAATTAGTATAATTTACCTCAATTTGAGATTTTCATGACGTTGTAGTGGTGTATTTTCATGTGCTCTAACGCAATGTGTTATACACACTCACTGTTACTTGTGTGTAGGGTCTACTATTATTTTTAATTATTTTATCACCTTACGGTTGTTATAATTTAATTTTGTTATAAATAGAAATCGTTATCTTATAAATATGTAATTGTTAATTTTACGATTCTCGGACGAAAATTCGTAATTTTTATTATTTTTTAAGCGTTACAACCTTTTATCGTACTGTTCAATCAATTAATTGGAAAGATATGGATGAACAAACTATATTTTGTTATAGGTATTATCATGATTATCGTGTTATGAATGTAATGCGGTTAGCCTATATAAATGTGGATGGAGCTTTTGTTCAGCAGTCAAATACAAATCCCTTTTTAAGTAATCTATCAGTTTAACTATAAAACATAGTAAGTTAGTGATATTAATATTTTTAAAAAAATAATAATAAATACATTCCATTATTTAATTCCAGCAAAAAGTGATATCACGAATTGTGTCATAAAATATTCTATTTGTAATGTATCTCGTATTATATTTAAATTCATAATCCTCAATTATTGAGGAATACATAACTAATTGTAGATATTGATCCGTATTATTAATAGTTTACTGGATAATGATGAGTAAACACAATAGTTGAATCCTCGTTTCTGTTATCTATAACGGTATAACCTCTTTGATGATTTATATTGATAACGCTCTGTTAGCTAATGCGTAATAAGCGACTTATCTTTGGTTAAAGATAATACTAATTAGTTGTCTTAATACAGTTGTATTAGTAAGACACAACGATTGCAAATTGAAATTTTCTGTTTTGCGTAATAAAATAAAAAGAAATATATAGTTGTAAGGAAGTATATTCAAATGAAATTCAGCAGCAATAAATCGGGTCTGGCTGTATTGTAATTGGATTAGTTACGCGGAGGTTGCGTGCACCGGAATGATTGTAAGGGAAGGTAGTGTATTTAATTCTTCACCCGTTCCCCTTTCTGTAATTTCACCATTACCCCACAAGTGACCTACAGCTAGCTGGACTTCGTATTCCGCAAACTAAGTCAGCTTTAACATAATATTGACTTTTTTTTAACCTTGACTCGCCCGGACAGTCATATTTCTCATTCAGTTTCTCTTCCTAATTTATGATTTTTTTTTTCGAATTTCTGATCATTAATTTCGTTCAAAATTTGTATAATAGTTTACTTCTTATTTTTACATTTAATGTATCTATTTTGTTTGAAATAGATCTGTAATTATTATATTTTGCTTGCCGTATATGAAATATGCTAAGGAATAAATTAAAAAAAAAATTAAGGTATTTTTATAACATAAAAAAAAAAACATAATTTAACATAAATTGATTAAGGTTTATACAGTTTTATTTTATCTGCACTAAAATATGCGTTTTTGTCATGATATATTACAAGAAATTACAGTATTATTTTAATGGTTACTAAATTTTACGAAAATATAAATTAATATGTAATTTAACATTCAAATTACCCAAATAATATACATAATATGATTTTACAAGCCTATAAATTATAACAAATATATACAGAGTTCATAAAATCTCCTTAAACTCCATATCTTTTACCTATTTTTCGAAGAAAATTACGGTATCGCTTTCGGTCGCACGATGGGATTGGGGTGGGTGGGGTGAAATTTACTTTTTGAGGTGTCAGGAATTCGCAAACACCATTCACTTAAAATTTAATTCCTTATATCTTATATATAGAGACCTATATAATGCTTGTGGCTCGAAAAGGTTCAAAACTACTTTATCAATTTCACTGAAATTTAAATATGCTGTAGAAGTATATCTGAAGTTTTACATGTGAAAATTTGATGAAGATTGGTGGATTCGTTGTTGAGTTACACTCAGTTTAAGGCTCGAAAATCTTCAAAATTACGCGATCAATCTCATTGAAATTTAGATATACTGTAGAAGTGTATCTGAAGTTGTACATTTTTAAAAGTTTGATGAAATTACAGTATTATTTTAATGGTTACTAAATTATATTCTAATATAAATTTTACGAATATATAAATTAATATGTAATTTAGCATTCAAATTACACAAATAATATACATAATATGATCGTAATATAGATTTTACAAGCCTTATAAATTATAGCAAATATATAGAGAGTTCATATAATCTCCTTACTCCATATTTTTTTACCTATTTTTGAGTCTTTCTTGAGTTACACTTAATTTAAGGTCGAACAAATTTGAACGGATCATGATAGAATCGTGGTAATAACGAATCATCAACGTTCCGCAAATAGGAAAGTTGATGGTTATTTTTCTGCGGTATCTGTTGTTACCAACATTAAACCAAACTAAAGAAATATTAAAACATTAAAACCAAGTTAAATTAACGAAAATTCGGTCTTTCTTGCGCAGAACTACCCAAGTGTTTTTTAGTATTGAAAATGATAGTTTACTAATTATAGAATTATTACAGTATAATATTATATACTACAACAGTATATATAGTATATATAGCGCGTACATACTCGTATGTCTATAGTATACGTAAGATTATTTTTTTATCCTCCATTCGCCAACTGACTGACCGAAGCTGGCCACCCGATTAAATGAGGAACAAAACATTAGACCAGTTTAGTATTAGTAACCTTTATACAGTACCGTTTACAAACAAGTAATCAGAAACACTCATAATGGAATCTCTTAACAGAGAAATATTTATGCATGAATAACTTTTAAACTAAATTGTATAAACTAAAAACTAAAGTTATGGTAGGCAGAAATAAACCTTCATAACATCATCCTGTAGTTCTTATCTGTATTTTTTTTAGAAATAAATTCCAGTTGTTAACTTTTTTAATTAAATTTCAAATGGTATGCTGGCACCATTGGAAAAAAATAACCAAAAAATAACATATTATTAATAACCAAAAATACATAAAAAAATTCAAATCTAAGCACATATTTCTTATAAATAAACCTGCTATATCAGCAGGTTTTATAATAAATAAATAAAAATCATTTAAAAAACTCAAAAAATCATTTATATTAATAACTATGTTCAAGTTATTGATCGTAGTCAATATCTATTTGATGAGAATAATTGTTTAAGTTATTTAGATTAACATTTGCGCTCATACTGTGCAGTAATACATTCCTCTGCAGTAAAACGTCGCTTTAGCTGCTATTCAAATATCTATCTATATTAAGTAGTTTATTTATAAACTAGTAGTAGTTTATTTAACAAATCTTACGATCTTAATTTATTTTTTAAGAGCTAATAGAATTGCTTAATTTAGTTCTTTCTAGATTTGTTGTTTCATATAGGAGTTTATTTTTATTTTTATCTATATCTCGGATGAAAAATCCATTATCATAAAATTCTGGTGACCTACTTGGCTTTCTTTTTACTTCATCCTATCATCCAATCACTTTGTCATCAAACTTCATCACCATAATCAAATATTGAAGTAGTATAACAGCAGAGAACCATTATCATGGAACTAAACGTTTTCAAATTATGAATATTCATTGGTATGATGGTGCAGCGTTAGTATAAAATCGTTTATACTGATATAAAATGTGTTGTATTATAATAAAGGAGAAAACTAGAGTAGTCTACAGGTGGTACTCTATAACGATAGTATTACAAGTTTCACATTTCTTATTTGGTTAATCCATTTTTGACGACCTATATATATATATATATATATATATTTATTGGAATGATGAGATATCATTATTAACATGTACTAATATGTTTGTTGATATTTTAGTAACATTAATTGTTTTGTAAATTCCATCATAGCTTACTTTTGTAAATTACTTTTAATTTATTTAAATTTATTTTTATTTTAAACTAGCTGACCAGGCAATGCTTCGCCATTGCTAGATTTGAGTATATATATGCGCGCGCGCACACGTGTGTGTATGTGTCGATTAAATAAACACAAATAAAGATTTGATAAAATATTAAAAAACTGAACGTTACGGAACTTCAAAAAATTTAACCTTTTTCTTTTCCCCTACTTCCCTTTTTTCCTTTTTCCCTTCGTCTCTTCTTTTCTTTTTCCCTTTCTTCCTATTTCCCCTTTTCCATTTTTCGCAAAAATATTTATTTTCACGTAACTAATATGTATTCTGAATATGAGCCAAATCGGACCATAAAATAATTTTCCGAAATATCTCGACCTCAGCGCCATCTAGCGGGTTCAAACTAATTCAGAAACCTTCGCAGGCCTGCGCACAACAACTCACCAGTTTCATCGCAATCGGATGAATGGTATAGGAACGTATACGGGACAAACAAACAAACATTTATTTTATATATATATTTATATAAGATTATACTTATTCATGAAAATTAATTTTTTCACTTACTCCTTTATTTTATCCTCAATTTGTTTAGTACTTTCACAGAAATCTCCGCTTCATCTGAACGTTTTTATAGAAATTTATATTAAAAACATAGTTTTGTTTAAAATATATGTTAAAGTTTAAAAAAAATAATAAAATTAATAAATTAAAAGTTTCAATAAATAAAAATATGTTAGTTTAAATAAATAAATGAACGTTTAAAATATAGAGAGGTATATTTATCATACCGTTGATTTTAAATCGGCAACACTGTGATGTATTTTTAATATTTAAAATATGTTTTCAATGTAAATTTCAACATAAAAGTTCTGATGGAGTAAAGAATTTTACGAAAGTACTAATCGGTAAATAAAAATATAAAGCGGTAAGTGAAAAAATTAATTACGTTATCCATTATTTTGCTGTCTATATTATTTTATTTATTATAAATAAAATTTATTCAATGACTATAATTTTAAAATTTTAATTAATTTTTCACAATAAAAATAGATTCTGTAAAAGCAGAAATTGCTTTTTAATTATACTGTAAAAATTATAAAGAGAAAAAAAAAGTGGAAAAATCACAAAAATCTGTAATTTTTTTTTTTTAGCTGCTTAGGTATAAAGCATGAATCCTATAATCTGGTTAATAAACGAAAACATCTGATTTTGAGTTGTTATAATTAAATTTTAAAAAGTACTTGTATGCCTCAAATTACAGCATTTACTTAGTTGTAATGTAATATTTTCTTTAAAATTCATTTTAACCGTAAGAAACATTTTATAAACAAAGAACAATGCAGAAAAAATATTTTTTCAGCCTTTTTCTGTTATTTTCGATTATTGAAAGGAATAACTTCAATTTAACATAAAATAATAATTGTAAATACCCTTTCGATTTTATCTCCATCAAACTCATAATGTGTTAACATAATTTACCTGAAATCCTTAAAATAACAGTTTTTTCCTTATTCTTTTTTTTTTTGTTAATTTTTGCATTATAGTTAATTAATTTTTATTTTCCTGAACGATGTGCATATTGAACCTCACATGCACAACCAATACGATACGTTTGCGGTACTCTTAAAATGGATAAAACACACAGGAGTTGTTACTTGACAACAGAGTATAAATTGCATTCTGTCTTATTCATACGATTACCAGCGTGCGCGCTCACTCACACTATGAATTGTTCTGTATACGTATACAACCAATCCTAACAGCGGACTACTTGTTAAATCTGCCGGGTTTGGGTACCGGGCAAACCTTGTTTGGTACTTTTGTATAATGTTGGACGGTATCTGGGCACGTTCTACGTACAAGACTATATTATAGCTAGAAGTTTAAGTCGATGCAAATGAGTGTCAACAACCCTCGTTCCTTTACCAAACGGACACAAAACCGCTCTTGTTTTGCCAAGAACCCTCTAAAATCCTCCATAAGCTCTTAAGTGGTTCACAACGTCTTCTTTATTTCCTTTTTATCCCTCTCTGTTGCTGTTTTTTAATTAAAAATCGCCTCATTTTGTTTTAACCGATGTTTCAGTCACATTTTTTTTTTTGCTCTTTGTTTTGTTAATTTTATAAGAAACATTTTTACGTTTTAAGTGAACATTGTTACGTTAACATCCCTTTTTTTATCAGTGCTAAGAGTAAAAACAAAAGTTAATTTCTGCAACATTATAAAATTTTATTTCCTGACTGTAATTAGATGGTTAGTATAAATTTTAAAAGTTATTAACTTTTGTTAAACATAAACTCTTTATAGAAAGTAGCAGTGTGTAGCATTTGTGAATTTTTGGTATTATTATTTTTTCTTTAATTTTTACTGTTTACTGATCCTTTTTTTTTGCTGTACGATTATTTATTTATTGTTATTAATATGAAGTTATGTATTTTATTTTTTTATATAGATTTTCTATATTTAGAAATATATATATTTTGTTTTTAATTTTCAAATATTTGGAGATAAAAAAACTTGATTTTTAAATGAAAAAATATGTTGTGTTTGCACATTTCTGATGTTATATAATACATATTTTCTTTTTATTGAGGAAGTTATAAAAAATACAACATGAATTCTTATAATTCTTTTAACACTTATGAAAAAGATTTTTTTATCGATATAATACGCAGTTACAAAAGGCGAACTAAACTACTTTTTTGTAAACGTTTAAATTAAAAACCAGAATTTAAAAAAACCTTAAAATGACATATTTGAAGGTTGATTAATTGTAATAAATGAATTACTTTTTATATTACGAATTTAAAAAAAAAAAAAACAAATCAGGAGAAAATGATGATGTTTTGAAATTTTACTTAAATAATCACGGTTATTTTATAATTTGTTAATCGTTTTTTTTTTTAAAGAGCCGATTTGAAAAACCATATCAAATATTGCCAGTGCTGATTGTAATTAAACTATTGAATCGGTTCTATTTTCAATTACTTATTTTTTTCAATATTTCTTAACAAATACCGTTAGGATATTGTGCATAGTTAATTTAATAGTTACTTTATTATATTGCCTTCAAGATTATTTTTAGTATATTTTCTGGGTTATGGTATATCTTGGCAGCAACGTGACATTCAAGGTGCGTGTTATTGTTTTTGTTCGGTGTTCACTTCTCGTGATGTTATTCACATCGGTAATGTTGTTTTAATAATTTAGAAACCATAAAATGATTAGACTTTTAAGTGATTATTTATGGACTCTGGATTATATATCACCTAATGACGTAAATACATTATGTTTTAGATTATATAATAAAACTACATAAAAACAAAAGAATTTTTTTTTGTTATATGTTTTATTATAGGAGACACTTCGAATTATTTTTAATTAAAAGTAGATCTATTAGAAAATAATACATTAATTTATATAATTTTTGTGTTTAATTGTAATTTCTATTTAATGAATTTAACTAGCCATTATAAAATTACCTCGAAAAATAAAACCGCACATGAGAACCAATCAAAACATATTTGCACATTTAAAATCATATAAAAAATATTTAAATGGTTTTACTTAGGTTACGAACTTCTGATTTATTGTCTTATTTAGTAATTTAATTGTAACTAATAATTAAATTAATTATAATTACAACTTCTTTTGAAAATTGTTAAAAAACTTAAACGACGGTCGCGTGGTGTAAACGAATATTAGCTTAATGAATTTTTTTTTAATTTAAGACTTAAGAACTTGTCTTTTTTTATTATTGTTGTCAGTTGTAAGTTAAGTAAACAAAAAAAATTAAGAGAAGTTATATAAAATTTACTTTAAAAAGTCCTGGTTTACCCGGTAGTGTAATTTCAAGGTTTCAAAATTTTGTTAGTGATTTAAAAAAAATAAGCCTATGTTAATTCTTATATTTAAACTTAAAGTTTTATTTTTCGTTTGAGTTTTGTTTTAGTGATCGCTTTCATTAGAAACCAGTTTTTTTTTGTTTATTTATTTTTTCATAAAAATGAACTCTGCCCTGTATTACGTGTTTTAGCGACACTATTATAGTATGAACATATTATCATTATCTGTATAAAAAATAAAAGATTTAAAGAAGAATTTCCATTCATTAAAACTGTTTGATATCATAGCTGTCTGTTAGAAAAAGAGTACTGTCGCTTCAAATGAAATAACTCCACAGACAGACAAGTAGAGTTTATAAAACATTTACCTCATCATAGACAATGGTTGTGTATAATATCGTATCCGATGTTTTAGGTTGTGTTGATATCTTGTGAGGGGATGATAAAACATACTGTAGTAAGAGAAAGGTGTTAACTGGACATTTTGTGTAATTTCCTCTCCCCTTAACATCTCGAAGGAGATTTTTTTTCATCAAGGTAGTTCGCATTAGTTATAACACTTCAAAGACAAGCACTTTCTTTCGTGACTCGTAATGTAGTATGTTTATAAAAGTATTACTTGCTTCTGTTGCGTTTCATTTAACTATTTATCCGAAGAATTGTTTTAAATAATTGTCGTTCTTTAATACAATTAACGTATGAAAAAAATAATAATAAACCTGTTTACTTCGTTTAAAAGCATATTTCATATATAACATATTCGTGTTCTGAATGATGTATATTATTACTATTATTTTCTTACGTTATTATATATTACACTTTAATAGGGAAAGTATAAAAACGGAACTGTTTTAAAAAAACCATTTACTGATTAAAATCCATACTGGAAAATGTCAGAACAACTTTTTTATACAATTAAAAAAAAAATTTATTTAGTTAATCGACTTTGTTACATACGACGGCTTCAAAGACAAATCCCTATTATAAAATTTGACCCATTATAGAGAACCCTTAAGTTTAAAAATGAGAATAGCCAGAATATTTACTTACAAACTTATCTGTTGGAAAGTTAACACGGCACAATTATGACGACGTAACAATCCATATAGTTATATGTTTGACAGTTAACTGACATAACGATGTAATATAAAATAAAGGCTTATTACTTTTTAGTAATAAGCCTTTACTTCTTAAGCGTAAGAAGAAACGTCAAAACTATGATTTGATACGATTAGTTTACTATAGGGAGAGACGGTTAGGTTTTGTAAATTGGGCTATGAGTTTCAAAGTTTGTAACTTTAGAGTAGGAAAGTTTTGTTGTATTATTACGGTATGTATTAGTTGCTTAATCACTTATAAATTATATTCAATATAATTATTAATATTGATGGTAACTTATGTTAGTTTCTGAATTTAATATTAACTACAAATTTATGCTGTTACTGTATAAATATAAGAACATTGAATAACATATGTTTATTGCATAATGGATAGTTTATTTATTACGTAATTTTAAGTTATTTTTTATCGTTAACTATTACAAAATTTATTTTGTTAAATTTACAATTTATTCTGTAATTATCTGTAAATCATTATTAATTATAAGCACTTGTTGCCCTTATAATATTCGAGGATTGTGGGGGATTATTGATATATATAGGGATATATATAACGTATATAAGGTAACATATTTTAAATAATTTTTTTACCATAAAATTGACCAATAATTATGAACAAACTATTCCAAAAATGCGTAATAAATATAAATTAAATTTACACCACATTCAACAGTGTTCACATAGTGGCGTAACCTTATGGGAAAATGAGTACGTTACAATAATTGTTGAAAGTTATGCGATTCTCGTAACTGAACACGACGTTGCATACTCTTAAACACATGTTTGTTGAGGAATTGTAGCGAGACATAATTCAATTTCGCTCTGTGATTCGGGAATGTTTAAGGCTTCCCCACGAGTAAAAGTCAGGAAGGGATAAATCAGAAGACCAAGGAGGTCACAACTCCTTCGAAATCACTTCTCCAAAAAAACACTGATCCAAGAAAGTCATAGTGTTGTTGGCTATATGAGCCGTAGCATTGTGGTGGTGAGACCACGTGTACTCTAGCATCGGTCTATAGCACCGGTGTGGTGTTATAGTCTTTCAAATTGTTGCACCATCTGCACGTAGCGCCCATTGTTTACTGTACCGTGAAAGAATGTCATGAAGATTCGTGTACGTGAAATTGCACATCAAACACCCATTTTTTGTCGGTGCACAGGAGACTCGTGCAGCTGATGTGGATTTTCCGTACACCAAATGCGTGGATTCTGTGCATTAACGTATCCATCAAGGTGGAACCATGCTTCGTCAGACCAATCGTCGAGACCTTCCCCATCTGGCGTTACATATGACATGAACCACTGACAGAAAGCTACACGTTTTCCAGTGTCTGCAGGTAACATTTCGTGAGCAACAAGAATTTTGTACGGATGCATCTTTAAACACTTGCACAATGCCGTGTGGACAGTACCAACGAAGAGACCAGACTTATTAGGTAGACGTCAAATGCAGCTTGCACGTCGATCAACTTTTCTGGTGTTAGCACTTTTGGTCGACATTTTTGGTTGCATCTACCACATTTCTTTCTCTTGGAAGTAGTCGTACAGCCGCTTGATTGAGGTTTTGTTTGGTGCATCTACACCGTACATTTCTACGAAGGCATCCTGGATCTGGGCATAACTGGAACACCTATTGTATTTGGAGACAATGAATATTCTCTGCTACATTGTGTAACCCTTTTTTATTCATTTAAACCAGCAACAAAAGAAGGAAACGTTCTCCTATAAGATTGCGTCACTTTTTGAACAGTCGTAATTTTATAATTTTTAATACGAGAAAATTGGATAAAGAAAGATTTATAAAAGAAAAATATTTCTTACCGATTGTCTTTAGATTATACAATCTTTGTAATCGTTTTTCAAATAGTCATTCCATGATGGCATTTCATATCAACAATTTTTTATATCAAAAATTACGTCTATAAATTAAAACTTTTTACAGGTTGTAAGTTTCTTCTGATTTGTATTATAAAGATTACCCTTTTTTTTAGATTTAATAATTTTAGTGAACTTTCAATAACATTTTAGCTGAAATAATAAATGTTTTTTTTAGTTATTTTTTTTATGTGAGAAAAAATAAAATGCTAAATTCGACTTATGCATCTGCATCCGCGATTATTTTGATAACTAGTTTGCCGATTTTCATTGAACCGGTAACAAATGTATTTCTACATTCGGAACAAAGTCTTTGACAAATTTAAGTCATGAAAAAGTTATATTTTTTTGCAATTTCTTTTAAGTTTAATCATGTTTTTATTACCGAAATAAAAAAATAGGTTCTTTTTAATTAAATTAATTTTTTATTGATAAGTTATTTTAAATTATTATTATTCGCAAATATAATGCATACAAAATTAAAACAAAATTATTTATCGTTATTATATGCATTTTTAATTTAAAAAGGACCCGCTTTTCCTATCTGTATCTGTAAGTAGAGTAATATTGTTAAACTAAAAAGTTTAGAAAAAACAAAAAGTAATTATTATTCTTTTGTTGTTTATTCTTGGAGTTTTACTAAAAACTAATTTTCTTATTCAAAATAGATAACTGTTTTCCCTCTGTACTTCTATTTTACGTCTATTTAATAGGTACATTCATACCGGCTTTGAAACCAGTTTTATCGTCGTGGAAACATAATTATAGTATTCCTTTTTGTCTATATAAGTTTTATTTATATTTCAACTGTAATCTAACTTTTTCATATAATGGAACGATTTAATTTTATTTTCCTTGTTTTAGTTGTGTAGAAAATTATAGTTTTAATCTTACTGACAAAAAAGTTACAGTACAGTATCCAACAAAACTTGGTCACAGGTTTATTTCCCGACTTGTTGGTCGGAAAGATTAGAGGAAATGAAAAAAAAAACTTATCTTCATTAATAATGTTTGTTTTCTGTTTCTTCTTAAATTATGAAATCGTTCAATTTTTATTTTTGTTATTTTATTGGTGTAATGTTTGGTTGTCTGTACAATGAAAAAATGATATTTTTATTTATTTGGTAAATTGTTAACGTTTAAAAATATTTATCGTAGGTATATTGCAAGAAATGTGTGTATTAAAGTAATTATTTTTTTCCTTTTTTTAATAATCTTATCAGTTTTATCAAGGTAGTTAGTTATACATTGAATGTTATACATACTTTTTCTATTAGTTATTTTTAAGCGTGTTAATACTATTGATTTTTAAAAGTTTTATATCTTTCTTTCATTAAGAATTAACATCATTTTTTTGTCTATGATTTATTATTATTACTATTTCGTAGTGTAACATTAACTTAATTGTCTTGCGTTAAAGTGGTACTAAATTCTTATTTTCCAGTAACACGGTAAAAAAAAAGTTAAATAAATGACTCCTTTTTTTTCTTCTTTTAATATCGATGGTTTCTACATTTATAAATTAAAATTTTGATTTAAATAAAGAATAAGAAGGTCTTTGGTGAAGAGGATATATGTCGGAATAGCATTAAGGACGACCAGTTTTTTGTCATTTCCAAACTGGCGAGCACAGATGACCGGAGAAAAACAGGAAAATGAATTCTGCGAGCGGTTGAAAAAGGTTTTTCTTCCTTTGTCTCATATTTTATATACAGGCAGAGAGTATCGTCGTCCGGTTTTTTGTTACCGTAGTCACTGTCCTGAAGAACTATACCGAAATTGTTTCTCGAAATGAGAAAAAGAAAGAATTATGATTAGCGTCTGGAATTTTCTCAATATTTTGTATTACATTGAACCGAGTGACCGTTCTATTGTTCTCCATTCTTTTTTCTTTCTTTTTTTTATTATTGTTTTATAAAAGTTTGTACAATTTATACTTCTTTTTGATGTGGAATTTTTTTTATAGCAACTTGAATTTTTCGATAAATTTCCATAATATTACAAATAATATTTTATATCTTTCTTTATATAAAACTAAAATGTAAATTCTTTTTGAAATCTCAGTCATAGTAGACCTGTAATAAATATAAAGACCTATTGAAATAAAATGTTTGTTTTTTTTTTTAAATGAGAATTAATAAATTAACACAAGTTTTTCTTCAAGTATTATTTTTGTGTATACACTGTTAATACATCATATATTTTCTTAATAAAAACGCATGTATTAATTAAGTTATTCAAAGTTTTGATCGGTGTTTATTACTGATTTTAGGTATATTTCATAAGAAATCTACCACCTATTGTAATGGATACCATGATTCGACTACCGGAAAATTTCGACATATCTTCGCGTTTCATATCCCCCAGACCGCAAAACCACCGTCAGTCCAAGAGTTAATATATATATATATATATATTTTTTTTTTTTCCACTGTCTTGTGGACACGATAATTGCTTTAATTTTGCGCTAGTCGCTTTCAAATTGATACATAAAATATAACTACCCAAAATCTCGGTCGAGTTCGTTAATAGACAAAATCGGACCATATTGGTAGAAATGAGGGACGGCTTTTTCGGAAAAATAAAATATCGCTATAACTTTTTTATTAAGTAAAAAATATCATATTCGTTTAATGATCCTGCTATTCTTTGGATAAGGGCCTAAAACTTATCCGAGTAAAGTTTTTTGATATCGGCCCAGGGCCAATATTGGCCCAGGGGATAGAACAAAATGGTGTTTCGAAGACAAAAAACATCTTACATTCCTTAAAAGGCAGAGTATCGAATCGGTTTAGAGTGGTCGTTAGTCTTGTAAACATTACCTAAAAATTTTGTCTGAAACAATTTTTGATATGACCAACCCTTACGACAAGAGATGACAAAACATGCCAGACCGTCGGTTGAGGTATCCCAAGTTCTTTGCTCGCTCTACGGGTTGACTTTCTTGGGCTAAGTACAAAACTTTCTTTAATTCGTCTCACGTTCTCTTCTGCCACAAGCGATCGGCCCGTGCTCTTGCCTTTAGGGAGACACTCTGTTTATTCAAACTGGTGAAACCGATGACATATGCTCTTGCTTATTGGAGGGTCAACGTTAAATCGGAGACGAAACGCACGCTGCCCTGCAGTTGCAGACAGATTTGCCGTACTCAAGAACACAGAGACCCTTGTGTTGCATTGTTGCCATCTTACTCATAACAGACATGTAATGGCGACGCAAGGACTCTAGCCGTAGTTTACGCAGCTACATGCGCTCTAGCTACGTTATTCGAAACTTTCGGGCCTAGTCTCAACTGCTCCGTAGATTTTCATATACAATGTATACAGTTCAGGAGATATAGTTTCCAAACTGAGTCTATCATTTAGAATTGCTGTGTATTATAATTTACGTTTATAAATAATATATTAAATATTTAACCAGTTATGTATGATTAGTTGAACTTCTAATTTTATTTAATCCTTTTTCCAGAACTAATCGTTATGGTTAAAATTCTATTCAGAGGAAACTTAAATTTGAGAACTTGAACTTTTATATTGATAAAGCACCATAATTCTCATTTTACCGCAGATTTTTACAATTTTTAATATTGAATTTTTCAACAGCCGTACGATATTTTATTGCGTAACCTTTTTTTATTCGTAAAATTTTCCTGATCATTTTATGATAATTGATATTGTATCTATATTTTTGAATTTCTTTCGAAACTCGTTAAGCTATAAAAAATTTATATAAATCGTATTTGATGTTCGCTTCTTTTTGTAAAGAGTTTTGTAAAACACAATGGAATTTTTATATTATAACACAGTTCGGGTTTAGTAAAAATAAAACGTTATAAAATAGGAGTAATGGACTTTTATTTTAATCCTTAACGTTTTATGAATAAACAGGCGAGCTGTTTCGTTATAAGCTTCTTGACTTGCCAGAGGGCATTTCGGTTGATACCAGTACATTAACTTCAGTGTATTATTAAACAAATGGAAGGAATTTAAGATTAAATTTTTAAATCAGAGTTAGATGATTCATAAATATTAATTTTAAAATATCTGATTTTCAGTGTTTTATCGATAATAATCATTACTTTCAATAATCTCTCTTTCTTCACATATCTTTGAAAATTTATATATATTGTCTTATTTTAAGCTATTTAAAATAATTATTATTAGAAGTATTAAAGGAATCTAGTAAAAAATAGTTTTTACATTACTTCAGATATTTCATAACTTTTTGTAAGTTTTTTTTTTTTTTTTTTTGTCTTCAGTCATTTGACTGGTTTGATGCAGCTCTCCAAGATTCCCTATCTAGTGCTAGTCGTTTCTATCAGTATACCCTCTACATCCTACATCCCCAACAATTTGTTTTACATACTCCAAACGTGGCCTGCCTACACAATTTTTCCCTTCTACCTGTCCTTCCAATATTAAAGCGACTATTCCAGGATGCCTTAGTATGTGGCCTATAAGTCTGTCTCTTCTTTTAACTATATATATTTTTCCAAATGCTTCTTTCTTCATCTATTTGCCGCAATACCTCTTCATTTGTCACTTTATAAGTATATTCACTTTTTGTAAGTATATTTTTTAAACTGTTATGGCGCTAACATTGTAAATTAGTTTTTTTTAATTTTTTGTAGTATAAAACATGTGTGTTTTAAAAAATACTTATTAAATACATATTAAGGTTTGTTCTACATAATTTCTTTAAATAGCTTTAATATTTCTTCTAATTGTTAATTTCCCGCATGTAATGCGGAAAAAATATGAAATAAAGGCTTCTAAACCGCCAACTCACTCAACAGTTGTACGGTGTTAAAGGTACAGTGGGTTAAAAGCGTCTTCTCTTGTATTATTAACTTTTATTATTATTATTATTATTATTATTTGTATTCAATAAGGATATTAATATTTAACTTTGCATTGCTTATTTACGGAATTTTCACTAATCATTAAATTTTTTATAGTTCTTTTGTTATTTTATCCTCTTTTTACTATTTATTTTGCATTGTTTATGATTGTAAACGAGGACAAGTTCTCAAATATAAGAAACCGTGTTATTCTTGGGGAAGATTAAAATATTATTACCACTTTTATTAAGCACTATGATAATGAAAAGAAAAATGGTAGTTACTTCATCCTTCTTCTATCGCAAGATGATAGTTATCGTTTTCCTGCGTGTGAAATTAAGTTGTTTTCTCTGTAGATTGGTGTTGATCGCACCGATTCTACCGATCAGGTCCAGGTATTACGTTAATTTGGTTAGTTAATATGGTCATGTTAATTTGTTTAATTTAGTCTGGGAACTCATCGTAATGCTTTACCGGTATTTTTTACACACTTTGGCCGTAATAATTAAATAAATTTTATTCTGATCGGTATATAATAATACTAAATTTATTGAACATGGTTCCGCTAGTATATTTTAATAAAATAATTAAAAGTAATTAATAAATATTATATCCACCTTACTAGCAAATAAGTGTTAAGTCCAAGAGATCTTTCGGTTTTTCAAACCATCATCAGGAGTTAAAATATAATTGAGTCAAAAGTTGAAATACGTATACAGTCATGACTGCATGTTAACAGTATACTGAAGAGAATATAAAGATACTCTAGTGGAACTCACGCTTTTATTTAACTAAATATTTTCATTACTTTTAATTTTAAAATTTAATAATTATTACATTTATTTATTAGATATTTATATAATTTATTTTTTACTTTTCAGTGCATTTTTATATTTGTTAATATATTATATTTTTTGGTTTAAAATTCTCAATTTGATTTAATTCTTATTTTTTACTTTTTAGAGGGCTTTTCTAATTTGTTTCCTTTTTTTATTAATGTTAATATTAGTTAAATGAAAGATTTTTAAAAAAATAATTTTTTATATGTAATCAAATATATTTTTGTAATTTTTTTTTGTATTTTTTTTTTTAATTTAAATTAGCCCTGAAAATCTCTCATCATTAAAAAAAATTTCGTTTAAAGCTAAGTATTACAAAAAAATCATGTTTTTTATATTACGCCACGATATTTTTCCACATTAATATTTTTTTATTTACATCGCTAAAAATATTGATTTGCATTTAAAACAGAAGAGTAAAATTGAACATTTATTTTAAGTATTGGCGCAGATAACCAGCTTAAAATTTATTTTGACCTACCAGACGTCAATCTGAACTCTCTTTCTTAATTAAAGCTCAAAGCTATGAAACTATTTTTTCACATAAAGCATCTAGTTGTGAGGTATATCAAGCAGTTTTAACTTTAAATTAAAGTAGAATAAATTCAGCACTTCCAGTCAAATATCCAACGATGTTTGCTATATAGCAGAAAACTAAAACTAATCACAGAAATTAGAACAATTTTATAATGAAACATGAAATTTCAAAATTCAGTGGTAATTATAAAAATAAAAACTGGATCTAATCAAAATCGTTAAACGTTTAGATATCAAAATTATTAAAACGAGGCGTATAAAAATAATTTTTATTTCCAGTAATAGCTAATCGTTTATTTTTGTTACAAATGTGAACTCGTAATTTTAAAAGCAACCTATTGTAGTAACAGTTGCGTCTGTTGTTACGGAACTCTGGTGGGAGTTTCTTGAGCATACTAGAATTATTGTCTCGCGATGTAGAAATATAAAGAAAATAAATTATCGATTTGAAAGTAATGTTTTGGATCATCGCAGAACAAATGTATTAACAAAGTGGATGACAAGTGTAATAACAAATAAATAACAATTGGGTATGCGACAATGTAATCCATTTTGTTATTGTGCTGCAAGTTGTGATGAAAGGTGAGAGGTGAATTCGGTTATAAAACGTGTTGTTTTCTCAAAATTATTAACTTTGCCTGACAGTTTGTTAATTTTTTATTAGACTTGCAATTAAAATAACGTCATCGAACTGAACCGATCTGCTGGTAAAAATAAAATCTGATAAAATAATTGTCCACCCCATGCTATATAATAAGGTTATTTTTTTTGTACAAAAAAAATACGCTTATTATTTGGACATATTTATCCTGTCAGTAATGGAGGTTGAAAATTTAAGCATAAATATTAGTATTTAAATTACATTATTTAAATGTTTTTCCGTATACCATATTTTTTTTTCTTCACTGTACATTTCAATCGGTTGAAAAGTAATATTTTCTAGATAATTCGTTAGTTAAAATACCAGTGGATATCTTTTTCTTCCTAATTTATTTTTAAATGAAAGAAATTTAATTAATATACCCTGCCATTCGAATATCCGAGCCCTTTTTTTCCTCAAACAATTCTTCTCTCAAAAACTACCGTACGTTTACTGATTTGCTTTAAGCTATAACCGACGAATAGAGGGATGGTTTTTGAGATCCATTTAATGAAAATTAATTTGAAGTATATTAATTACATGCAGCTGCATCCACGACTTTATTAAATGGATTAATTGATATGATGTTCAATTTTCAACTGAAATTCTGTTTTATTCTTGTCTTTTGTCTCTATTCTATATAATACATTTTACGTCTTTTTTTAATTTTTCATTAATATAAATTAAAATAATTTTTTTTCACTTAATTAAAAGTAATTATTCGTTCATTACTGTACGTTATTTAATTAATAGGCAGATTTAAACAATATTTCTTATCATTATTTATTTTTATTAAATTTCTTTTTAAAGTTTTTTGTTTGTGATTTTATATACTGCTTTATTTATTTATTCTTTCTACTGTTCTCTTTTATTTGTATTTTTTATATTGCTGTTATTCAGCTTCTCTTTAATTTTTCTCGTCAAAAAAAACGCTTTTCGAACTAATAGAAAATTTAACACATTGCTAATGATCTAACACATGCAGTAGCATAATTAATTACCACTTATAGATTTATTTAAAAAAAAAAAAAAAATTGTGGTTTCTAAAAACGTACATTTTTTCAAAAAGTGGTCACTTTATGTCCTAGATCATAGTTCGGCAACCTTTTTGTCAGTAAGGGCGCAAAATAAATTCAGAAGTTATTGGGGGCTCCACACTACCATTGCACAATAAGCAGATACATTTGCCTTTAAAGTTAATAAAACAAAATTGTTTTTCCCAGTCACATTAAAACAATATATTCTTTTTCTTTTACAATTATTAATGATGGGTGATTTATAAAATCCGTTTAACCAGTACGATACGTATTTGATAGTGAAAAGCGCGACTATCTTGCGTGATATGGTTACTAATAATATTTAGATAATAAAATATAGACAATAATAATAATAATAATAATAACACTCAAAATACGTAGTACTCAGAATACGGTAATATACTACCAAATTTATCAGAAGCAATAATATTCCTACCTGCTAAGTAGCAAGTGTGTCAGTGTATGCCCTTGATTGCTATTTGCTGACACTGAGCTTGCGCAATTATATTGTCTTATATACGCGCGATGCCGTTACGGTTATTAGTCTTAGTAGGTGTTTAATATAGTGAGGGGGTATAAAAATCTCATCGAGGGCGCCATGGCACCCGCGGGCGCCGCGTTGCCGACTCCTGTCATCGATGATTATAATTTTTTAACTATTTAAAAATATTTGGTTTTTTACTTCTTATAAAATAAATAACTATGTATGATACTGTGCGTTTGGAAGTGCATGAGTAGATGGACAATAATTATATATAAGGGCGTGTGGGTGAAATAACTGACATCATATAAAATGTACAGGTGGCGCAACCAATCTTGATGCTTGGTGCCAAGGCAGCAACAGCTGCACTTCCAATCATTCTACTATCCTTTTAGCATAACATTTGATTCATTTCCCCTAACAGCGAATGGATATTCGTAAGATATATCTATCTAATAATATCTGCCTTTTTTTACAATTTATTTTAGTTTTTTAAATTATCGGTTATTAAAATAATTTTATACTATTAAAAAACACAAATTTTAATTTGTATTTTTTTAAATTCGAATCGGATGGTTTTTATGGATTCAAATATTTTTGTTAATTTTTCCCTGTTTTCCTTTATTAGTGGAATTACGTAATCTAATGACTCATAAAGACAAAAATAGTTCTCTGACAATTATTTTTGCTGATTAGTTTTAGCCTGCTAATTTTTTGTAAGATATAAATCTATTTATTATTTTCATTGTTAATTTAATAATTATTTATTCCTGTACAAGGTGTTTTTATTATTATTTTTTTAATGAACGTGATAAAATATTAAACTCTGTATCCGTTCTGTTTCCTAATTTGCAAAAGATGTAACTCAAAACTGCCAGTGTTTCGGGTAACCGAAGGCTAGTTTGCCGTGCTGATCCGATTGATATGATTTTAAATTTTTTTTCTAATTTTCTTGTTTTCATGGAAGTTTTGACATCGATAGATATCATTTTACATTTTATGGATGGTAGAAGTACGAACATTTTATTTGTTTATTGTAATTATAAAATGTTAATAACATAACAATATTAGTCGGCTGCGCCCCCTGGCCGCGAAGCGGCCAGCATTTCAACATCTTTCTTACCATCTTATGATATAGCGAGAACCAGTGTTGTTCGCTCATATCTCTACTCAGAGTTAAGAAGAAATGTTGGGTGAGGCCTCATTAGGTGTAACCTGATTCTCCGGATGATCTAAACCATTGCCTGTCACATTAGATCAATTAGGTTTCGAGTTATTGCAATTGTCGTGTTTTCAGCAATTCTCTTACCACATGTTACATAGAGAATATATTTTTATTTATTTTTGTAAATGATAAAAAACGAAGAATTATGTTATGAGGTCACGTAAGATAAAACTTAGATTATATATTTCTTAACGAACCATTTGGTTGAAATTAATTTAGTTATACCATAGCCTTGTTCCTTTCTCCGTTATTCTTCAGCGTTTTAATCTATTTAAAGAAGACTGGTACGAATTACGATAAATTATCCGAATAAAATATTCCGTTTTATTCCACTTTTTTGATGGTAGTGCAGTTTAATATTCCATAACGTTATTAATAATTCATACAAAAAATTACTGTTAAAAACGAAGTATTTTGAAAAAAAAGAGTTTTTTTCTGTCGCTTAAATGTTATTTTTAAATTTTACAATTGTCGGGAACAATATGTGATCGACGTTTTTATTTAAAAAATAATTTAATTCTACTTTTGGTGAAGATGAAATCTATTTACTGACCTACGGGTTGTAAACAACAGTACTATTATTATTATCTCGATCTTTTACTACGTAAGAATACGGACGTTTCATAATACCATATAGCAAAGAACTCTACAGAGTACAGTGTTTTTCTAAATTACAGATTACAGGATTCCTTTGAATTTTTACTCCTTAGTACGAAGTATTGAAGTATTGTGATCGCGAAAAATTTCGGTTTTCTGATTTCAATGGAAATATCCATTTTGACCATCCCTGAATCCATTTTGACTATTTTCGGCGTGACGTCTGTACGTACGTACATACGTACGGATGTGCGTATATATCTCGCATAAATAAAAAAAGATTAGCCGTAGGATGTTGAAATTTTGTATTTAGGGCTTTTATAACACCTGGTTGTGTACCTCTCCTTTTGATTGAAATCGACTGGACCAAAACTGTCCAAAAAGCCCAAAATCCAAAACATTTTGATTTTGGAGTTTTTCTTAACTGCAGTAATAAGCCTTTATTGTGAGCTTTTCAACGATATATCATAAGTGGTACTTATTTTCATTGGTTCCAGGGTTATAGCCTAATCAAATTTTAATTAATGAAATATTTGGATCTTTACAACGGTCAGTTATTTTTACACGGATTTGAATACTAGATCGTGGATACCGGTGTTCTTTGGTGGTTGGGTTTCAATTAACCACACATCTCAGGAATGGTCGAACTGAGACTGTACAAAGCTACATTTCATTTACAGTCATACATATCATTTTCATTCATCCTCTGAAGTATTATCTGAACGGTGATTACTGGAGGCTAAACAGGAAAAAGAAAGAAGAAAGGGGAAGGCACATCGATTCAAATCCAACTTTATTTCCTTTTTTTAACTTCTTTTTTAATTTAAATATATTGATTCTTTAATAATTTATTTATATAATAGCTTCCACTTACCAACAATTTTTACTAGTATGTTCAGATGTTTTTTCAGTATTTTAATCCACTTGTTAATTAAATTATTTTTTAAAATACATAATATTCATGTTAAAGCAAAATTTACAAAAAAAATAAAATCTTAATTAAGAACTGAAGTATTAATTTTTTTTTTTAAATACCTAAACGGCGGATAAAATTGCGTTGTTAAATTTAAATGAACATTAATATTTTTATATTAACGAAGTTATGGTACATTGAAATTATATTTGAAAAGTCAGGGTATTTTTTACGCGTAATTCATGGTAATTACTTCTAGTCTTCTTTAATTAAATTAAAAGTATCAAAAAAAATCAAGAAAAAACAATAAATTATTTCGAAACCTAATTCCAGAAATTGATTATGATAAAAGAGCAGAGAACAGTGCAGCTATTTAATTTCGTGTTCTTTAAATATTCGTGTATATGATGCGCCCGTATTATTATTATTTTTTTTTTTAAGAGAAATTAGAAAAATATTAAAGTTATTACAGTCAAAGATTTTTAATTTTAATGTGTACTTAGTTTTCTCTCCTTTATATATTGAGATTAATATTACGTGACATTACATTTAAAAAACTCCAACTAGAAAATAAAACTGTGAGCTTTGGTTATTAATTTTAAATTTATTTTATTGACTGCTATGTTTTCGAGCAGATAAATTTAGTAAACGGAAATTCTATTTCTCAATTTGTGCACTAGTATCGGCATTTTGGTATTAACTTTATTTTTCCATTTTTATTTTTGGATCACGCTGTTATAAACTACTGCTACTGGCTAGCTTTAAATGGTATAGTATTTGAATGTTTGTCACGTTCTAAACTGTATTTTTTTTTCAATTTCATCATTTTATTGCAGTCACTCTTGTTCCTTCATTTTTACAGTTTTGTTTTTTTTTTTTTAACTGAAGTAATTTTTGTCTCATTTGTTACGTTTACAGTGCTTTTCTACTATTACCTAATTTACTGTAATTTATTTCATGACTTTTTTTTTTAAGAAACATATTATAAATTTTATTCTTTTAGTATTTATTTTGTTGCTTCTTTTAGTTCGTATTATACTAAAGTTATATTATGTAATTTTTAAAATATTTTTTTAGTAAATATTTGGATTTCTTTTGATTGTTAATAATATTTTTAAATTACGAAATTCAAATATTAGTTAAATTAACATAATATTTAAGCGATTTCTATATATAAGGATAAACTAAACCGTTTTTTTTCTCTTGTAAAAGTGGGCACCAACTGCTACGGTCATAAGCCCGGGGGAAATTGGTAACGTTTGAAAAGATGTCATGCCTGAACGGGATTGAAACCCGAGACCTCCTCACGAAATTCTGAGATGCTACCTACTCGGCTAAGGAGGTCGTGGCTGAATACCAACAATTTGTTGTTTTATGAATCTATTACAATGTCATTGTATTAACAAATCGAACATTGGACGTACTTTATATTAATAAAATATTTTGATGTATTGTCTTGTTTATTACTATGGATTTAGTCGGTAAAGATTTTCACTTTTCTACAAAATTTGGATTCATTTTTACTTGCCTTTCTCGGTCGTCGGTGTATGTATTAACAATTATAATACCAGTCACAATTCTGTGTATTAAAATGATACCAACCCGTAAATCGTAACGTTTCTATATCTTAGTATATATTAAGTACGGGAGGGCACGAAAACTGACGAATCGGTCTAGTTGAGGTTGGAAACGTATTTTAAGGCGTCTATCGGTAGGTGGTGGTGATTTTAAGTGGGCGTGGCATAAGATTAAAGATCTTTCGTAAGCTATAAATGCCCAAAAACTTAAACAAAATTCGACTTCACATGTCGCATGTGACGGACAAGCTTCTATTTTTCGATTAGTGATTTACCCAATATCAGAGTTTTTTGGATTCTGTAAGCCAGTTATATTATTATCATAACACTTACGCGATGGTTTACTTCGGTAAAAAACTTGCTATCTACTTCGAATGTGATGTATGATTTTCACCAGTCGAATATTAATTATAAATTTATCTTTCACATATATCCTTACTTTTTCATTAAGATCGGGAATAAACAGGTATACGTTAAATCATTTGTGATTCTGATTCTAAAATTGTCAAAAATATGCTGGGTAGGAAGCGGTTTTCCGACCTCATTTCGGATGTAATGAGGTATCATTTGTACGCTTAGAAAACTATCTCTCGTCAGCTTTATTCTACTCATAATGAATCGACTGCAATTTAACCTTGATTATTTTACTATATGTCCCAAGATACACACCTCTCTTAAATAATTGACCAATAAGGTGTTTTGTTTTTAGTTATGTCTAATTATTGTTGACATATGACTGAAGATATTATCCGAATGTAGATAAAACTAAAAGCCGCAAATTTTGTGACCGCGATTTCGTTTGTGTATTTATAGTTTCTTGCTTATTGTAGTTTCACTGCCTATTTGTTTTACCGGATAATATAAATAATAGCATAGTTACAAGCCGTTTAAACGAATATATGTTTCGGAAATTCTCGATTGTTCTAATAAAAAGCTACGGAACTTCCTCATGAATTATTAAATGATCTCATGATGAGATCGTGAGTAGCAAATCTCATGATTCTCATGAAATCTCATGATTAGCAAATAAGCTCATGATGACATCGTAACGTAAATTTTATACGAAAATTGTAAGAATTGCAACAGCACAGTCCACAATTATCATTAATAAGAGCTTATATTAACTCTAATCCAGCTTCATGTGACGTTTTATCTTTGTCTCGGTCCAAAAATTTCCGTTTTTTACAGCTGTTCAATGGACTCTATTCCTTTTTATCCTATGACAATCTGTAGCCTCAATATACATCCTGTATCTTCAATTATGTTCATTTATTCCAATATTTTTCTATCTTTATATATTACATCTCCATCTAGAACCAGGTTCATGTAGGATTCCTAAATGGCCGATCAACATTTTCTTTTTTGCAAGATTCTCTTAGATTTCTTTTTTTACCAGTTCCTCTTCATTTTATATCCCTTAAACCCACTTAATTTAACATCCAAATTAGAAGTTCAATCCTATATTCTTCGTTTAACCGGTTTTCGGTTCTTAATTTTTCGATACTACAAAAGGTAGCAATTTTTTCAATAATTTTTAACTGCTAAATTATTGTTTGAAATCAGCAGATTTATATTCTGCATAAACGCACTCCTGAATTATACCATTTGATATTTTCTTTATTTCGCCTAGGTTTTTGTTACATAAAAATTCATTTTTAAGTAAAATTTTCCAAATTTCTCTTCCTTCGTCTAGGTTTTTGTAATATAAAAATTCATTTTTAAATAACATTTTCCAAATTCTGGTAATCTCTTATTTTAGTATTTAACTTTTCATTCTCCATTTTTTGACCCGTTTCATTAAATTCGTTTTGTCTTAGTTGCTTTAAACGTGATGTCTCCCCAACAATGAATTCATACCATTCATTACTTCTTTTTTAATTACTTTTTAGTCCAGCTAAAATAATATCAATGCGAATTTGCTTATAGATATATATTTTTGTTTTGTCCGTGGTTTTTTACTTCCCCTTCAGATTTTTCATTTATTCCCTTTGTAACTTCTCCAATCTAAAAATTAAAAAGCAGTAGGTACAGGTTATATAACTTTATCTTACGCTTTCTATACTATATTTTGCTTTTCCAATTTTCTCCTGTTACTACAACTGTTTGATGCTTGTGAAAATTATTTCTACCTCCTTTTTTCATTATATTTTATTCATATTGTTCTATATTTCGACGTAACGTAATAAAAAAAAAATGTCAATATGTAACACAAACCGTATAAAAACATGTTGTTTATTGTTTAACACTTGCAAAAAAAAAAAAAAAAAAAAAAATCTAATTTGAATGTCTCGTTTATCAGATAGTAATGGAATATCATACCTTTTAGAACTGCATCATGAAGTATAAAGTTTTACATTCATGTAGCTTACATAAAGATGTAAACTTTAATTTTGTAATTGTATAAGTTTTCTTTCTACGGAAATAATTTTTAGTAAATATTTATTAATTAAATAAATGTTTTATTACTTTCCCGTCGAACATAGCTAGAATATCTGTATTCAAGAGGAAAGTATGGCGGTCATGTCAAAAATGGGGTATAGGATGTTTTGCAAATGTTTTATATGTTTTATGTTTTAAGAGTTCAATTAGTTCATCTTGACCAAAAAAACATGTATGTGTATTTGTTACTGTGCTTTTGGACTTATCTCAGGTTTGACGGAACCGATTTTCTTTAAATTTAGCAAACACGTTTATTATCTCTATATATTATATAGAAATATTCGTTGATTATATTATTCTTTTTTCAAAATTCATTAAGAGAGTGGGCGAATATCGTAAAAAAGCCAATTTCGATATTCTTCTGAGGCATTTTAGAGAAAAATGTATTAAAGCAAATGTATTACCTACAATGCATATGTAAATTATAAAAAAATTTTAGAAAATCCACCCTCACGTCATAAAATTGAAATATATGTTTTTTGTACTTTTGCTTTATCTTCCTTCGGTTTAAATCCTTTTCTAAATTTGTTTTGAAAATTTATACTACATTTATGGAGCTATCAAGCAAGAATTGTCACAAGTTTTTCTTCAAAAATGGGGTATAGATTGTTTTGCAAATGTTTTATATGTTTTATGTTTTAAGAGTTCAATTAGTTCATCTTGACCAAAAAAACATGTATGTGTATTTGTTACTGTGCTTTTGGACTTATCTCAGGTTTGACGGAACCGATTTTCTTTAAATTTAGCAAACACGTTTATTATCTCTATATATTATATAGAAATATTCGTTGATTATATTATTCTTTTTTCAAAATTCATTAAGAGAGTGGGCGAATATCGTAAAAAAGCCAATTTCGATATTCTTCTGAGGCATTTTAGAGAAAAATGTATTAAAGCAAATGTATTACCTACAATGCATATGTAAATTATAAAAAAATTTTAGAAAATCCACCCTCACGTCATAAAATTGAAATATATGTTTTTTGTACTTTTGCTTTATCTTCCTTCGGTTTAAATCCTTTTCTAAATTTGTTTTGAAAATTTATACTACATTTATGGAGCTATCAAGCAAGAATTGTCACAAGTTTTTCTTCAAAAATGGGGTATAGATTGTTTTGCAAATGTTTTATATGTTTTATGTTTTAAGAGTTCAATTAGTTCATCTTGACCAAAAAAACATGTATGTGTATTTGTTACTGTGCTTTTGGACTTATCTCAGGTTTGACGGAACCGATTTTCTTTAAATTTAGCAAACACGTTTATTATCTCTATATATTATATAGAAATATTCGTTGATTATATTATTCTTTTTTCAAAATTCATTAAGAGAGTGGGCGAATATCGTAAAAAAGCCAATTTCGATATTCTTCTGAGGCATTTTAGAGAAAAATGTATTAAAGCAAATGTATTACCTACAATGCATATGTAAATTATAAAAAAATTTTAGAAAATCCACCCTCACGTCATAAAATTGAAATATATGTTTTTTGTACTTTTGCTTTATCTTCCTTCGGTTTAAATCCTTTTCTAAATTTGTTTTGAAAATTTATACTACATTTATGGAGCTATCAAGCAAGAATTGTCACAAGTTTTTCTTCCTTGTACGAAGAAAAGGAAGCATTGTGATCGCGAAAAATTTCGGTTTTCAGATTTCATCGGAAATATTCGTTTTCACCTGATTTCATTTTGACTAATTTTGGCGTGATGTTTGTACGTACGTATGTATCTCGCATAACACAAAATCTATTTTTGACTTTTTGGACTTTTGGACTTTTTGGATTTTGGACTTTTTATTAACTGCAGTAATAAGTCCTTATTGAGATTGATCTTATATATTAAAGCTGAAAAGCTATTTCCAATCTGTGTGGGAGTTCTACTGGACGGATCGGGCTGATTTTTTTTTTCATTCTACTCGGAATGACCCACAGATATGTCATCGGGCGTCATCGGACCTCAAACTTGAATCTCCTCTGAGAATTCCTGAAAAAATGAAAATGTTGATGTGTTACTTAATTGAGGAATTTTCTGAGGTTATTACTGGCAGGAAAATCACTTTGATGGTCTGTCTATGCTTGATGACACATTTGCAAGCCAATCGGAGCAGAAATAAAATTCAGCCCGATCCATCTAATAGAACTTCTGGATGGACTGGAAATAGATTTTAAGTACAATTTTTCCTGTGGTAAGAAAGGAAAGGGAAAATCAAGGGGGTTGGGGTGAGACGTCTTGTAAGTGGAATAGGTTTTTACCTGATTTTTACTTCTTTGTAGGAAGTATTGTGATCGCAAAAATTTCATTTTTTAGATTTCAAAGGAAATAACCATTTTGACCATCCCTGAATCCATTTTTACTAGTTTCGGCGTGACGTCTGAACGTACGCATGTATCTCAGAAACAATTAGGCGTAGGAAATTGAAATTTTGTATTTAGGACTGTGGTAACCATCTAGTTGTGCACCTCCCATTTTGATTGCTATCGACTGAACCAAAAGTATCCAAAAAAGCCCCAAAAAAAAATTGGATTTTGGACTTTTTCTTAACTTCATTAATAAGCCCTCATTGTGAGCTTTTCAACAATATATTGTAAGTGGTACTTATTTTCATTGGTTCCAGAGTTATAGCCAAATAAAAATTTAATTAACGAAATATTTGGATCTTACAAGGGAAAGACACATCAGTTAGAATCAAACTTTTTTTTAATTTAAATATTTTGATTTATTAATAATTATTAACCTCCGATTGTAAAAAAAATGTTTACGATAAATAATATTTCAAAAAGATAAAAAAAAAAATATGAAAAAATATCAAAAGTTATTAATGAAATAAAATTTTCAGTACTTTTCATAAAAAAAATGTATATATGTAATTTAATAGGCGTACAAGGAAATATTGTGGTGTCCATATCAAATTTTTAAAATTATTTTTGTTATAAACGTAAATTTTTTAATATTATTTTTAACATTTTATTGTCTTATTACGAACATTTTGGAAAAGTTTGGTTATAAAAAAGTTTACTAATCGTATTAGTAAATTCTTGTTATTGTTCTATAAAAAGATAAATTATTTTATTATAAAAATAAATGCCAGACCCTTAATGCTTGAATTTTGAAAACTAGAAAATTAAAAAACCGTTCCAAGGAATTTTATGACTTACCGGCATAGCCGGAAAAGTCATGAAATAATTAGCCAGCTTTTTTAAAATTTTTGTCGCAGTTGTTATACAAATGTAAATTATTTTTAATGCCACTTAAATATTATTAGAAAAGTGCTGCTTTGTCTGATGGTTTACTTTTCATGTATTTCTTTATCAATTATTACCCTCCACATAATTGCGAATATAATAAAAAATATAATAACCGTAATAGCTACAACAACAATAATAATAACTGGTAATAACGGGATAATAATGATTGTCTGTGGTAAGCCATTGTTACTTAATGTGTGTGCGAGTATATCTGTCGGACTGGACGACATATTAATGTAATGTGTTACCGTATCTCCTGGACTAGTGTATTGTACAAGCACAGTCATCTGTTCACATGTACAGACCACAGTTAGGTAACTATTGCGTTTCCCTCGTTTGCCTAATTAACTGTATACTCAACTAGTGACCGCTCCCGCTATTACAATCTCGATAGTGTACTGTGAAACAAAGCTATCCTAGTACATTTGTATGCGTTTACTCTTTAAATATGGATTCTGAGGTGTTGGTTCAATTGATATAATTGGTCAATTATTTTTAATAAATTGTTTTCAGGTTTAACCTTTACACTGCAAATAAGTATTCATATGGACGCGTATACTCAAGAGCACGCAAGAAATTAAGTTTCTTAATTACGGGATTTTTTCCGGTAAAGTTTTTGAAATTTTTTTTTTTTTTGATAATGAATTGTTGTAATGAATTGAAATTGCACACGTTCATAGCGAAAATAATAAAATATAAATTAAGAGCTTCATCGAATTTTTATCGTTATTAGAAAAAAAAATCCAATGTATACACCATATGACTTCTTTGTGCGCCTGTTAAATTACTTGTACACATTTTTTGATACACTTCATTTAAACTTATTTCATTTGAAAATGTGATACGATCCTTTAGTTCTTTAATAAAGTGGACAGTAACACAATTGTTAAAATATTAGTTTTTATTAATAACAAATACTTTTTTTTGTCTTCAATCATTTGATTGGTTTGCTGCAGCTCTTCAACATTCCCTATTTAATGCTAGTCGTTTCATTTCAGTATACCCCATACATCCCTAACAATTTGTTTTACATAATCCAAATGTTGCCTGCCTGCACAATTTTTTCTCTCTACCTGTCCCTTCAGTATTAAAGTGACTATTCCAGGATGCCTTAGTATGTGGCCTATTAGTCTGTCTCTTCTTTTAACTATATTTTTCCAAATGCTTCTTTCTTATCGATTTGCCGCAACATCTCTTCATTGGTCACTTTATCTACCCATCTGATTTTTAACATTTTCCTGTAGCACCACATTTCAAAATCTTTTATTTTTTCAAATAATACATTTCATAATCAAATATTTATACAATTATTAATTCAACAATCTTACTTGAAATATTAGGATAGAGTAAAAGTCCCTTTATTGCTCTTTAAATAAATGTCTGTCGAATACTGTGGTTTTAAATTATTAAGATGTAACTATTAATAAAATGAAAACAAAAATGAATAATCAGATGTTTCACCAAATCTGACGTGGACACTACATGACTTCCTTGTACGCCTATTAAATTACATATACACTTTTTTTTAAATGAAAAGTACATAAAATTATATCTCATTAATAACTTCTGATATTTTTTTTTATTGTTATTATTGAATTATTTATTGTAAACTTTTTTTTTTACAATCGAAAACTAATAATCATTAATAAATCAATATATTTAAATAAAAAAAGGAGATGTAATCTGATTCGAATCGATGTGCTTTCCCCTTCTAAAATCCAAATATTTCATTAATTAAAATTCCATTTGTCTATAACTCTAGAACCTATGATAAGTACCACTGATATATCCTTGAAAAGCTCTCAATGAGGGCTTATTACTGAAGTTAAGAAAAAGTCTAAAATCCAAATGTTTTTGGATTTTGGGCTTTTGTAGACACTTTTGGTTCAGTTGATTGCAATCAAAAAGGGAGGTGCACAATTAGATAATTACAACAGTCATAAATCCAAAATGTCAGCATACTACGGCTAATCTTTTTTGAGTTATGCGAGATACATACGTACGTAAGTACAGACGTCACGCCGATACTAATAAAAATGGATTCAGGGATGTTCAAAATGGATATTTCCGTTGAAATCTTAAAACCGAAATTTTTTGCGGTTACAATACTTCCTTTAATTCGCACAAGGAAATAAAAAGAATGTGTTTATAAACTTTAAATTCATCTTTAAAGGTATATCCCGACTAATATAGAATTAATAATATATTTCCCTAATCTTCAATATCGACCTTTTCATCGAATAATAGTTAACCTGAATGATAATTTTGTATAACATAAAGTTTAAAAAAGTATAATCCGTATATTATTAAATTGATTGCGTCCACCGCATTCAAGGAGAATGATAGACGGCAGATAGTCATTTAATAAATGAATAAATGTTAAAAGTTGTTATTTTATATCGTAGTTTATGGTTTATGACGAAGAATTAATTTAGAAGTTACTGTTATATTTTTTTATTGTAATATGTTTTATAAAGTTCAATACCAGCTATTTACACTTCTCAGTGATGAGCTATTCACACTTTCTTCTTTAGGTTGAGGAAAAATAAGGATTCCTCTTTCTATTCATAAAGTATGAATGTAAGAAGTTCCATGGCGGAGAGTATTTACTACATTTTTTTAATTTGTCATATTGTAGCTTGTCCATAATATTAATTAAAATTATAATGAGATGTATTAGTTTGAGGATTCTCATTTCGTTGCAAATAAATAGTTATTATCCTTTATAGTTGAAGGACTCGTATTTTTTTTTCATTTCATAAGAAATGTACATTTATGTAGCTGTTATGTAAATTTTCTTATCATTATTTTCACTGTTTTATCGTTTCAAGTGACGCTTATTTCTTATGAAATGATATTAAAATACAGAGGGTATAATAAAAGCTTAAGTTACCCGTGTAATATCAGTATTCTATATAATATCTAAATTACATAACATACATATATGTTAAATATATTGTGATATATAATAATAATAATATATGTATATTAATTATTATGTATAGTATATAAAAGACTAATTATTTATTTATATATACATTATGGTAGATAAGAATCATTTTTCTACTGAAAATATTTTATTATTAAGATTTGAAGACAAATAAATCAGTAATTTATTCCCTTTAAGGTGCTAAAATATCAATCATTTTTTTAATTTTATCATTAATTTTCTGCCTTTATTGTTGTTATTTTAATGTCGCAATCGTTAGGGAAAAGGGGATAAAATAGAGAAAAAGTTGTTGGAAAAATATTAATTGAAATGTAGTCATGAAATTCGGCTGTGAAATAGACGTTTAACCATAAGTTTTTTGTTGTTTTTTTTTGGTTATTTTACTTTTGATGCATTAATGTACTGAAAATATAACGATTATTATCGTATTATATTTGCAATTTTATTTTTGCTTCCTTGTACGACAAGGAACTATTGTAATTGCGAAAAATTTCGGTTTTCAGGTTTCAACGGAAATATCCATTTTGACCATCCCTGAATCCATTTTGACTAGTTTCGGCGTGACGTCTGTACAGCATAAGTATCTATCTCGCATAACTCAAAAACGATTAGCCGTAGTATGTTGAAATTTTGTATTTAGGACTGTTGTAACTTCTAATTGTGCACGTCCCATTTTGATTGCAATTGATTGAACCAAAAGTGTTCAAAAAATCTGGATATTGGACTTTTTCTTAACTGCAGTATTAAACCCTCATTGAGAGTTTATCAGCGATATGTAATAAGTGGTACTTATTTTATTGGTTCCAGAGTTATAGCCAAATAAAATTTTAATTAATGAAATATTTGGAACGGGAAGGCAGATCGGTTCAAATCGGACTTCATCTCCTTTTTTTTAATTTAAATATATTGATTTATTAATAATTATTAACATCTCATTGTAAAAAAAAAAAATACAATAATTCAATAACAATAAAAAAAAAAAATTAAAAGCTATCAGACGTTATTAATGAAATAGAATTTTATGTCTTTTTCATTTTAAAAAGAACGTACATTTGTAATTTAATAGGCCTACGATGAAGTCATGTAGTGTTCAAATCAGATTTTTTTTATTTATGATCCAAAATTCTATAATAATAAGTTCGAAAGAAATTAAACGAATTGGTCTGTTTGGATATTATTTGGATAGGCTTTGAGTATTATTTCGATATTGAATATGAATATATTTTAATAGGCGTGCAAGGAAGTCATGTGGTATCCAGATCAGATGTTTTTTATTTATGATCAAATATTCTATAACAAGATATTCGTAAGGAATTAGGCAAATAGGACTGTATGGATATTAGATATTGTTTGTTGTTAGATACCAGTTGAATTCACTTACAAAAATGGTTTAACATTTTTCAGAAATAATGAGTTTATTTTTATATCTACGCCTGCTTTAGTAAAGAAAGTTATACACAAAGTTTATCCCCGTTGCATTCTTCAAACAGATATTCAGCACTACGAATGATATCTTCTTTTTCTTCAAACGTATATTCTTCTTCTTTTTTTCATAACGTACATCTAATCTATAAAAAAGGCTTTGAGAGTTAGCGTAGTAATTTATCCATTTTTGGTTTCTATTCCTTAGTGGGTAAACAACGCCACTGATCGTAATTTCGATTTTTTTTAATTTTAGAAAAACTTAAGTAAAATTCCCCTTGAATCATAAGTTTGAATTTTATGGAATTTTAATTATAAAGTTTACCACGAAAGTTAGTTTAAATAGATAGCCTAGGCTATCTGCCTAGAAAAAAAACTTATAGACTGAGAAAAAATACGTATTAAGCATAAAATGGTTTCATTTAAACTTTCTGATAACATTAATAAAATACGCTATTAAATTTTTAAGAGGTTATTTTAAACGAAACGAGTCATTTCAGTTGTAAGTATTATTTTACTTTACATAAACAACGTGCAGTATTTTGAATTTTATTATTTGAAAATAACTCGTAATATATTCCTCTTCCTGCTCGAACGAATGATCCGCGTGTAAAATTATTATTGTTATTAAAGTTTATATTATGCTTATTCCTTTATTTAGTATTTTTGTCATCACCATTTTCTTTTACCTAGCCGACTTTTTGCTATTTCTTTAACCATACTACCACTATTAAAACATTTTCTCTCGCTTCTGTAACTCCAATTTCAAGATGCTTTTAACAGACAGGTATAATCCGAGTTTACTGCTTCGGATCAGTTTTCATCGTATACCCTTACTCTTAGTCGTATTTATTACTGCATAAAAGTACGTCTAAACTCCATTTGAAAGTAATATATACCATTATCACAATGTTTATAAATAATAAATATAAGAGTTCTGTTTTTATACCGAAATTTTATTTACTCGCTTTCATGATACGTATGATGTTAAATTTTTTTATAACATATTACGTATTTATTATTTTACGGTACGGTGAAAAAATCCAAAGTAGATATTAAAGACTAATTCATTTTTTTTATATCAAAGATTGATGTATCTGCTCACAAATGTTTCGTCTCTTTTTGATCGATTTGTGACATACGTTGCTGATTATTATTAAACTAAAAGATTCTGATCACGGTCGTAGTATGATTTAAATTTTTACAGAAAGATTATTCTGAAGAATAAGTGAATCTTTTTCAAATGCGAATACATTCCTTAATATACTGTATTAAACTACTAATGTTTATCTTATCTGTCGTAATTATATTTCAACCTGCCTTATCTTAACATAGTTACGTAGCTGCCTGTGTACTAATCGATGCAGTCAGTTATTTCAATCGTATAGTGAGTGTTTGCTGTGGTTATCAATCAATATTAGTTAGTTATTTACATCCGTCATGATTTTAATTGACTCAATTCGCGAGGTGCCAGATATACAACGTTCTGTTCGTTTTTGCAAGCCAAAGGGATTTTACGTAATCCTAGGTTATGCGTACAGAGTCCTGAAATGTCTTTTTCGTTAAGCGGCAGAGAAAATAAATGGCCTTGTGCAAAGGCGAGTTGTGAAAGTTTTTCTCGTTCAAGGAGCGGTACGTGGCAGCAATCCAAGAAACTGAAATTGGAAGTTGTTGTTTATGCCCTGTACGTATGAATAAGGAATACTAGTTTTACGTCTTGTAACAAAGAATTTTGTATGGGTAGTGCCGATGAAACCTTTTTTGAAAATTTTGTTAGGGAGGTGTACGCGGATATTTTACTCAGTAACATTTATAATAAGCGGTAATAGTATAAATGTGAAAATAGGTGGATTTTTTTTATGGGGGCTTTATGGGGATTATTAATATCGGGACGATTTACCCTCAGCAACAAGTGTTTTAGGGAATTTGCAGAGAAACAAAAGAATGTTTCGTATATGCGGTCTTTGATCGAACGAAATAGTGTTAAAAAGGATTGCATTGACCTGGAAGAACATAATTTCTATTGTCGACGGAGTTACGATAGTATGTGGAATAATCTACTAGGTCATCAAATTTTACACATCACTTTGTCTATCTTTCGGTTAACTTTCGAAACCCAATCATCGGGGCTCATACAAACACAGTGGAATGTTTATAGGTAGTAGGGAAAAGACAGAACTGCAAGGAGTGTGGTACATCCAAGATCTATGCTAGATTCCTATTTATGCGAATTTACGTGGCGCCATTGCCACATCGACAGGAACCCGTTCGAACAATGTTTGTAGGATACCGTCTTATTTTTGGCTCCACAATAGTGAATGTTATTACTGAGACTTATTTTTTACTATTATTTGCGTAATATCGATTTAGGAAATATGTCCGCTTTCGAAATAAGACCCGAATAATTTTATTGTATTTCAAGCCGTTTGCTTTATTTTTTAAAACCGTAGTATTCATTTTTTTTTATCATTTATATTTATAGCGTTTATTAGGTTCAGTTATAATTATATTGATTTTTAAGTAGAAAAGTCTTTCATTCAAATGTAATTGATCACGCCCTAAGAAGTGGTATAAAATTTTTTTATTAAGGTTACGAGATAAATTAGAAAATATTAAGCGACGAGTAGTACAAATTAATATTTCTATGAATTGGAAATCATCGATTAAGGTAATAATTTAAATTAACTTTAACAAAGTAGAATCGCGAAATTTTCTACAGAAATATTTATGTCGTCAATGAACAAAGAAAGAAAAGAGATCCTAAATTAGAGTTCTTTGGTACTCTGAATAGTATATTGTATTTAAGCATATAAAAAACGTATTGAAATTTCTATTTACTAAACAGAAATTTAAAAAAAATTAAATCTTTGAAAAAACGAAAAATCCATATTATTTTGTAATTTCCTGGTATTGGTCAACGATATTAAAAGATTTGCCCAGTTCGTGTAGGTAGCATCAGTTTGAAAACCACGCACAAAGCCATTCTTTACAAACTGGCCAAAACTGAAAACGATTCTACATAACCGGCCGACCAGTGAAAAAGCTCTGTTATTGGATTTTAAATCGGTAATTTATAGAAAAGAATGTATTCTTGTGTGAATAGTTGTTTTAGAATCCCGGTTGGGTTAGAAAGGAGGTCAAAAGATTGACGGCCAGGAACTAAAATTAGAGGGGGGGTGCTGCTTCAGAAAATTTTTTTGTGGGCCTTTTCAAGGCCATGGTTAAAGTTTTTCTGTAAAATAAAAGAACCGGAAAAAATTGATCAATAGAATAGCTGGAAGCAGGATAATATCTAATTCTACACTTTATCGTATTCAAGAATATGGTGCACGATTTTTAAACACATTGTGCTATTAAACCGTATTCGGAACCGAATAAATAATAAAATGTCAAAAAGGTAATATTTTTTAGTATGATTAGATAATAACTTAATAAAATGTGCGCTTAAAAACACTATAGTCCAGTGGTGCTTAATTTAAATTTCTTTGTATATAGAAGCAAATACAGTTTTACTAATTACTTACTCTTTCGCTCTTCCAACGTGTTTTTGTACAGAATTGGGAATCAAAGAGTCCTTGCTTTCCACCATCTTCTGATCACTGCTGAAAAAAAACAAGTAAACCGCTTTCATATTCGTTCCACCGACTAAACTAGAAAAGGAAACGAACAAGGAACGTTCCACTCACACGCGGAGTAAAAATTTTTTAAACAAATGTATTATATGTAAAAAAAATGTAAAAGTCATATTACAAAAAAATAAAGTAAATTTTATTAATAGGATAGTTAACTTACAAAATAGTACAATTTAATAAAAGGTAAATACTGAAAAAATAGAACTATTTTGCTTTAACAAACAACGAGTAATTAAAAAATAACATTCAGTTCTTTCATTCCAATATTGCTTATTTACTCGTAGTAATAAGAAAAACCACCATATTTATTAAAACAGTTATGTACTCGTACGTTATCGTTTTTCATATTTTTTCTTTCCTTTCATATTTTTATTGTTTATTAAATAACATTTTTTTACTGTCGTATGAAAACAAAATTTCGTTTATGCAGAGGTTAATATCAGTATTAGTTTTCAAATATTTTACGTGGATGAAATTATTTTTTAATTAAAAATAAGTATTAATTAATTTTACATTGAATTTATTATTTTAAGTATTCTTTTTGTAAACTAATCAGAAAAAACCAATCAAAATAGATTATCATTAAGATAATTATATTTTCCTAATAAACTTAAGGTACAATTTATCATATTATAAGGAAAAATAAGACTAATTACTGTTTGATCTAGTAGTGTTTAGATATTTTATATTTATGTAACGGTGTTTGTTTTTGTTTAATTAATCCAATTAGTGTTGTTAAATGAATGAGAAATTGGATTAATTAGTAAAATTAATTAAATTTTAATTAAGGAAATTAAAAATTGAGCTTATATTGTTATAGGGAACTATCAAATTTAACACTGCATTAATAAGGATATTGATTTATTCACTCCATTTTACATACACACGCGCGCGTGGACAAAGAAACACACATATGTAAATAAATTTCTTTCATACTCATTTATCACGATTTCTTCTCTAATCTATTCGCGCAATGTTCATAAAAAAAATTACTAGAATCGTACGTTAAAAAATCTGTGTGATCAAATATAAAGAAATTTACGCGTGTGATGATTAAAAGAAAATTTTTCCAATTCTTTAGATTTTTACTATCAAATGTCGGTTTCGATTTAATAACACTTTAATTTGATCCCAACTACAAAAAGTTAAAATTTAATAAAGAATCGAAAACTGTTGCTTAATTTTTACTTTAGTTCTTTTTTTGGAACTTGATTATTAATTGTTTTAATGTTTTTTTTTAGTAAAATTTTAAAAATCTGTTTCGGGTTTATTATATTGCACATTAATTTTATGTTATTCAGATTCTGTTATTGCGTAGTTTTATTTTATTCTTCTTTTTTGTGTAATAAATTTTATTATTATCTAAAGCGGCCCAGAAATCAATTACCCATGAATTTAATATAATTTGTAACTTTTATCAAATTAATACAGTTATTTTTTTTTTTTAAATAAAATTTAAAAACCATTGTTTAGTGTATTTTAATGATTACTGTGAATTTACAGTGAAACTTTTATGGAATTGAAGTGATATATTGAGACCTTATCATTCGGAAAGTTTTGTGTTCAAATCCCAGTCAGGCTTAACATTTTTAAACTTACAAGAATTTTATCTAATATTAAGTAATTGTAATTAATTGGTCGTCAGCCTATTTTTTTATCTTGAAAAATTAATGTATATTTGTTTAAAAATAATATTATATACTTATTATTTAAATCAGCTTTAAAGAACAGATGTGTGAAACCATTTAGGGTTCACAGATATATTAATATCACCGTAAAAAATTCTGTGAATTGTTTTGTGAAAAATTCTAAATAAAACGTTTAGTTTTATAAATGCTCGTTATTTATATTTTGCACCCGTTTAAAATGGCATTTTTAGATAGAATTTTTCCGCGTAAAACATATTATTTTGAAATTTGCAAAACGTTTTACGATTTTTAAAAATAATTTATTCTTTTTTTCATCTTTATGTATATTTTTTCTCTGTGTTTTCCTAATCAGGTGTTATCTCATAATCAAGTGTTATCTTGAAACTGTCTAAAACAACTTCATGTATAATTTTTTTTAACAGTATTTATATTAACTAGTTGAACATTCTTAAACATCCGGTTCTATTATGTAATTATCCGACAGAAAAAGTTAGCTATCGTTACAACGTTATTGTAGATTCCTTTTTTCCATTATTTATTGTTGTATTTTTTCCATTGGACATCCTGCATCTAGTATTTATTTTTGCATAATCACATCAATATGTGAAATTTTAGCTATTTTAGCACTCAGGTTAATAGTAGAAGGAAGATTAAAGAAAACCAAACCAACATACTTGTCATTTATAGACTTAGAAAAGGCATTTGGTAACGTAGACTATGAAATGTTCAGCATTTTAAAAAATTTATGGTTTAAGTATAGAGATAGAAGAACAATTGCTATCATTTATAGGAACCAAACTGCAACAGTAATAATCTAAGAACATAAGAAAGTAGCAGTAATAAAAAAAAGGGAATCCGACAAGAATGTTCCCTACCACCGTTACTCTTTAATATTTACGTGGAACTAGCTGTTAATGATAAAGAACAATTTAGATCCGGAGTAACAGTGCAAGGTGAAAACAAAGATATTACGATTTGCTGATATAGTAATTCTTGCCGAGAGTAAAAAAGAGAGAAGAACAGTGAATGGCATGGATGAAGTCCTACGCAAGTACTACTGCATGAAAATAAAAAAGAACAAAACGAAAATAATGAAATTTAGTTGAAATAATGTAGATGGACCAACCACTGAATGTAAAAGTAGAAAAAAGATTACAGAGGATTTTGTTAATTGGGAAGTAGAATTACTAAAGACGAACGCAGCAGGAGCGATACAAAATGCCGAATAGCACAGGCGAAACGAGCTTACAGTTACAAATATAATTTGCTTACATCAAACTTAATTTAAACATCAAGAAAACATTTTTAAAAGTATATGTTTGGAGTGTAGCTTTATATGGAAGTGAAACTTGGACGATCGGAGTACCTGAGAAGAAAATATTAGAAGCTTTTGAAATGTGGTGCTATAGGAAAATGTTAAAAATCAAATGACTGGATAGACAAATGAAGAGGTTTTGCGGCAAATAGATGAAGAAAGAAGCATTTGGAAAAATATAGTCAAAAAAAGAGACTTATAGGGGACATATTAAGGCATCTTTGAATAGTCGCTTTAATAATGGAGGCACATGTAGATGGAAAAATTGTGCCGGAAGGCGACTTTTGGAATATGTAAAACAAATTGTTAGGGAAATAGGATGTAGGGGTATACCGAAATGATACGACTGGCACTAGATAAGGAATGTTGGAGAACTGCACCAAACCAGTCAAGTGACTGAAGACAAAAATAAATGTGGAATTCGTATTAGAATTGCTTTAAAATTGTAATAAAGAAATTATTCTTCTTTGTTCTGAGGAAACTGTCCGTTAATATTTTGAAAAATGTTATATACGAAAATTGATTCAAGTTATATTTAATTTAATTACTTTGATTCCTCGAAATCTTACACCACAAAATACTCTAGCTGGTAAATCCCTGTTTTTGACAAAACTTGTTCACTTTAAAATCTTTTCCTGGAATACGTTCTGCAGAGTAAATTGCAAATACCTTGCAATGGATTGAAATTCTTTGTTCAAAATTTCAAATATTTTTTGTACAGAAGTTGTTACATGTAAGCTTTAATTTTTGTCATATTATATATTTATATTTATTTATTTATTTTTTAAAAAAAAAGCCCATCCAACCTAGTATTTGCAAAAATGTTTATTTCATTAAAAGTACTCCTTTGTAAATATTTTGAATTAAGACGTAATAATTAACTTTATAAAGTTATATGATATCGAATTAAAAATTGAGAAATCGAAGTAATAGATTCCTTTTTCTTTGAATTGTACTTATTAAACTGAAAGTTAATGAATTCTGATTAATTTATCGATAAAGCATTCATTGTTTATAATTAATCGTACAATTATAACGATTTAAACTATTTTTTAACAAATATTTGCTATTGAGAAGTAGATTGGATTGGAAGTTGATTTTTTAATCTTATTAGAATAATGGTTATGATATTTGCATATTATAAAATTTGTATTCTAATGTCAGCGTGATTATCGATTTTTGTTGAAAGGAATTGAATGGAGTGAGGAGATGGTTTTAAAAGTTTAAAGAAAGCTAAAAGATTAAATAAACGAATAACCCTTAATAGGTGACTCGGCGGTTGTGTAATAGAAGAAGAAAGAGGGTCGGACGGTAGGTAGATTGTTGTAATAGTAGTAGCTCGATTTTCACGGCAAAACGTCAAACGTTGCTTCTATTATGCGCAGGAATTGAGCACGGAAAGGGCGACTTACAGTACACACAATATCCATTAATGTAGAGCCCCCTGCTCGTCAACTTATATAGCGTTCGTGAGTGCGTGTGCGCTCGCTTGTTTCGCTAAGACACGACACTGGATAGTTGTCTAGTCGGCCGGTCGGTTTGACTGGCTAGCCTAGCCTGGCCAATTACCGGTTACCATGGTGACCATAAGCAACGCATTTTACTCGGTAATTAACATTTCACCTAGCATTACTGTTTATTTCACCATTATTCCAATTTTATTTTACTCTTGCTCAACTTTCTTGCATCGTTTCGCTGTGTTTCTAATTAACTAACTCCGTTAGATTATATTCTCATTGTAATAGACTTTATATCCTACTATTTTGTGACGTAACTGTATTATTTTCTTGTTAGGTTGCTTGCTTTATCTTTATTATCGTGAAATCTAGTTATAACTTAACAAAACTTAGCCGTTTATAAGAAGCCTAGGCCATACTAGCGTACTATGCGAGTAATTATTATATTACTAAAAGCAGTACTGTTATCTTCAATTGTATGCCCAGCCGTTCATATACGTAGCAAATATTTTCGAAAACTTTACATTATTATGCGTTCTTGTCATCTTCAGCGTTTATACAGGTGTCCCACGAAGAGATGGAGAAACTTTCAGAACATGTTCTATTGGTGAACATAATAAAAAAAGTTCATATAAACATAGGTCTGGAATCGCTTTGTTTTCGAGTTACGGCTACCGAAAGATTTCGCCTAGATTTCAACTCTTCTAATAAAAAAAAGCCTTATTCTGATATTTGGGACCCAAATTAAGGAATAAAATAGGCGGTATCCTATGTAATTTGAGCTGGGAAATAGAATAAAACAGGTCCAGAACTATGACTTAAGTAGTTTTTATGATATCAGACGTAAAACTCAAAATTCGGAGTCGAAATCAAGTTTTTTTTTTGTTTGTGGTACAATAGTTTTGTTAAATGACCTTTAAATAAGGTACATTTAGTAAAAAAAAAGTAGAGAATTTAATTCTGAAAAAATTAATGTAAATACACCCAATAAAAAGTAAGTAAAATTTTATCCTACTTCCCAGCTCAAATTACGTAAGAAACACCTCCTTAATTACTCTTTAATTTGGGTCCCAAAAATTACAGTAGGACTTCTTTTTATTATAAAAGCTGAAATCCGGACAAAATATTTCGTTAGCCGTAACTAGAAAACAAACCGTTTCCAGACATATGTTTATATGAACATTTTTCATTATTTTCCCGAGTTGAACGTGTTCTAAACGTTTTCTCCGTTTCTTCATGGGACACTGTACACTAGGAAAATAGAGCAGCGGTTGCAATGCATCGCGCATTGAAACTGTGTACATCATCTTTCCAAATCAGCTGATTTGGGAAGACGCGTTCACCACTAGACCAACCCGGTGGGTTATTGGATAAGGGTCTAAAAATTATATTAGCAACCATTGTTGTAGAGGGTGGAAAAAAATGGGATTTCGAAGACAAATAAAATCATACCTTCCTTAATAGGCACAGTATCGAATCGGTATAAAGTGGTTATTAGTCCTCTAAAAATTACCTAAAACGTTTGACTGAAACAATTTTTGATATGACCAACCCTTACGGCTAGGGATGACCAAAATGTTGCTAGAATTGTAAGAAGATTGGGGATTGTCGTATGCTAAACATGTGAAAATTTTTTCACAGGCAACCATTGTCGTATTGAATAAATTTGAAGTTTTTCTTAAATTTAAAGTGGAAATCTTTTTTATCCCCTACTTAGCACTGGTGAAATCTACCTCGGCTTCCAGCGTGCCGAAAGGGAATTTTTACATACATTTTGTTTTCTCAGTAGCAATTCGTAATGTTTAGCATTAAAATACTTCTCTATGTATCATATCAAATTATGAATAATCACTTTTTTAACATGGTAAAATCGTAAGTTTAAAGAAAAAATGTAATAAAATAGATTTTAGAATTTTCCTTTTGGTGCTAAAATATTTTACTTAAAATTTACAAAATGTTGGAATTTTTTTAAATTCTGTATTACAACTCTTGGTTGATCAAGATATGTCCCCATTGAGTTTGAACTAGCAAAAATGTAATTATGTATTGTTATATGTAGTTATGTATTGTAATACTCTATAATCTTACATAATTTAAATCAGCGATAAGAAAATCGATTTCTTGTTTTTCTTAAACGAAATCAGTTTTGATATTTTTAATTGAAATTTCTATCATTAAATAATGGTATGGTTAAAAGTAATAAATTTCATTAAATTGCAGTCGTCCTAAAAATTCTGCTTTTCTAAACGGATGTTGGTTGTAATAATATATCGGAAGGGTGACACTCTTTTTTTTTAATTAAATTTACATCTTTTTTTTAATCTTATTTATAAAAATGTATTTTTTAGCCTTTAATTTATTTCTATTTTTGTTTATGTTTTATGTTTTATAGTTTACATTTTTTTTTTTTTTAATTTATTTTAGTCTAGGATTATGGTCTTATCTATCAAAGCTCAAGAGATATGACTATCAACCAGTTTTTAATAAATAAGTAAAGAAAAAAATGTTATCATTAATCAAATATTTGTTTATTGGTTTTTAATGTACATTTCATTTATTCGTATTTTTAAGAAATTTTAATTAATTTTTTGTTCTTATATTATAGTGGTTTTTTTATTTTTATTATTATATTAAGCTTAACGTAAATTAGAAGTGAGATTTTCTTATAATTGTTTTTGAATATAATCTAAGGCTCTACCTCATTGTTTTGAGATTTCGTTGACGACATTTGTAAAGTAGATGCAATGTTATATACCAACACCACACTACAATTTGTTTTTGCTTTGCTTTATCCCGCTTTGTAGTAATAATCTCTTAACGGTTAGAGGGTTGGATGGAAGGTAAAAGTAGATTTAAACGTAAAGTATAATTTATTCTGTTCCCTGAATGTTTTAGGTTTTGTGTGTGTGTGTGTGTATGTATGTGTGTGTTTTTAACTACTGTACGGGATGGATAGTCGGTTGTACTTGCTCTTGTGTAAAAGTAATTAGAAAAACAAGTTTTGGAGTTAATTCTAGCTGTTGGAAGGAGGGTTGACATTGTTAGGTTCTTATACCAGATTCTATATTACTATATAATATGATATGTCATATCCCTCCTGGATTTCTGTATTCATTAAATTATTCTCATTACAGATTACTATTATTTGTTTTTTATAATTATTATTATTTTATTTTAAAATTGTGGTAATATATGGTAAAATATATACTATTAATTAAACATTTTCTATAGAAAACTAAGCTTTCTCGTAAATTACGGAGTTGGTTTTTCTATATTTACTGATAAACTCCCTTAAGCATTGTATGTTGTTTTAACATTACCGCGTGGATATATATACTTAACATACACATGTACGTCGTTTATTTTAGCAAGAAGCTAAACTTTGAAAATAAAATGACGTGGTAACTGTAATGAATCAGTTGCAGCTTTCATTCTTAAAAAGTAGAAAGAACATAATTAAGATTTTATATTCGCTTAGTAAATCTACTAACATTTTCCTAAGACGTTACTCTTTGTGTTAATTCTCTCTCGTTTTATAATTCAAATATCTTTTCGAAGTTTTCCCTATTCAGACAGCTTTTATATTGATAATTACTACCCGTAAATTTAAATAAAATTCATTTAAAATTTCAAGAATGCGATTTGCTATAATAGATATATATTAATTAATTTATTTATATATAATAATAGTAATAATAAAAATAGTTCCTGATAATGAATTTTTAAACACATCAATAATACCTAGTTAGTTATTCATGTGTGTTTTATTTTAGTTTAATAATTCCGTCCAGTATCAGTTCTGATCTTTTACTGAAAATAACTCGGCTCCTGAAAAAACTTTCAACTATTCCTATAAAAATTGCCTTTTCTTAAATACTTATTTGAATATATTTCTCCCTTGTTTGTATATGCTTTCTCCGTTGAAGCTTCCCCAGAAAGTAAATTATAAAAAAACATTGTTACACTTGAGAGGGGCGAAGCCTATTGACTGAAATTTTATAATTATTCTTGTAAAAATTGTTCAGAATTTTATTTCTCCTTTGACTTTTATACTATTTTAACTCTCATTCTTACCAGAAATATGTCTGCAAATTTTATAGGCTTTACTTCTTTTTTTTTATTAAGTTATATTTTAATTATTTAAAATTCTGCATGATAATACCGTAATAAATTCTCAGTACATAATAATATTAATAATCATAACAATGCATTTTAAAATATTTTTCATCAGTGCCCGGCAGGTTCCAAAGTTTTATATATTAAATGATGAAGATATATATATAAAAAATACCTTCAAAAAATTCCTTATTCCGCAGGGTTCCTTAAATAATTTTAACAGAAATCAAAAAAGGGTTAATTGACTTCATTTTTGCATGAAAAGCTAATATAACTTGGGGAAATAACTTTATAATGAATAAATATAATATCACTTTTAAATATATATATATATATATATTTATAGATATATATAGATTATATATATATATATATATATATATATATATATATATATATATATATATATAGCTTAATAAATTCACATTTTGTGTTGATATACTTAATGAAACTTTCGCGTTTTGATTACGCTAAAAGGGGACATAATTTTAATACAATTTAATTTTTCAATGACGATCTTAGGATAATTTTTTTTAATGTATTATTTTTTGAAAGGATCAGCAGCACAACCCGACAATAAATTTTTCAATTCTGTAAAATCTTTTCAGAAGTAGAATCTTTCTTTTCAGGTTCCATTTTTATTGATATATAGAAGTAGCCGTTTAATTCTATAAATTTGACAGGATTATTAAAGTATCATTTCCAGATTTTTATCTTCGAATTTTTTTCTGAAGTAAAGGTTGCCAAATTATAGTAAAACAAAATTTGATATTTTTTAATTTACTTTCATAAAATTAAAAAACGATATTTTTCAACATAATTAGTTATTAAAAAAAAAAAATGCTGTTATTAATATTTTTTTATTATTTGTTGGTTTAACCACTTTTTTAGTGACAAGATATATTAGAAAATTACTGTTTGAACTGCTGTTGCCGGTAGGTCTTCTAATTTTATTTTATTTGTTTTACAATATTATATCATATGATACTCTTATTTGCAATTGCTAGTATTACTTTCCCATTCAGACAACATTTGCCTGTACGGGAAAAGAGGAATAAAGATTAGGAGAAGAAGAGTTGAATGTAAACTTTTTGCTAACTTGAAGACTTGTGAAGCTTGTGAAAGTCAGAGTATGAGAATCAATAAAAAGAAGACAAAATAAAATAGGTGGAAAAAAGAAGAGGATTGAGATTAAGATAGAAAATGAAGTTTTAGGACAGATGAAGAAATTTCAATACGTAGCAAGCTTTATAACTGATGACTTGACTTATGCCTGCATTTAATAAGAAAGGAAGACTACTGAGTAAAAAGTTAAACTTAGCGTTAAGAAAGAGATTAATGGAATATCTTATTTGGAGTGTGACGCTTTATGAAGCTGAAATGTGGACGATGAGAAAGCCAGACAGAAAACGAATTGAGCTTGTACGATGTGGTTGTGGCGCAGAATGATAAATGTGAGATGGCAAGGCCATGTAACAAGTATCAAGGAGAATCGGAGAGAACAGGAAGTGCTGAATGTGATTGAATATAGGAAAAGGAACCGGCTAGAGTATTGTATGAGAAGAAGGTGTTTATTAGTGGATAGAAGGCTTGGTGAATGGAAGAAGAGGAAGGAAAATATTTCAAATGTTGGATTATGGAAAACGGATAATATGCTGAAACAAACAGGTTAGCAAAGGATAAAACAAGGTGAAGAGCAGCAGTCGTAAAAGGACCTGCGCTTGAATGAATGAACACTATGAATGAATGAATGAAACTTAGGAATCTTCCTTTATTAAACTATTCTACTGTGTATTTCTTTTCTTCATAGTACGACTACAGTAATTCAATTCCAGTTCAGTTCGGATGAATCCAGACTATTAGTTCTCCTGATTTTGAGATCTGATTCGGGTTTTCTATAAAAAATTAGGAGACACGCCTTTCGGGAAATTTCAATTGAAAAATTGAGGGGCTCTCCAAAGGTTGTCCATGTTTAAAAATGACATATTTAACGCCAAGAGTAGTAAATGCACGTATGATTGTAAAGGGGCTCGAGTTCTGTCGATTCACGCAATCTGAGAAAAAGAGAGCTGAGTGAGAGAAAAGAAGAAAAAGGGACAGATGGTGAAAGGAAGAAAAGTAGGGACAGAGAGAGAGAGAGAGAGAGAGACAGATAAAAATACGCCCATTTTAATGCCAGATTACTCCATCGCCGCCCATCTGCTTGTTATATTTTCGTATCTGTTTTTTCCAAGTATTAATTGTTAACTTTACTTGTTTCTTAAGTTCATCCCGTTTACGAATATCCCCAGTTGGAGTCGAATTTTTCGACTTATATAAATTTCCCAGTTATCAAAATCATAATCTTTATCTGTTAAATAGATGATGAAGTGTATTTATTAAATTATTACTTGTAATTAAATTACATGCTTAGTCTGTTTAATTATTATATTAAGCCGAAAGGTATTTCAGAAAAGTAATTACGACTTATTTGATATTTTCTAAGTAAATATTTCATTTAATTTCAGATGAATACAACATAAATATTAAAATTTGTTTCATTTATCTTTATATGTGTTTGGCTAACATTTCTACATCATCTTTTTTACCTTTGTTTCATTTTCCTATTCAAAAATAAATTTTTTTACGTCTGTGGATTTTTTAAAGTCTGTTAAAGATAAGATATTTAATCATCTGTTTCAGCTTACATTTCTTATGGCTTTTTCTGTAACTTTATTCAGAGTTAAAAGAGATTTGGAGTATTTTTACGCTAATACCCTCCTTATAAAGCTAATTTACTGTAGAGAATTCCACTAGCGCATAATTTAAATAAAAAGTCATTCTTCCATATTTTCGTATCGTATTAAATATTACTTTTGTATTTTTTTCTGTTTGTGATATCTCACTCATTTTTTTTTTTTTAGTGATCATATTTATAGAGTAACATTTTTAATTATTAACAAAAAAATTAAAGTACTATCAAAGTGTATTTTTTTATTCATTATTTGATCCGGTTGGGAATAGTTGGACATGTGAAACTCCACACAATTCATAAAGATTAAATTTTTTATCAAAGATTTATGGCATAAAAATTATTGTTAAAATTAGATTATCTTGAATTCGTATCTTTTTAATTAACCGTAGAGAACAATGCCGAAGTACTAATCGACAACGAATGCGTACAGTTATGAATATATCTCCTTATACAAGCCTTACATAGGATCTACGTCAGATGTTAAAGAATATACACATAATCTATCAGCTTACCGTTGTTCGATTGTTAATTTTTTATGTTAATGTATTGTAAAAAAAAAATTAATCTGGAATTATATTACTTAATATAATTTTTTACTTTTGAATCTTTATAATCATAAATTATACGTAAAGGTTTGCCGGTATTGGTGTAAATGAAATTTATAGTCATTTGTTTTAATTACTAAATTATTTTCATTTAAATAATGTTTCCACGTAAATTGGATCATTTTAATAAATTGTGCATGCAGCCTAGTTTGTATTATTTTTATTAATAATACAGAGTACCAGCATTCAGTATGGAAATAACTTTGTTTTCTCCGTTAGGTTTTCTCGCCTATATGTGGTTCAACAGTTGCCGTGCCATAGCACGGGATCCAACAGTTTTAGGTGGATTGCAGACTAGCTATCATTTTGAGAAGTTGATATTTGCAACAAGACATAAAGCTTGCCGTAACAGTACGTGCATAATATAAAATTATTTTCTATTATTGTTATCAACAAAATGCCCTTAGCACAAAGAAAAATTTCACTTATTGGCATGTTAGTCTAGCACATCGCCATCTGCACTACAAAGCATGAACATGGCCGCTGATTCATTTTTTCTTTTTTTTTAATTTAGAGGGAGTTTATTAGATCCGAATGTATTTCAATATTTTAGTTTAACGTAGAAATTCAATCAGATGTCCTTTCTCATTATTTCGTTATATAGCTGTTTATTTTTTTTGTTAATTAGATGGAAGTTTATGCTGTACAATTTTTGAATGTAGATAAGTTTAGTCTTATTGCAATTAACAAATTATTGCGTTAAATCGAAAAAACAATTTTTATATGTGATCGTTCATAGATTTTCAAAATGTGGGAATTGTTTTTTTGTTAAACAAACAATAGATTTCGCCATGGAATTCTATTTTTTTTTAATTCTAGTGATTAGAATGTTAACTTTTTAGATTAGCTGTTCACGTTTTAGAACCTTCGTTTGTTATATATATATATATATATATATATATATATACATATAAAAAGTTAAAGCTTACTAATTTTAAATTGAAAACTTCTCTCATATATTATTCAACCTCCTTTAAATTTTCCAGTAAGATTTTGGTTTTGGTGGTATCTTCACATTCTAGATTTTTTTAATCTAAATGTCTAACTTTGCTGTTAACTAATCACTTTTCTCATATGTTTACTTCCGCTCCTACCTTGAGTTCTTTTCATAGTTCAAAGTAATCCATTTCAAAAACCTATAAATTAATTCAACTACGTCTATCATAACATTTGTATGATGTATTTTAAAATTCCATCGCAAAGATAACTTATATGTTTGTTGAATATAGTATTCATTTTTCACTAATACGGAAATTACGGGAAAAAGTACTGCCTGACTTCCTCATATTTATTATCCACTGTAATATGGTTTAACCTTTTTATAGTAGTTTCTATTAATGTTGACTAATTTAAATGAACATTCATTCTAATTGATAAACGTATTGTATATACGAATCAAAACTTTGGAAATAACATCATTTAGCTTATTTTAATTTACTTTTCCTTTTTTTTAATAACTTGTTTGCCATGATAAATTTTAATTATTGAAGAAAAAAAATAAGTTTGCAATATATTCACTTTAACGTGTAATTAATATCACATTGTCTTATGTAGATTCATAAACATACTTTCGTAGTAAATTTTAATGAAACAAATGAAATTATTCGGGTACAAATAATAAATTACTCTAACGTTACTACGTGAAATTTATATTAAAAAAAGATCATTGCAAAGGAATGTCGTGGAAAATAATTTTGAATACTGTATAAATAAAAAGTTACTAAAATAAAATAGGTATGGTACGTGTGTATCCAGCCATTCATTAACGGAATGGTTGTTCCTACATTGCGGAAATAACTGTGTGGGAGGGACAATGGAAAAAAAACGAGTTAGGTTGAAAGTGGATGGTTTGATTTAGGTTTTAAGCCCTATTTTCCGGTAGCTTTAGTCCTCGAACAATGGTTATAGGAGTATGGGTGATGTTAGGCTATAGAGAAACGAAAGAGGAGTTAGATCACGGAGTAATGGATTTTGAATAAAACAAAGGGCTGCGAACACCTGCAGTTCTGAGACTTTCGCCCTCTGTAATTCTATCAGGGACAATTTCAGCTTAAAACTATCTACATGCTTGCCTGCTTACTTTCTTACTTTTCCAACTTTTTATTTTATTTTTCTCTCGTAAAAAATATTCACTTTTCTTTCTTGTACTTTTTTCACATTCTATTGTGTTTTTTTTTTTAATATTTACTTCGTACGGTTCTTTGATCAAACGAATATTCTTCTTTTCTTCTCTTTTTTTTATATTTTCATATATTTTACTCCACACACTTTTTTCTTTTTCTCATTCTTTTACGGGGTTGAAAAAAATTCGTATTTACTTACTAGGTTCATAATATATTTTTGTGATATTTATACATATGGCCTGTCATATATTGTCCCTCCAATTTAATAACATGCTGCATTCAGAAAGTAGCAATATTTTTTTTTTTCAGAAAAGGAAAGAGCGTTACATTTTTAGTATACAAAGTGTTAAAGTTCATTCATTCATCTCTCATCCTCTGTACAGTAATGCTTAACTGCGGCCCCGGAGGTAAAAAAAAAAAAAAAAAAAAAAAAAAAAAAAAAAGTGTTAAAGTTACAGCTGTTTTCTTTTCTTCTTTTTATTAAGAAAAGTTCGTTCAGAAATTAATACTTTAAAAAAATGTTGTTTTTGTACTCATAATCATATTTTAGAGAATAATTCTGTTAATTTGAAATCAACGTTAGATTATATTAAAAGAAAATTGCCTTCAACTTTTAAATAATTCGCAAAATTTTATTATTTTATTGACTATTCAGTTGATATAAACTTATGAAATTTTAGAGTTTTTTCGTAAAATATATATTATTGAATAATAAAATAAGTCTTAATTCTTGTTAGTACTTGATTAATAAGATTCTTGTTATTAAGTATTAATTTTTGATTTTTAATTACTTATCATAGTTATATAATTCATATATTCTTAGATTATAAGATCGAAATTATTTATTCAACCCGTTACTGTATGTCTTATTCAATTAATAATTTTTCTTAATGTTCGTTATTTGCATTTTTTAGTCGTATAGCAGTCATCTGATATAACTAAACGTTACTGAAGTATAATTCTGTTAAATACTATGTTTCTTGTATAAAATTATTTACGTACTCTTAATGTAACTTATATTAAAGTTACTCAGTTTTTTAACTTTTTTTCCAATCACATAAGTAATCACATAAACCCCGAAGGGTTTAAAACCTACGTGACTCAGGAATGTAGTTCGTCGTTCAGGAATGTAGTTCTTGGTCACCAATTCCTACCATTCCTTTTACCGATGAAGTGCACCAGGATGAATGACGGAATCAATGATCAACCCAGTCCCTCTTCCTTTTCTTAATCACTTCCACCGAAGTGAACTTTTAAAAATTGATCTTGTCTTATTTTATTTTCCGCTGGACTTTTATTATTTGTTATTCTTCTAGTAATAGATTCGTAGGGCTTGATGCCACCAAATTTCAAAGTTGTTCAGTCTTGACTTTCCTTCTTCAAAGTTTCTAAACCGTGTGTCGCCATACTCCAAACAAGTTTTATATAAAATGTTTTCTACCTGATAAATTAACTTAATCAGGAATATTTCAGATAATATTATAAATTTGAATTCAGTCATTCCCTCGATTAACAATGACGGTAAAATATTGTGTGCGATCTTATTTATTCCGTTATCACTTTGCTGTTAATATACAGTATATATATATATATATATATATATATATATATATACACACACGTATATACATCATATACATATATACATCATATATACACACACAAAATTGTTTTACTATTCAAATATGTCTTCAAAAATACATTCTGTAATGAAAAGACATTTTATCCATTAACTAAAAATTTATTGTGGAATAATAAACGAATTCTTTTTATGATTATCATGTTAAAATTCAACAAAGAATATTTAAAAATCGAAAATGGTTTTTTTATATCGAATTACAATTATTTATATTTATTTACTTTGTGTTGGATTTATCTTCTATCCTGAGTCACGTTTTCGTATAAATGTGTGCTGTGTCTATTTTATGGTTAACGTATATTATACTCAGAATGTCAATAAATTGCAAAATCTGTTTGTATGTATGTCCGTCCATTTATACGTTAATTCATAATATATATATATATATATATATATATATATATATATTCGTTAATATATTTTTTAATAAAGATACTAGCTGCAGGTTGTGCCTACGCATCCTGGTGGGCGGCGTCTCGAAATGCTATTATTAGGTGTCCAAAATTGATTACCTCTTCAGTAAAAATATTTTTTTTTGAGTGATGAAAATTGATCAAGGAAAAGCGAAAAAATATCAGCAAATCTTCCCACTTAAATTTGGTTTAGATCGGTTTAGGCATCTTTTAAAGATTGCACACTACATTTTCATCAAGATCCATAATATCCACATGCAAATTCACTCAATAAGAGAGCCGAAAACTTAAATATAAATTTAATTAATTAATTTATTGTTTATATATTATATTCAATTTACGAAAAAAATTATCGTAATACGAAACTAACCTTTCTTGACACATTAACAAAAGAAAAGTTGGCTCCAAAATCAGTAAATCGCTAATGTGGATATATAGGATTCAAAATTCATCTAATTTTGACCGTTATTGTATCTTCTAATTTTGATTTTATTGTTTACCGTTTGATTTGACCCACGTGTTTTGCTTTGCGTATGTTTAATTGTAACTATCACTGAAATATAGAAATACTGGAATGGGCACTGCCTATGTCCAACGTGAGCGGAAAACGAACGTGAGACAGATAGATTTAGAGGTATAGTTTTCATTGTCGCACAGTGCAGCGCATGCGCGTTGTACCTAACGTACCGTCCCTTCAGAAACTGATTCCATAAAACTTAATTGTAGTTAATATTAAGTGATAAAATCTCATAATTCTATTTAATTAATAGAAAAATTTCAATGCTTATGAATATTAAATAAATGTAGAGTTAATCATTGTATCATATAAATGTTTTTATAAAAACTTTCTACAATAACTTGAATTATGAAAGATAACATGTGATTTGTGATGAGAGATATCGTCACAAACTTTTTGAACGGACTGTTGACAAAGAGAGGTATACCTCTAAATCAGCTATCTTTGTTGGCACGGATTTCTAACGCTAGTATCCATTCCAGTATTTCTATATTTCAGTGGTATATCACAAGACCAAAAAAAAACATATTTCCGATTCTAAATGGATAATCGATAGTATTTTCAGTATCGATTTATTTGTATCGAAAATAGTTGTGTTTTAAGTTCTGCTACGAAATTGAATGAATGAATTACGGTAGTAAAATATACTAACTTATTTTATAATTATTACAAGACTGACTAGAGCATTAGAAAAATTTATTTAATAAGAGTAACAAAAACAGAGAATTTATTAAGAGTAAAAGAAAGAAAATTTATAAAGAGTAAGAAAAAAAGTAAAAAATTTTTATTTTTACAAATAAAAAACGAGGAAACGAAAACTGAGCTTAATATAAATAATCGATTTTATGAAGGAAAATAATCACATAAATAAAAAAAAAATTATTATTAATATATATTTCGCATATATAATAATATAACAAATGTACACCTGACTACCCTGAGACATGTAATAACGAATCGGTATTTTCCGCTAGTGATCGGTACATTCCGGTGCTAAGCTAAGGGGGACGCGCACACAGACAGACACACATACAATTGCCGTTTAGTAGGGTAGAATAATTGTAACCTCAAATTATTTAGTTATAACATATGTTAAATTTCTCATAACTTACTGTGAGGGATGCACTCGTAAATTTTTCAGTACCGGAACGTTTGATTTTGTATCACAGCAGACCGCAAGATATGGAGTACGACAGGCCCGCTGCCTAAATTACATTCTTCATGTCATGAAGAATATAGATTCATTTCTAAGTTTACATTGATAAAAAGCAAAAACCTTCGTTTTTCACATCAAATTTTTAATTTTTGTTTGTGAATTAGATTTTTAGCGACATATTTTGTCGCCTGCCTACATATATTTAAGCAAGTGTTCTTTGTCACACATCATTTAAGAAAGCGATAATAATTTTCATTATGAAATACGAAAATAATGAATGCTTAGTGTTAAAATAAAACGTAGGACAGGCTTTTAAGTTAAAACAAATTTTAAATGAATGGAATTTTTTATTTCTCCCAAAAAACAGTACTGGAACGGCGTTCTGGCCGGCCCCAGTGCACCCTGCTTCCGGGTTTATCATAAAATATGAAGCAACGTGTAAAATATTTTATCTTTTCTGTTAAATTACCTAATCTTTACTCGTAAATGATGAATGGATGTTTGTCCAAATCGTAATATACGAAAATAGTGCTTAGAATTATCGTTCAAGATTACTTTAAATTTGTTTTTAATACGACTTATACGATTAATTAGATTAATTGAATTACTATGTTTACGTTTTTAAGCGCATACAGTTTCTAGTTTTCGAGATTTTTGTACCATTTTTTAATTTAATTCTAGAGTTACGATTTACCTTTTCCTATATATAAGAAATTGACTACTACGTCGTCAATTTTTCTGCTGGAACCTGTGTATTCATTCACAATATATAAATGATATTAAAAAAACACTAGCATATAAAAAGTTGTAAGAAAGATCAGTATCACTAGAATTGAGAGAGCGTGAAATTGTATAAAATGAATGATTGGATGTACAAGTAACAGAACCGATGGAATAGGAGCGAAGAGGGGAAAATGCTGCTGTATGGGTGTTAGAATCTTGTCCGGTATAGGTCTCAAGGGATGTAGCAGAAGTCATGGCTGTCAAACCTATACAACTCCAATAAAGAAAAGAAAGAAAACGACATCGGATCGTATATTTATACGAAACTTTCAAGTTTATTTAATCATTTTATTTTATCACCTAACAAAATACAGCGTATTAAATTAATAAAAGTTACAATTTTTATTTTCTTTTTAATACTTAATTTAGCCGACGAATTCGTTTGAGAAATAATGTAAATGTTATATCTTATACTAATTAACTCGTGTATCCGACAATTTTTTCGTTCTTTATTTATTAAATAATAATATGAAAACTTGAGTAATAAAAATTTGTTCATGTCATATTTAATTTGTTATACGGTTTATAGTATTATAGTTAACTTTACAGCACCTTTTCTGTAACAATCATACTTTATTCCTACGTTGTTTAATGAGCAAATATAGAAATTTCCTTCGCTATGATTTGTCGAGAGAAAATATACTTGTGTTCGATTTCGGTGGTAACTTTAATTGAACGGTGAGAATATTTCCAGTCTTGATAGCATCTGTTTCCGTTTAAAATGTTTATAATTTTTAATTTTCTCCGGCTTCTCATTTTTTCATCTTGTATTGATCCTTCTAGAACTGTGTTAATCATTGTTTCTCCTCTTATGATACTTCCCATTCAATCTTACTTATTATAAATTGTTTTGATCAACCTTTCATTCTTTTTTTAACTTTTCTTATTACTTAGTTTATCATTCTGTTTGGTGGTTTAATTTTCTTCAATTTCTCCTTTATTATTTTATTTCATATGGCTTTACTCTTTTTCTTACCTTCTGTAACATACTCTTCCGTTTCACACGTACTCTTTTTCTTACCGTGTTTCACATCTATCAAAAGATACTTTCTAAATTTTTATTTAGCCTTATAATTAACTACTTGTTTTAGTAACTATTTCTTCGTATTTAACGATTACTTATTCATTGTTATTTCAATTCTAATTTTGTAATCCGTTATCATCATTCTTGATTTAAGTACCCGTACTGTTTTATTTGTTCAGTTCTTCCTTCTTTTTTGTAGGGGATCATCGGCTTATTCTCTCCAATACTCATTAGTTTTGTTTTGTTTTATTAACATCCCTTTTCATTCTTTACTCTTTCAAAGCGTCTTATAATTTTAAATTATCCGTTGAATGTACTACAATGCCCCATCTATAATGGAAAAAAAAGTTTAAATAAATCTATCTTCGTTAATGATCAACGATATTTTCATTTCATTATAAAAATCAAAGATTATTCAACTTTATTAAAAATGTATGTTCAATTAAAATATAACCTTAATTAAACATACATATATGCTTAATTTAAATAAATATTTCACGAACGTTTTATGTTTCATTGCTACTCGTATAGCAGCAGTTTTTTTTTTTATTTTTTAGATTTTTAATTTAACTTATTTCACCTCAGTTATCGTGGATTTCTGAAAATTTTGTGAAATTATACTCATCTAATTCTGTATGTACTAAATTTATTTTTTCAACCCCCAAAGGATTTAGACGAATCGTGAATATATAGAAGAATTCACCATAAAAAATTAAATTCCTTTTTTTTTATGAGCTCGAAATAAATAGTGTTGGAAATACCTTTACCTCTGAAATAACTGATTTGGGAGGAGGGAAATAAAAAAATAAATAGTTCATACTCTCTTTCTTTTGAAATTTTCGGTTTTGTCGTTTGATTTCTATGCATTAAGAACAAGGATGGTAAATAACGGGAATCATGTGTAAATATTTTGGCAGTAGATGATATGAGTGTGTTTATCATTGTACATTTTAACTTATTGATCTGATCTGTTATAGAGTATAATACTTTCTATTAATTATCTTCTTTTTTTTATAAAATATAGAAATGTATCTAAGATTATGAAGTCTAATTTCATTCTGACTTTCAAGTCTAGGCAGGAGTACATTTTATATTACTATGTTACGTTATGTACCTCGTTATATTATTTTTTTTTTAATAAATTTTTAAATTACTGGTCTTTTTAGAGAAAAAGACCAATGCTATAAATGACGACACTAAGAGTAGTGTCGTCATTTATAGCATTTTTTAGAAAAATAAAACAGATATCTATTTGAATAGAACTGTTTGGACTTCAGAAGAACTGTACTCTACATCGAATATAATATTTTTAATTGCATTTTTTTTTAATCTATATAAGTGTTTTTTTCTTTACTTAGCATCGTTATTTTATAACGCTACTTGCTCTTAATTAATATTACTTGTAGAGCTTGTTACTTATTAATTTTTAAAATAATTATTGTCAAGTGGTGTTTAAAACACTTCAATAATAAATTTTTATACGAGTTAACGCTGTCAATTGTTTTTTATAATTTTTAAATGGGAATCTTTTTTATATTCCTGTATTACATTTTATTTGTAAATATATTTATATTTGTATTCTATTCAGTTATAAAATTTTACTCCCTGGAGTGATAATGTAATGAGGTTATTATGTAACACCTGAATAATATTTCATAACAGAAACGTATTAATTTTTGTGAAAGAATCGTAGTTATTTTAAAAAGACGGTTATTTAATCACGTATTCCGATGTTATTGCCAGTCAGACATTTCTTTTGCTGTTGGCAGTCGGTATTCTGTGCATCCATCTCTTTACAGAATCCCCCTTCCTCGATCTAGCCCCTTCCCTTTAGCTGCTACTTTACACGCGTACCGTGTGCAACTGAAAAGTACTTTGCTTTTCATTCTCATCGGTCTACCGCTCTTTACATCTCGCTCTTCGATATCTCTTTCTCTTTTTAACAACCTCAACTCTGCCTCTGGATCTTTTTCTCTTTAATTATCTTTATTTAAACGCATTAATCCAAACCTGTTTTTACTTTTCCCGCATTATTCGTCGCTCACCTTTTGGCCCGTAATTAAAAACTCAGTCGTACAGTTCTACGCATAACCAACCCTTAATGAACAATTTTCATCCCCTTTTCAACTGTACAGTACCATCATCTGTCCCTTCTGTTCAATCGGTGGAGGCTCGTAACGGTTGTGTTAGTAATGATAAAAGTAGTGGTAGTAATTCTATAATTAACCCTGGTTCGGTGCCAAATCCATCACAATCCTCACTCCCTCCGCGTACTTACCATGTTGCTCTTCTTTACCGCTCTTCTGTCACCCTTCTATTTAGGATTGCTTTTGTGTTAAACCTTTCAAAATCATTTTTCCTTACTGTTAAAGGGCTTCTTCTTTTAATCTGTGAAATATTTTTTTAAATTTTAAATCTATGTAAATTGTAAATTACATAATTAAATTGTTCTCAGAAAAAGGTATATATGCGGTGACTTTTATAGGTAAAAAAATGTTTACGGTTTCTTTATTTATCTTTAATTCCTTCAGTAAAGTTAATTTTTTAAATATATTAAAATTAATTTTCAAAATAAAAATTAATAATAAATTATTATTATTATTTAATAAATAAATTATTAATAAATTAATAATAATTTTCATTAGCTCAAAAAAAAAATTTCTGATAATGCAATTTCCACGTTATTTTTAAAAGTGAATCGTTAAAATAGATGAGTGTTGAAATGTTACTTGCTGCCGATTAGGGAATTCTGATTTTACTTTATTTGGTCGGTTGAATTTTATAAGAAATTGTCATTAACTAAAATTCAGTGAACTTATTTACTTCATTAATATATAAAAAATAATTGCACCGGTGAAAAATACAGCATGCGATTCTACATTAAAGTAACTATTTTCTTATGTAAATTCAAAAATTTATAAATATCTTGATTTAAAAAGTTTTTGAAATGAATTTCAGTCACCAGATATCATTATATTATTTTTATGATGAAGTTAAAACAAAATAAGGTAAACGAAACAAAAAACATATCCTCATTTATTACATTAAAAATATTCGCTGTTTGCTGACTCATACGAACTTGTTATATTTTTATTAATATTTTATTCAACATTTTCGTGTATTTTTATATTACTTCGTTTATAACTCTAATCTGTTTCAAATAATTCATCATAGAGTCAACAATAATTTAGTTGTATAATCTGTTATCTAATGATAAGAACTGTTCCCGAAATATATACCATCAGATATAAAGTTGCATGACAGGTATAAATTTAAATTATATTTACCGAGAACGTTAAATATTAATTTCTTATTCAGGTTTAATTATGACTTAAAACAATATTTACCAAAACTAAATTAAATTACAGTAAAATTTATTGTGCGCGTATTATCCTTAATATTTTTCATAAGTATTATATTTGTGTATCACGTGTAATTTATTACTAAACGAGGAAACCGAGGAATTCATAAAAACTTTGAAATTTCAATATTAAATTAGCTATTCTAATATTAAAATAGTTTTAATAACAGTCTTTATTAAAATCATACTATATTTAAATTTAGCTACTTGGTATTGTTAAAAGTATTGTTTTATGAAAATGGCTTAAACATAATTAGCCCTAATTATTTAGTATCAGATGAAGTTTTCTTTAAATGTAGTAAATTTAAAAACAAGTTTTAATTAACTTAAAGAAGGTTTTTGGTATATCTTTCGCTTTGTATGTTTTAAAATTATATAATTGACTTGAAAATAAAAGATTAATTAATAACAAGGGGTTGTAAAAGGAACTTGTAGTTTCTATAATACCGAATATAAATGTCTTATACGAATTTATAAGTACGAATACATTGTCGTGTGTTCGCGGCTCAGTCATAATATTGAGAGATTAACAATTGAAAATGTTTATGTAATTACAATTTATTGGTTTAAAAACATAAGTAAAACAAGACAAATCAATAATAATGACAATAGCAACAATAATAGTAAACGACAATCATAAAACAAATAAATAGAAAAAGTATAATAATCCCAACCACAATAATAATCAGAATAATTTTTTTTTTTTTTTTGCGGTGGGAGATGGAAGTACATTTACGCACGGAGTGTCAGGCTCCCACTGATTGTGTTACCTAATCACAATCAGCAGACTATCGACTAAAGCCCTTTTTATCAGGACTCGACCCGGAACCACATTACTTCCGTCCGAGTCTTCCTATACCCGCCTGAGAAGGCCCCTACCTAACTTTGAGGACTATCCAGGTCACCTTTCTTGGTCCTGAGAATGCTGCGGACGAATCGGGCCACACTCTCCCACCTACTCGGGTTACGGAGCATCATCGCAACCACGTTGTGGGGGCTCAGTGCTCGCAGATCCGCCTCTAGTGCCCTCGATCTGCCGCCTACCGAGCACGTCGTCCCTTACACTGGCGTGTAAGGCGTCGTCCCTTACACCGGGACAACAGAGGCATTCCCTTTGGCATGGAGGTAAGCGCGGAAGTATCCGTGACCCGTTAGAAACTGGGTCATGTAGTACTCCACTTTTCCATGCCACCGCTCCGTCCACGGTCTAGCCAGATATATAAGCCTTGCGGTCCATCGCCCTCTGGTCTCGTGGTCCCAGGTCTCTTGCCACGCGAGAAACGTGCGAGTCCGTTCCTCGTTGGCGATGGTCTCCCGGTCTTCGCCTGTCCGTCGGCTCCTGTAGGTCGCCTGGCGCTCCCTTGCCTAAAAAGCAATGGGTATGATGCTGGCGACCACCAGTACTGCAGGCACGGAATCAGAATAATGGTAATAATAATAATAACAGACAAACAGAATAACAGAAAAACATCTAAACACTATTAACTACTGGTCTTGTATTGACAATAGTAGTACAATAGATAAGACAAATATAAAGTTCTTTTACTGCAAGTACCGTTTATGAATGAAATTTAGTACATTATCTCTTTCACTCAGTCTTACAGTAACTCACCGAACCATTACTTATGACGTTACCATAGTTGCATCTAACCTGCACTCGAAATTCGCTCTTTCACTGACCTCCTCGCAAAATACACATATCGCAAACTGACATCGCAGATTCTCCTCGTGAAACTCACATCTGCAGACTTTCCTCGCGAAACTGATTTTGAACAATTTTTTTGAACCGGTCTTTAGGAGTATTTATACTCCTATATTCTTTACCTGCTGGACCAGACCCTAGTTGAGCGTGAGAACGTTGGACCGTGCCCTTTCGTTCCCATGCATTCCTAACGCTTCTCACGGAATGAACATCTGTTTAGGTGTGTCAGCGAGCAGTATTACAAAAGACGATTATTAAGCGAACTGTTACCTTTAATAAAAAGGTTTATTTTAGCCCCTTTTTGGATTCCTCCCATTATTATGTTTTCTACTACTGTCTTTTTAATTGGCAGGAATCCATTACTCAGGTCCGCTCTACCGGTCTTGATACAATATTTTATTTTATTGAAAACTAGTAAATCCGGCAATGCTTTGCTATTGCTAAATTTGAGTGTGAATTAATATTATATTAATATTAATTTTATATTGTATTTAACGTTATGTAATCTATTTCGTTGTGCTGTTTCTTCTTCTGTTTCATTTCTTCTGTATTCTCTCATTCTCTTGGTTGTGTGTCGACCATTATTTTGTCCTTTTGGAAGCATTGTTATTTTTAAATTATAAAAGTTTTCCGTATAAATATTAATATCACTATCTACGTACTTTTTTTTCATTTTTAACTTACGAAAACAATAAATTGTACAATATTAATTAACTATTCATTTTTTTCTTTCTTTTTATGACCCCCGGAATGTTTGTCACAGTTCAAACCTCACCAATCTCACTACTGTATAAATCATAAAAAAATATAAATAAATAACATAAATCTTCTTTTATTAAATTTGATTTTGTTTTATATATCGAGAGATTTCGTCTACATCGATCATTATCTATGTCAATATCCCCAGTTGTTATGTGACCAATATTTTGTCATTTTAGACGCATCGTTATTTAAACTTGTAAACTAATAACATGTATACAGTCCCGGGACAAACAATAATAAATTTTGAAATTTTCAGTGAAATCGGTTCAGTAGTTTTTGAGTTATATAGATTTAAAATTCGTAAAATGTACGACCATGTTAATGCAATATGTGTAATTTCTTGAAGATTTGAATGATTCTTTTCTCAGAGTTGTAAGGGAAACTATATTTACCATTTTACTAGTTTTTTTTTTTTTTTTCATAATTTCACGTAATAAAAAAATACGGATATGTTTTAATCAACGTAACGATTTTACTTATTCCAATCTTTCAAATAAATATGTGTGTTTTTAATGATTATGCTTATTTATATGTGTCTATATTTGTTTATTGTGCCGCTTATCACAAAAAAATGTATTCTACCTTAACCTTTAAAGGCGTTTAAAACAAGAATACAATTTAAAAAAATGAAATATGAATGCAATATAGAATTTAATTTTGAGTGAATAATATGAAAAAGGTATTTTAATTTTTTGTAGTTGAGGAAATATTTACTTTTTATTGTCGATTCATATAATTGAAAGTGTTAGTGTAATATATCACTTTGCTTGTGTTGATTTTCTGTTTAATTTTTTTCGTACATACCAGATAAATTACACTCTTGTTTACTATTTGAATTTGTACTGATTTTAATCAGTTTTCGTGTTGTCTCATTCAGTGGTTTAATATTTCTGTGTGTGTGTGTGTGTGTTTTATGTTTATATTTGTACGTGTAGTCAAATATTTTTAATATATCTCATTCGGTGCTTTATTTGTTAACCGAGTTGGAACCATCAATCATATTCTTGTTACCGTATGACTACCCCAGTCACCCTGTCGTGTTCTCTCATATACACAACCCCAATGTGTATAAATTCTATAAATTCGTGTTAGTAGAACTCAGAACATATAATTCTACTTTAGTTAGTTTCTAACAAATTGATTTTAATCCGTTGATTTCCAAAAGTTGGCTAAAAACATCTTATCAAGTGAACAATTATATTTATTTCAATAAATAAGTAAAAAAATAAAATTGAGTTTCCTTCTTGTGATATGGAATTATCATTTTTTTAAGTTTGTCAATTATCAGTCGAATTCAATAAAATTTTCTTTATCTAAAATTAAATTTTACACACGTTAAATTTTGCAAATTAAAGGTTCTGTGCTGCCATGGGACTCCTCATACACGAAAATTCGTCCCGAGGAGGTGGTTCACTGCCGATTGCGGGTAAGACATACGAGAACTACTCACGGGTATCTGATCTCAGCAGTAGACACACCAGTATGCATGCGATGCAACTGCCACTTGACTGTGGGCCATATTCTTATGGACTGCATTCTTTATGCGGCCTTGCGTCGTAAAATTAAATGGCCTAAGAATTTTCGTCAATCCTGGGCAATAAAAAAGAAGTTTTGGACCAGGTGTTTTTATTTCTCCGGGATGGAGAAATATGTAGGTAAATATTTTATATACGTTTTGTTTTTCGGTTTTTTTGTAGTCGTATGTTTTTGTGTTTTAACATTTAATTTGAGTTTATTTTTTTGTCTTTATTTTTAATATTTTAGCTTGTTTTGATTTTGTTTTTAAATTTCTACTTTGCGTTTTATTTTGTTTTAGTTTTTTATTGTATTAGGTTTTGTATTTATATTTCACGTTTTGTTTTCCGGGCGTTTTTATTCAATTTTTAATCGTGAATTTTTAAAGTTTAGTTTCTTGAAACACATGCGTCATATTCGGGCGATGATAACGCCGAAGCGTTTTTCGCACTGCAAAACGCAAAAAAAAAGAAAAAAATGTAAATTTTATCCTGATATCATTAGAAATAAATTAATTAAAATCAAATAAAATTAATTAAGTTTCAAATAAAACAAGTAGAAATGAAAAAAGTATGTAAATAATTTAAGAATTATTACTATTTTTACGTAATTTAAATAAAATTAAATAATCTAATAATTTTATTCAGTTGTAAATTCAACACAACAAATTACTACACAAAATTGCTGTAGATTTTATAATACGCAACAACAATGTAAGTTCAGAATTATTATGCATACACCTACCCTACCCTGACTGTATACCGCTCCTTAAACATGAACATTTATTTACATGAATTTGCATGACTATTAAAAGGCATGGTGGCATAATATTAAGGAGAGCTGAGGTGAACACAGCGGAAAAATACACAATACAATAATGTATACACACACGTACACACACACTTGCATAATACTGTAAATATATATCAAATACTAGTCGTAATAATGCTGGAACTAAATAAAACAGAATTTCAGGGTGGAAGGAAAATTAACCTATTTAATTCCTATGAAAAACCAGTAAATGTTATTAAAAATAGGCTTATTACAGTTTATATTTTGAGTAAAACTGTTTTTCTCTTGGTAGTACTATATTTTGCACTTGGTTATGTTGTTTTGAAATGAATTCTTGTGTAGTGGAAGCATATATATATATATATATAATTAACTTATTTCATTTTAGAAGAAAAAAACGTTATCGTGTAGTATTTAGTTACATCAGAGGTTATCCCCACCTCTTTTTTACTTAATCAACATTTTCCCTCGTTTTATGTTCTTTTATCAGACCACATTCATTTATATATTTCAAAAGTCACCAACTCGTACAGTAATATGTATTATTTCCCTATATCCGGTTTGTTGCTGTCTTTTAATTCAAAATAGTTTTGTTGCGTAGTCTTCTCACTACAAATCGTACTATTTTTAATACGTTTGAAAATCAAAAGTAAAGAAATAAGTAACGTATTCTTCATTTGTTGTTTCGCTTAGAGCAAATTTAAAACTGCCTCTTGCTGATGTTATTCAAAATAATGAGAGGTAATTAAACAATATTACGTTTAGTGATTTATATAATTTTTTATGATTTATATTGTGAGTGCTATATTCTATAAGGACAGTATACATCAAAGGAACTGAAGGGAATATAATAAAATGGAGCACGGTTTTGTATGTTAAGTCGATTTATTTGCTTGTGTGTGCGCGTGCGCGTATGTGTACATGCCATACCTTTAAGGTATGGCATCCTTTAAGGGGATTTTTGCCTATTTAATATCTAAAAACGAATGTAGTTATAAAATCCTTACTTTGTAACAAAAACAGATCGTTCTATTACGACTATACTTGTTATAAAGAAATAAATTATGTATAAGATCAAGGTTTGTGAGACTTGATCACGTAAACAACTTCGAAGCATTTTTGTATTTGATAACAATACCAGATGTTATTTTCATGATTTAAATTTACAATGGAATGGTCTGATATAACCTCGGACCGATCGATTATAAACCCATTACTTGTCAGAATTTGTACGATAATATCATACAAACTTATTTAAAGTTAACACTTTGGTATTCACGCTCGAGCAGAACTTGGGCGCCCGTTTTTATTGTTGCAGTCTGTGCTCAAACCCGATTCGAGTACACGTATCATTTCCAAAGTAAGCAATATTCGTCGTATGTTATTCGATTGGCGATGACGGGATATTATGTTACGAATCTTTTTTAATTTAAAAATAAAGCAATACTTTAATAAACCAATAAATATAAAAACTTCCTTTTGGCACGGCTGAAGGCGAAAGTAGATCTCACCGTTGCTAAGTAGGGGATAAGACAGATTTCCACCTTAGAGTTAAGAAAAACTTGAAATTTACTCAATACGACAACGGTTGCATATAAAAAAAAATGTTCACATGTGTAGCGTACAACAATCTTCTTCCAGCAATATTTTTGTCATCCCTTGGGTTAGTCATATCAAAAATTGTTTCAGACAAACGTTTTAAGCAATGTTAAACCGATTACTGTGCCTATTAAGGAAGGTACGATTTTTTTTTTGTTTTCGAAACCCCATTTTTTCCACTCTCTGGGCCGATGGTTGATGATATCAAAAAACTTTACTTAGGTTAGTTTTAGGCCCTTATCCCAATAATTGTAGGAACTTAAATGAATTCGATATGTTTATGTTACGTAATAAGAAGGTTAAGAGTGATATTTTGTGTTTTTCGAAAAAGCCTCCCGCATTTTCACCCCTCTGGTCCGATTTTGCCCATTAACAAACTCGACCGAGATTTTGGGTCGTTGCATTTTATGCATCAATTTGAAAATGATTGGTGCAAAATTACGGCAGTTATCGTATCCACAAAAAAGTCAAATGTATGTAAATAAATATATATATAGTGGTTTTGGTGTCTGGGGGATGTGAAACGCGAAGATATTTCGAAATATTCCGAAAATCGAATCATGGTACCCTTTACAATAGGTAGCTTTCTTATGAAATCTACCTAGCAGGTAATGTTTTTAGCCGGTTTAAAAAAAAGGTTTGTTTATTACTATAGCAAAAATGGTAAAACTATTTTACAATTTTACTAACTTTATGAAGTTAAGTACGGTATTACTTTCAGTCGTATGGTGGGATTGTGGCGTGAAAGTGTATTTTCTTTACGTTTTGAGGGATGAGTACGAAAATACCATTCATTTAAATTTGGGTTTCCTTTTATATATATAGGCCTGTCAATAAAATCTTGTGGCTGTAAAAACTACTAGATCAATTTCATTGGAATGTAGAGATTCATTGTAATAGTGTATTTGGAGTTGCGCATGTAATAATTTAATGAAGATTAGTTTTTTTTAACCTCCGGATCCACCATTAGGCATTCTTCAGAAGATGAAATGAATGATTTGTAGCGTGTGTGAGAATGCCATTCCTAACCGGGATTCAAACCCGGGACCTCCGGATAAAAGGCGAGACGCTACGACTCGCGCTACGGAGGCCGACCAATGAAGAGTAGTTTGAGTCGTTCTTGAGTTACGCTCAATTTAAGGTTGAAAGATTTGCGCAGAGCAATTTAGAAGCGTGGTTCGTTATGATACTGCAAGTTGAACGCTGACGATTCTTTCTTTATCTCCGATTGATATCACTATTTTCCGATCTCTATTGTTAGCAGTATTAAACAAAATTAAAATTATTAAAACCAAATTAAATTTAGGTAAAGTTGGTTTTCTTGCCAGAACTGCGCAAGATATTTTGCAGTTAAAAAGTTAATAGTTTTAACTGTAAGTTTTACGGTGAAACTTTCTTACCTTCTTTATATGAAAATAATTTTAATATAGTAGGAGTACTGATTATATACTAAAAACCAGATTAAAGAAAATTATTACCACCACCCATAAAAAATTTGTTCTTTATTATTTCTCTAATTCACTACAAGAAACTGGGTAGAAATCCTAAAATGTGCCAAAATTCTCTGATTTTTCCGTTCAGTATCCCTACATTGAACGGTTGTTAATCAGGCAAAATGCTTAAGTTAAACTAAGCGAACACTGCTTTTATTTTTTACTTAAAATTAACGAAAAATTACATAATTTCGTAGTGAGATATGTTTATTGTAAAATTTTAGATTCTTTTTTTTTGTATTAAATTATAAAAATTGAAATAAAAAATACTATATCTTCGTATTATTAAAAAATTTGTTTTTTTTTTTTTGCTTGATGATATTCGCCACCATAAGCTTGAAGTTTTTGCATGGGATATGGAAATGAAATTTTGTAGGAGTATGAAAAATGTAGTACCGGAATTTGAACCCGGGTCTTCTAGATAATAGATGAACGCTACCCCTCCGCCATGAAAATTATTATATTCGTAGTAATAATTTTTGTTATTTATATTGGATCTTTATCAAAAAGTTTAGTAATTTATATATGATATATTTGTGGACGCTGTATATATATATATATATATATATATATATATTTATTTATTTATTGTATTTAATAAAATACTGTTTTTTAACATTGTTATTTGCTATAATTATTGCAATTATTTATCATTTCATAGAGTGTGTTTCATTATTATTGTACATTAAAACATTGTTTTAATTAATTTAATCTTTTAGAGACCTTTGTAGATTTTCTAATTCTGACTGTGTTCTTTGCGTTAAAAAAACTAAACGTGTATTAAATTACGAACTTTTATTTTTAAATTTCCATCTACCGCATTCAGTTTTTTTAATGTTATTTATTTTTTTTTAAAGCAATGTTCTATAAAGTTTAAAAAAAAATTCTTTTCATCATAACAATCTCCATGAAAATGAACATTTAATAACTTATAACTGGTGTTAACAAAAAGACCTCAAATATCTGTTTGAATGAGAGGGCTCTCAACCTAATATGAAATCAGAGATATGCGTTTTGGGCATAGCAGTTATGAATAAAATAAAATTCCTGGTCTATTTTCTATCTTATAGCATTTTTTATAGGTTGCATTATCTTACGTAACACTATAGAAAATTATAAATCAACAACATTATTTTGTTCTTATGTAGTCGCTAAGATAAAAATAACAAATTTGTATTATTCTACGGCGTTTGAACACATCAGACAAAGTCATTTTTAAAACCTTAAAAATAAATATTAAACCCTAATCGTAAAAAATATAAATTTATATAAGATAATTATGTTGAAGCGTTTCTACTGCAATCATTCTGTAATCTGTACCAGGAATAACAACGCTACCTATGAACAATTTACTAGCACCACACGCAACATTAAAAAAACCAACATGGCTGTTAAAGGAACTATATTATTATTCTTAAAGATCAACTTTACGATAATATTTGAAATGAATGAAAGTAATAAAATTTTAATACTTGGTATTTCAATGCGTAAAATATATTTTTATATATCTCTTTGTCCACTGTGTATTTCATAAATTTGGTTATGTATTTCATTTATCAAAAATAATTTAAATTTAAAAGCATATAAAGTTAGAGTAGCAGCGTAACAATGTCGCCAACCATTTTAATTTTTGTTTCTACTTGTCGTAAACCAAGCGGAGACCTCCGAACTTTTAAAACGATGCCCTATAATAATAATTCCTGTAATGTTATTTTTTATGCACAATGTCATGTCGGCTACACTATTTTTCAGTTTCGTGTTATGTTTTGCGGTATTACGTTGTAATCCTTTTCTGTGCCGTGCAGCAGACATAGCAGCCTATATCCGACCAGATTTAATTAAAAATGTTTTAGCACCCTTTTATCATCTCCTCGCCCGACGCTGATTAACATTAATTAGCGAACGTTAAAACCGACAGCGTTACTAAAGCTCTTCATTTTCGTGCTAGAAAATTTATGTCGTTTCCCCCCTCCCTTTTTGTTGTTATCCCTTTTTTAATTTGTTTTTATAATTATTTATTATCCATCATACATGAAGGATATAGCGGCATAAATATAATTTTTAATTACACTACTGTGCTTAGACATATATATTGTATGTAATTATTCCTTTTTAACACTGAAAATTTACAGTAGATTTCACGTTTGTCTGAGGTAATTAGGTTTAGGCCTTGCACGGATAATGAAAAAGTTAAGAATGTTTTAAAAATTTTACAATAAAATAAAAAATGTAAATTGATTATATTGCTGTATAACATGTACATCATATTTATTTGTTAATCGGCTCATTTATTATCTTTTTTTGATGGTTATTATCAAATTTTAGTTTGATAAAATGTTAAACATTTAATTGGTTTTATTATAATACTGAAATTTTGAAGCCATTCAAACATTCTTAGTATCATTTCATTTAAAAAGAAAAAAGATAACGTGAAGATTATTTACAGCTAATTTTTACCTAAAAGGTTTCTATATTTTTATCAAGTTCCACCAGTGATACGTATTGTCAGTCATTCCTATGGCATTATAAAACAATAGGATTGAAAAAATATTTTGTGCATCTTGGGTTTTGTATTAACCATTTCTAGAGTAGTGTTCCTTAATTTGTATATTCCAGTAATCACAGTCTGTATTTTAATTACTCAAAACATGTTTTTTTTTTCGAATTTTGAGTAGTGTTTATACTTTCAAAGAAATGTATAAAATTTTACCTTTAAATAAATGATAAATTATATCTATCTGCCTTAATAAATTTTATAAATTATTCCAAAGCTTTATCGAATATGGTATTCAACTCATATTAGAATTAATTATAATAATATAATATATATAATAATAATATATATATTGTTATAATATGCCATATTATAATTATTATAATGATCGTAATGTATTAATTAAAGAATATCTTTCGGAAACAATTATTTAGTATTATGGTTTATATATATATATAAACATATATAAAAGAGAGAGAGATCAATTTTTTCAGTAGTAACAAGTTATTTCACTCCTATTGAATTCTTGTTTTAGAAATTGTATAAACTTTTAAACGTACATACACTACCCATCAGGGCCCGCTTCGCTTGCCCTCCCCGTCTAGCCTTCTGTGTTTGTTATTCTCGTGGTTGTGATAATAATACTAATAAATAACTATTTAAGCTAATTACGATTATACTACTCATAATTATAATAATAGTATTAATAATAATGAAATATTTAAAACATTTTACAGATTAGGTTAGGTAAATACATCTAAAATCAGAATTTTTTTTCTGTTACCATGGTAACAGAAATATAATGAATTAAAATTCAGTGAATATCTTTAATATCTTACCCTCCCCCATTAGAAATATCGTAATAATTCTAATTGGAGTTAATTACAAAGCCCCAAGTATAAATGAGGTTTTATTAAAATCTGTGAAGTAGTTTTTGCGTGGTGTGCCCCCAGAGAGGCGACCCTAGTTATCATTTTATTATATATATATATTTTTATTTATTTATACATACACATACACACACACACATCTTTAAAAAGTAATATATATTTATGTACTATTACAAATTAATTTCAAAAAATATAAGAGTTAAGACTTAGAACCATAAGAAACCAAATACATAACTAAAAATCTCTGTATATTTAATTATTGTTAAATATTTGTTTGTAAATTTAATTTTTTTTTTAATGCTTTTATATACAGTCGCATCAAAAATTACAGTCATTAGCGACTAAAATAACACCACATGATCATAAGTAACAGATAGAAACAATAAAGAATAAAAATAACAAACTCAAACTAAAATAATCGTATATAAATCAGACAAAAACCACCAAATTGTATTCTTCATTCTACTGTAGGGGAGAAACCGCAACAGACATGTTATTATACCTTCTTTCCGGTTTAGTAGAGATTTCATATCTGAACCCAGGTCTAAGTTTTGTCGGATGGTTCCAAAGATTGGACAATTAATGAGCAAGTGGTGCACGGACCATTTGACCTTGCACGCCTCACAGATCTGCTCGGAAGACCCAAATATATGAGCGTGGGTAAACCTGGTGTGTCCAATCCTTAAGATAACTTGGTCTCTTGTTGTTTGGGGTAAGAGGTTTCTCGAGAACATTCTCCCGGATATTATTTATATATATATATATTTATTTATTTTTTTTTTTTGGTCTGAATTCACATTAATTCATTGTAAAAGAAAATTTATAGGTTTAAAATGCGATAACACTCTCAAGGATATTTTGTTAATTAAATTAAAATTAAACCATTTATTCTAATTTGCTTTGTGAAGTGTAAAATAAATAATAGTATCCAGATTAGTTTAAAGAAATTGATGTTTTTCTGCTATATTTACCCATTTATTTAGTTTCACTAAAAAACTGGACAAATTCTCTTTTGATTTACAATATTTGTTGCCCATGTTTCTTTATTATGTCCGTGACTTGTATAACCTGAGGTTAAAAGATTCCATTCAGAGTTGCTTTCTCAGATAGTAATAATGTTTACTATACGGTCATTCCCTATGGTTAATAGAATGAAGGTTTCACTTGTAATATCTCTGAATTTTGGTCAGCTGATTTGCAATAATATATATTTATCTCAGTGAAGAAGTTTACGGGAAACTACTTCACCCTTCATTTTCTTTATTAATACCGTTGTGGTATGCTTTTGTATATATTTTTTTTAAATTTTAAACCGACAATGTCTGTTTAAAATGTTGGCATGCCTTCTGATTCACTTCGGGTTTCCTACAGCCGTAATGGCTATTCCGCAACGTATACGTATATTTTGAAAAGTTGATAAGATTAACACGGAAAATTTAAATTATAATTTAGATGAATTAATAAATCTCGTTTTTGATTAATGAAATTCTGTTTTTCATTTTTATTATTTAATTATTATTTTAATTTTATATTTGCGTTTGTGTGCTTTGTAAATTGAGTTTTTATAATATATATATATGTAATTTAAAGTTAACGATGTATGAGCGTGAATATTTTTATAATAATCATAAAAGATATAGCAAGGAAGATGCACATAATATCCTATATGTATGGCGCAATAAGGATAGGATTTTGTAAAAGACTAGTAGTTACATTGCCGGTGGCATATAGGCTGTTAGTTGTTCAATAATGCTACAATATTTATAGCTTATTAAGAGAATATCGAACGAAGTAAAGAGAATTTACTTTAGGCTTAGACGGGTATATGCATGTAATGGGATGAGGTTTAAGATAGCGTTTTACTTCAGTTTACTCGTAGTCGGTCGGATCGCGCTCGGGGTTGTTTCGCGTTTCCGTACACACCCTTGTCTCTCTCTGCTGCTAAGGCTGCCGGTATACCCGAAGCGTTATCTTTCCAGTCGCGACGAGATTCGGAACAGGAAATGAGCCTGGGGAAATTGGAGCTCCTTCTCTTAGTCGCTAATTACTGTGACAATGAACAATCAGCCCTTTTTACAGGTTATTGGAGGAATCCTGTTTTACCCGTTTCCTCTAGAAACGTGACCTTCTCACTTAATCTGTTAAGAACGTGAAGTTCTTCCCTCTTTGCTTTTCCTACTTTTTTAATGTTCTTTCTCAATCCTCTCCCTCGCTTTCTTTCATTCTTTCTTGCGCTGTTTTGGATTTACTTGCTTCCTTACTTCTGCTTGATAGAACTAACTTCCTTAGATATTTTGTTCAAGTCATTTAATCCTGGGAGTGTTTCTTAAAAACTTTTTTCATGTAAATATTCTCCGTCTTGATATACCTATAAAGTCAATATCTGTTCTTTTCCTTTATTTCTAAAATCATTAATTAAATTACTATAGTCGATTAGTTAAAACATGTACGGTTAGCACGTGCGATTTTGTTTTATATGGTTTTTGTATTTGGAAAGAAGAAAAAACACGCCTTTCTATAAAAGACGACTGAAAATAAATTGGAAATGGCAATAAAGTTTGGAGAAGCGTATTTTTTAAAAAGTTATTTTATTTCATGTTTTTGATAATTACTATTTTTGTAATAGCCTCAGTATAATTGTAGCGGAATCAGAATTTTTATTTTTAATTCAATTCCGCTTGCGAGTGAATTTTTTTTTTGAAATTATTTATTTTAGTAATAAAAGGAAATAAAATTAGATTTCTTCAATTAAATTTATTGAAAATCTTAAAATGTATTATTATATTTTGATTTTGTAGTTATGTATTTATTGTATTCGTTAAAAATCGTTCTAATCTAGAGGTTGTAATCGAAGATATTTTATTTAAAAATTACTGTAACATTCGTTAATATACTAAAATTAGATACACAGTGCCTTTGCCATAGTTTGATTAATTTTCGTTCAACAAAGAAACATGTATAATATTTCTGTTGTTTAATTAAGCAGTTTTGAAACGATCATCCTAGATACGAGAGATCATCATAAAATGGTGCAATTTGATTTATATTTTATACTAGAAGAAGTTTACGAAATAGCTCCTGTTTTTTAGAATTGGTAAAGTTCTCATAATGTCATAATTACACAGTTAATAGTTACGGTTAAAAGATATCATTTTAGTTCATTTAACTTTGGATTTATTTTAATCTAAGTCTGATTATGTTAATTTTTATACAAATTCATTAAAATACTGTTATCCCTACGGCGATAAATAAATGGATGTTACTCATAAAATAACGAAGTTTCTATATTAATTTTTTGTGTACATTTTTATCTGCTCAACGCACCGATTATTGGTTGGCATGAAGAAGTGTATCTGGTTAAAAATGCTGTTAAATCCCATTTACTTAGTAGCAGAAGAACTAGTAAAAAATTAAAAAAGAAAAAACCGTTTTTATTTAATCAAATTAATACGAATTCCTTTATTTCTACGGTTTAGATGAGGACGTTTATATAAGCGATTGGATAAGATATAGTAAGTGTACACTTTGTTACTGAACTTAACGAGCGTGGATATTTCTAGGTCAGAGAATTGTGAATTTCCTCTTTTTCTATGACCTAATACTCTTGCTACAATTCTACTTATTTAATAGGAGGTACGGAGATTTTATAGAAGGTATTTTACCTGTATACTATTTTGACTGTTTTACAATTAACTGAAATCCATATCGTAGTAATCAATCATTAATAAAAATACGTATTATTAAAAACGGGTCGCCAAACATACATGATAACTTCTAAAAATTAAAAAAATTATCTTACTAAGTCCTGATCGGTATTGATTTGAATGATGTAGTAAAGCCAATCAACTATGATTCTAGTCTGGTGCGGTGGGTAGCGTCAACTTGGCTATTTTCTTACTTCCCCCATACACGAAACCTCAACGTTATATATCTTCTCTTAGAAGTTATTGCTGTTAGAAAGATACAACTGTTTATTTTGTTTATGGATTTAAATTGAAAGGCTGTTAATAAAAATCTATGAAATTATCGTATTTCCTTTTATACCATACTTACCATAACTTTTACGTACATAATTGTTATTACTTCGATATTTTTTACGAAAATAAATTTTTTGTTCAAACCAGAAAGTATTTTTCGAAAATCCCAAGCGTATTTTATGCCATTACGTGTTTTGTTTTTTTTTAATTTCTCATGAAAAAGTTTATATTTATTTTACGTAACGATAATATGTTTTCTGTACAAAAAAATTAAATTCAGGATGATATTGAAGTTAAATTTCTTAATTTTCTTTGATGACTGACTAAATTTCCTTTCCTCATTTTATGATTATTCGCATCGGATAGACCGATTTGTTCAAAGAAATTCTGAATCTAAAAAAAAGAAGAAAAATAGAGATGTATATAATGAGAAATCGATAAAATGTTTCGTGGCTAGCATTAAAGTAATTCAATACATATGAAGTATTATGAAGGCAAGCAAAATCTCAAAACTCTAGTGTAGTAGCTTGTTGAACTATTTATTTTATTTTACATCATATTCAGATAAATCGATCAGAAAAGTATGACTCTGAATATATATATATATATATATATATATATATATATATATATATATATAAAACAAGCATATTATTTACGTCATATTTAAAAGAGTGTAACTTTGCACTTGGTTCCCTTTGCTTTGTTACAGTAATGGAGAATAGTGGACAAATGAAGTGTACCCGTCGATATTAGTTGTGGAACGGTTGATGAAGGTACGGTGGGGACATCACAAACAACCACTGTTTCCACAGACCGCGACCGTCATACTCAACTACCCTTCAAATTAAAAATTAAATATTTACAACGGTTTTATATAAAGCTCTGTGGTCGCTCCTAGTACTTCTGTTATCTTTACTATTATTATTGTTATTATCCTTATGGCTGCTTCTGTTTTTCCTTGAATCTTTTCAATTTTCACTTTAAAGGGTCATTAGACCTGTTTAGATCGATATCAGGAATTTTTATATTAAGAAAGTGTTATTTATTTTAATCAACGCATTTTGTAAGTTTCATTCTCGCGCTTGCGCATGATTACATGAATAATCTAAGTCTATCAAATAAAATGTTTAATATAGCAGCAGTGATGTTCAGTAAAAGTAAAACTCTGACGTGGACACCACAAGACTTCTTTGTACGCCTACATATACATATTTTAAAAGTTCATAAAATATTATTTTACTAATAACTTCTGATTTTTTTTATTTTTTATTTTATTTATTATTTTTTAATTATTATTTATTGCAAACATTCTTTAACAATCTGAGATTAATAATTATTAATAAATCAATATATTTAAATTAAAAAAAAAAAAAAGATTAAAAAAATAGGAAATGAAGTCGCATTCAAACCGATGTGCCTTGCCCTCGTATGATCCAAATATTTCATTAATGATAATTCTATTTGGCTACAACTCTGAAACCAATGAAAATAAGTACCACTTATGACAAATAGTTGAAAATCTCTCAATCAGGGTTTATTACTGCAGTTAACAAAAAGTCCAAAATTAAAATGTTTTTGATTTTGGGGTTTTTTGGACACTTTTGGTCCAGTCAATTGCAATCAAAAGGGGAAGTGCCCAATTAGCTGTTACAACAGTCTTAAATCCAAATTTTCAACATCCTACGGCTAATTTTTCTTGAGTTATGCGAGATATAAACGTACGTACAGACGTCACGCCGAAACTAGTCAAAATGGATTCAGGGGTGATCAAAATGGTTATTTCCATTAAAATCTGAAAACCACAATTTTTCACCATCACAATACTTTCTTTACTTCGTACAAGGAAGTAAAAAGGACTTGGTTTTTTATCCCATTACTTGTAATACTTTTGTTCTATACTTTCTGTACTTTTAATATTAATACCTAACCGTCTTATTATGTATGCATCAGGCTTATTAGACTACGCGAATCATGTAGCAGTCTTCTCCAGTTGTTTTTATCCAAAGCTTTTCAGTTTGTTTATTCATATTGTATCGACTGTATGACGATTTGGTTGATATGTCTCGTTCTTTCTTCCTCTGAATATAGCTAAATAGATTTTCTTTGATAATAATCCATTTTCCTTGCTGTAGCCATTGATGATGTTTGTGTTCAAACGTCCGACAGCCGTTTTCTCTATTGGAACTCAGTGTTATTTGTTACGTTCCGCTCGCTGGTATCATCGTTTTTGACTGATTCCGTATGAATACATATACGAGGGTTATTTTTTCAAGGTCCGATCGGTCACGAAATTAAAACCACAGTGAAAATAAAAATTTTTTATTTGTAACACTTGTTACAAATAAAAAATTAGAGAAATAGCGTAACTATATAAGTACTTACTTGTATAGTTACGCTATTTCTCTACACAGTCGCCACTCCGATTTAGACATTTGTCGTAGCGTGGTACCAACTTTCCAATACCCTCGTCATAGAACGGAGCCCCCTGTGTTTTAGCATCTTGGAAACTCATCTCGCATACAGTTTGCGGTACTAAAGTCTCTCACTCACAATGGTGAAGAGAGCTGACCTTGAAATTTCAGGAAACGAATCACTCAATACGGAAATAGTAAACCGACGATTTTCTCGAATTGCCTCATCCACTCGCTCAACGAGATCATCGGTTGACACTGGCTTCCTTCCCTGCTTTAAAGTTCCTGCACCATTGTCGCACTTTGCTGTCACTCATTGAAGTTTCACCGTACACATTACTTATTCGTCGATGAATTTCAGCTGCATTCCACCCCTCAGCCTGAAGAAATCGAATTACCGCACGCACTTCACACTTTGCGGGAGATGCTATTGTTGTAGACATGTTTACGTGCTAGCTGCGTGTTCAGAACTAAACGAAGTGACGCGGCGTGATTGAAGGCCATATTACAGACGCTGCGCAACACATATGCGCAAAGGTTCATCCGATTTTTGCGCGATTTTTTATTTCGCGACCGATCGGACCTTGAAAAAAATAACCCTCGTACTTTAATATTAAATAAAAAAATTATACCTCGTATTTCTTTCATTTTATTTTATGTTTTGTATATTTTTTCTCAAAAAATTATACAAAATAAAAAAAGTCATTCTTCATGCGCAGAATTTTGGAACAATATCAAGTTATTGATTTTTTTGTAATATCATTTTTTCACTTCTATGTATACATAGAAGGGAAAAAATAAGGTTTTAGGTGATCTGACACGAAGTAAAAGTCGTTTCTGATAACAGGAGAAGCATTTGTAAGAATAACAAGCTACCCTTGCTAGACTTATAAGGAAAAATGAGATGTGCAGTGGTTTCCCGTTGCCTTTTTGACCAACCAGATGCACAGCACAAAGTGTAATATTTCATTATTTATAAGTTACATATCGTTATTTTTCTTATCGCTACTTAATTTATCTGCATTGCTTCTCCAGTGAATACGTTTTTTTTACGAAGGAGGGTTTTTTCTTGTATTCATGAAAATTAGAATACTTCATACAAAATTATACCTTACAATTAAAATTGGTTTAAGAGTGTCCTTTTTCAATTTCAAACTTCGTTGATAATGATAAACACTTTCTGTCGGGGCATTTGAACCAAGTAAACACGAGAAGAGCTGAAATATACTGAAATATTTCATTCCATTCATCAACGGGTATCTCATTATTGTTCAATTCCTGAAGTTTTTATTTATAAATGCTATTATACAGGAAAATCTATCCGCTACTAATTTAGATTTGACTGAGCTAGTGTAATTCAGAGATTCTTTAATTTCATTCCCTTGGTTTCTTAAAAAACGTTATCTATCGAATGACGTAGAAGCTTCATATCTATTAGTAATTAATACGTTTGTTGGGAATTTCGACAAAATATCCTTTTTTATTAGCAAATAGGAACGCTAGTAAAATAAAAATTGATCTTCTGGACTTATATACTATTTTGCGTATTTATGTTAATGAATATATGGGATCGCCTTATAGTCGTTACGTTTCAAGCAATCTGAGGAGCTGAGCTGGTGAAAGAGAAAAAAGTTATTCAGACTATAGATAAGAAATTGTACAGGAAATTCTCTTACATTTCGAATGCTATCGATGAAGATTTAGTAGATAAAGTTATATGGTTCTTTTTACGTTTGGAAAAATTTTACGCAAAAGTATGCTTAAATAGTAATTTTACGCATATTTTTTATTTTAATTTTAATAATATTAATGAAAAGCACTTATTCTAAAAGTTATCGTTGTAAAAGCAATTAATATATTAGAGCAAATTTATTATTTTCTTTAAAAATGTTGTGCTTTTGGTTTTCGTTTCTCGAAACAAAACATAAATTAATATTATTGTGAGGGAACGCCACTCCTTCCTGCTAATACACACTTGATATCTACGTCATTTGACAGGCAAGCCCCTACGTGTGAATTCCTACTTGTGTGTTAGTGAATTCTACCATATAAGTGTAACTTTTGTTCGATACTCGCCCGTCTCGCGACCCTGTGTTGGTGTACACTGTGGAAATGTGAATGAAAATGGCATGTGTCATTGACCTATTCTTACCTAATCTGATAGGGCGGTTCCCCACGATGGGGGCCGAGGCCCCCATCGGGAACCCACCTGGACCTTGAGAATAAGCCGAATTTTTCTTTACCAACCCTCCCCTAGGGAGATACCATTCCCGGTCCTAACGTACGTTTAAGTTGAGGGGATCCATGCGCTTCCCCTCAACTTCGCCTACCTTGTTTGTGTTGTGTTTTTGGCATAATAACAGGATCGGAGTGGAGGTACCCTCTGTAAAATCAACTTAAAATTCATTCCAGTGACAAAGGCAGTTCCCATCGTGTATAATCTGTGTATCATCGTGTATAATCTGTAACTCCTTATAGAGAAATGAAAATATATTAACAACGTTTCTCTGGAAACAAAATTAATCTATTTTTATTTGATTTTTTTTTTTTTTTATTGTTGAGAAATTATTTAATAATTTTTATAATTCTGGGACTATAAATTTCGTAATTTCTTCCCCTATTCAAATTATTTTAATATTTGACTTCCATCAAAATTTTTTAGCCGTGCAATCCTATAGGGGAAAAGATCCATATACGAGGGTTATTTTTTTCAAGATCCGATCGGTCACGAAATTAAAACCACAGTGAAAATAAAATTTTTTTTATTTGTAATAAGTATTTACATAGTTACGCTATTTTTCTAGATAGACGCCACTCCGATTTATACATTTGTTGTAGCGTGGTACCAACTTTCCAATACCCTTGTCATAGAACGGAGCCGCCTGTGTTTTCAGCCATGTTTCTACGCTGTTCTGCAGCTTGATGTCTGTGCCAAAATGTTGTCTTCCTAGCCAGCGTTTCATGTGAGCAAAGAGGTGAAAATCGGATGGAGCCAAGTCCAGGCTGTGTGGTGGGTGATCAAACACTTTCCAACGAAAACGCTGCAGAAGCTTCTTTGTTTCAGCTACAGTGTGCGGCCGAGCATTGTCGTGGAGAAAGAGAATGCTTGATGATAACATTCCTCTCCGCTTATTTTGAATTGCCCTTTGTAGACGTTGAAGAGTCACGCAGTATGAGGCTGCAGTGATGGTCGTGCCACGTTCCATGAATTCCACCAAGACAACTCCATTCCGGTCCCAGAACGCAGTAGCCTTCTCCAACAGAAAGTTGGAGAAGGTTCGCTTGAACTTCTTTGGTTTACTGGGAGAATGAGAATGCATCCACTGTTGGGATTGTTTCGAAATGTGCCCTTGTCTCGTTCCCTGTGACAATTTTGTTCAAAAAATATTCTCCTTCATTGTGGTAGCGCTGGAGAAACGTTACGTAGGCGTCCATTCTCATTGTTTTGCGATGGTCGGACAGCATCTTGGGAACCCATCTCGCACACAGTTTGCGGTACTGAAATCTCTCTCACTGTGGTGTAGAGAGCTGACCTTGAAATTTCAGGAAACGAATCACTCAATACGGAAATTGTGAACCGATGATTTTTTCAAATTGCCTCATCCACTCGCTCAACGAGGTCATCGGTTGACACTGGCTTCCTTCCCTGACCGCATGCATCATGAACATCTGTACGTCCTGCTTTAAAGTTCCTGCACCATTGTCGCACTTTGCTGTCACCCATTGAAGTTTCACCGTACACATTACTTATTCGTCGATGAATTTCAGCTGCATTACACCCCTCAGCCTGAAGAAATCGAATTACCGCACGCACTTCACACTTTGCGGGAGATGCTATTGTTGTAGACATGTTTACGTGCTAGCTGTGTGTTCAGAACAAAACGAAGTGACGCGGCGTGATTGAAGGCCATATTAGAGACGCTGCGCAACACATATGCGCTTAGGTTCATCCGATTTTTGCGCGGGTTTTTATTTCGCACCGATCGGACCTTGAAAAAAAATAACCATCTTATATATACACATATCAGTCGCCATAAAAATTTTTATTTTTCGTTAGTTTATCGCCCGCTCCTTTATAACCGTAAAGTAGTATTGGTAACATTGCCGTTCTGTATATTCCTATTTAAATATTTCTCGATAGTGCTTTTTTTATACTGAATTTGACTATTTGCTGTCAGCGCCTTGATTGCTACTAGAATTTTCAAGAAATAGCTAGGACAAGTTATCTGAATTCCTAGACTACTTACTTAATATCTAAAGAATTGTTAACTTTTGTATTAATATTATCTACGAGTATGAACAAAACATAACTAAAAATGCAATTTATTATTGAAGAAAAAGTACTGCTTTATCCAAGTACTAACAGGCATCAGTTACGTTTAGGTTTAGGGACAGAAGGCAAGTTATAACATTATTATTTCTTTCATTATGTTTACTTTCACTTTAATATTTTGAGAGATGAGGTCTAATTTTACCCGATTAGCGTACTTTCCCAGATTAAGCTTTACGTACAGCTGCCGGAAAAAATAAATAGTCCCCGGGTTGATCCGTGTGCAAAGCAATCCTTATCAAATTATCAACATTATTTCTACAGTTTCCACATCCGTAACATAAATTTGGTAGGTTTTTACTGAAACCCACAGATCTGCCAATTAAGATAAACTAATCAAAAGAATACTTCTAGTACCCTCCAGCCAGCTGTATACAAAATTGACATTGTCTGCTAAAGTTTTACTAGATATTTCATTTAAATTAGTTTTAATTAAATTTTGTTTATTTTTTTAACTCAAAGTTAATTTTTTAAAACGGAAATTTTTAATTAAAGAACAAAAAATATTATTAAAAAAGTATGAAAATACCTATTTGAATACTGTACAGGTTGGTAAATAAGTTATATGAACAACAATTAAGATAATGAATCGGTACTATACCCGGAAAAAAAAAGCAGAGTGAATAAGTAAAAAATATATTTCGCGTTATAGTCCTTAAAACTCTAAGCTGATTAGTTTAATAATAAATAGTATTATATAAGCACTAGAGAATGAAAAACAAACAAATTAAAATAAATATTCGAGACTTTTTTAGTTACCTATTATCGTAATATAAAAATGTATATTAAAATATAACAATGCTCACTCAGCAGTAAATCTAATAAACGTTCCTAAATAAATTTATTTGAAAGAAAATTTTGAAATTTATCTTAGAAATTAAACAGAGAAAATGAGATGAAAAATCAGAGACAGAAAATATGAATAATATATAAACATAATACTACTGTATATTTAAGGAGCTTGCCGACTAAACTTAACTCTAAAACCTTATATTTATTTCTTAAAATATTTTCAGAGGAGGATAAAGCGCAAGTTTGTTCTATGAAAAGAGGTACTAAGGAATGGGTAATATCTAGAAAATTGGAGAAAAGGCTGTGGAAGAGTAAAAAAGAGACCGCATTCCTTAAAATATAGTGTATTATACAAACACAGTAGATCATAAATAATTAAACATAAGTTATTTAAAATTAATTTAACTTGGAAAACCTAATATTTATTATTAGACGCCGTTTTTACCTACCTTTTAAAAACCAATACGTTTAATTTCCATTAATAAAAGTTTTGATATTTTTAAAACTACTGTTGATGTATAATTTTTAGATTTTCTTTAAGATTTCAATCGTATATATTTGAGATTCATTCGCTTTTTAGAGTATTATCTAAATAGAATAAGTGTTCTTAACACTCCTATAAAATTTATAGAATACTGACTTTAGACTAGAGTGTGCAATATTAATGAATAAATCCCGAACCCTATTAAACAGTTCTTTTCATTTATCCCTACCAATAGCTCATTTAGGAAAAATGCTGTCAACGTTATGACGTTGAACATTGATGACGATGACGTTATCCGATTCATTTCATCTTTGTTCTCTCCTGGTTTGTGATACGATATTCGTGTGTGTATGGTTATATTTGAATTTTATTTTTTTACGAATTTTTAATGGTTGTCATATTCGATAATGGAGGATGGAGAATATTGCATCGAAAATTTCGTATGCTTGAAGTGAGTCAGACAAAAATCAGGGGTGAAGAGTTCAACCATGAATAGGCACTTCTCCTCGTATCCCTTTATCTTTCGTTTTGTTAACTCTGTTTATTTAATGCCTTTTCTGTTACTGTGTTCTTACAACCTCGCTTATATAGACAGTTTTCAGTCGCAACTGAAAAGTCTTACTGTTACGTATTCCATTAGCTTTGTAAATAATTCAGACTTCCGTGTCAAGAATATTTATGACAATATTTTTACGCAGATTAATAAAAAATTTGTTGCTGTGCTCTGAGGTAGTGCACATACCTTCCCGTTCACTGCTTATAGCAGTCCATATAACTGTTACGAACGTTGTCGGCATCATTTTATTTTTTATTTGCCTGTCTTCAAGTTCTTTTTTTTTATTTTTTTTTTTTAACCTCCGGGACCACCGTTAAATATTGCTTCAAAGGATGAGATGAATGACAATTTTTGTAGTCTGTAAATGCCTGACCGGGATTTGAACCCGGGATCTTCGGATGAAAGGCCGAGACGCTACTACTCGCGCCAAGGAGTCGGGTAATTTCATTTTTACCATGTCTGTACATCACGTAGGAGTGAGGCTAGTTGGTGAAGTAATGTTTCTCCAAATTTAACCGGAATATCTACTTTTAAGAAATTGTGTTGTCTTCGTTTTTCTAAGGTAATTAAGAAAAGAAAAATCAATTGTTGAATTATTTTGTAAACTTATTTTTTGAAAATTTTTGTTCTTATTATCTTAAATGTATCTTGGGTGTTTCCATCAGAATACCAAGTTATAATGATGATTCCTAAAACAATGATGAAGTTGCTTGTACAATCCTTTGAAATTGAAAATCATGGAACTATTGCTGATTGTAATTTTATCCAGTATTCATATCTTGGTTTCGGTGACAAAATAAATAATTTAACGGCCTAAAATATTGGAAAAAAAAATATATACATACATAAATTAAAAAGATGAATTACTGTGATTTTAATTTTTTTTCGTTATTTTTTTAATGAAAAATTTCCATTACAGTATTAAGACCGCACCCTAGTAGAAAATAGTAAATCAGTTTTTCCTTTGTATTACCTGCCACCAGTCTTTACACATAACTGTGATTTATATAAAACACCTTTTTACAAAACGCACAACTCAAAATTGCTTTCTCTAAGAGTAATGATGTTTATAATATGTGAATCTTTGAAAGTGTTACTCTAGAGTTGATTATCAATTGAAGATTACTGGATTTTACTTGTTAATGTGTGATAGTATTTTAGCTTACTAAGAAGACAACGGGAAACCACTTCGTTTTTTACTTTCCCTAGTACCACCGGCATGGACTGCTTATTATTTATAAAAATGATCTCATTTTTGCGTGTAATTGTATTACTTTCGAGTAGACTTATCTAGCTTAGTATCAGCTCTGCTTATCATTATGGATACACTTAGTATATAGTAGACACATTTTTTTTTCTTTTATTAAAAGTATCATTTATATTTAGTAAGCTATAGCGGTAGAAATAGTAATTTTTAGAACAATATTATGGAAGTATATCGAGAAATAAGTTATAACGAAAATATATATTTACATTTTTTTTAAATTTAATTCATGAAAGAATTTTTCATTAATTTTCTGAAGATTTGTTGTAGAGTAACAATATTAAAGAATTCGTTGGTACTCGCGTTAATATTATAAACATTTTTACCTTTTTTTGTTTTTATTTTATTTATAAAAGTATTTTCAATTGTTTCTTTTGTTTACAGAGATCTTAAAGTTTTTATTTTCTTTTGTAGAAAAGAGTAAATTTTAATTTTATTCTTGATAATATTTTTTTGCTTAAAAGATTCTTGTAAAATATTAGGTGTAATTATTTTTTATTTTTCTAGCAACAAAAAATTCAAACAGTCAAACACGCGTGTATATTTTTCTAACATTGCTTGTAACCTAATCTACAGCGAATAATACTAATAAGTAAAAAACTTGAGGAAAATTTATGTTTATACGAAAGTAAATACTTTGGTATATTTATATATATTACGTATATTTATATATATATAATACAGTTTATACATGTTATTGAAAATAAAAGAAAAATCAGTTATGGGGAATTGTTGTTACTAAGAAAAGTGTAGGCTGAACATGTAAATAATAATCTGATCGTCTGTAATTTGGTGTAATTTATTAAAATAACAGTGGTCAGTTTTAGGTAAGAAAGCTAACTATTGTAATGGGTACCATGATTCGACTTCCGAAAAATTTCGATATATCTTCGCGTTTTATATCCCCCAGACCCCAAAACCACCGTCAACTCAAAAGTTTATATATATATTTCACTCTTGTGGACACGATAACTGCCGTAATTTTGCATCAATCACTTTCAAATTGTTCCTTAAAAATAACTGGTCCCAAAATCTCGGTCGAGTTCTTTAACGGCCAAAATCGGAGCATGGGGGTTGGAAATGGGGGGCACTTTTTAAAAAAATAAAATATCGCTATACTTTCTTACTAAGTAAAATATCGAATTCGTTTAGAGTTCCTACTATTCCTTGGATAAGGGCCTAAAACTTATCTGAGTAAAATTTTTGGTATCTTCTGTAATAACGTAAATCAAAATTTTAATTGTTTTTAGAAATAATTTTGGAGTTATCTGTGAACATGAAATCAATTTTATGAGTAGAGTAATATAAATAATTAAAGATTTAGTATTTTTCAGTAGTTTTTAAAATCAGATCTTATAATTTGAAACCAGTTTTAGAGATAGTCATATCAGTTTGGTAACATCTATGATAATGACCGTATCATAAAGAGCAGCTTTTATATGATGTAGACTTCATAGAAAAGAATTACTATAACTAAATTAATCAGATTAATGTATACTTACAGAAAAGTGTATTTTTTATTAATTATTTTGGAAATTTTTTTTATAAGTACTAGATAAGATATTCAATGTTGGTCGTTTCCCGATTGTAATTTAATATTCTTTAATATCTTGATTACGGGTATTACTTACTGGTTACGGGTACTTTTATATTTTGATTACTTACTACTTAATCTATTTTTCATAACAAATAATTTATTTATCGTATTATTTTTTCAGTTGCTTTATAATATATAAATGAAAAAAGTATTGTTATTTAAAGAAAAAAAAAATCTTCTCGAGAAACAGTATCGAGGTGCATGAAAATATATTTAGACCTATAAACTTCTCTCAAGGAAGTTTAGCATTAACCATCTATCCTACTCAAATATGTAAAGCATAGGGTGGGTGAGAAAGATAAGAGAGAACATATTTGCTGTTGATTAAAGCGTTTTTTTGATTTTAATATTGTAAAAAAAAGTTTAACTTTGTTTTAATCAAGGGCAATATGTACTACAAAAGAAAAATTCTAATAGCAACAAAAATAAATATAAACTGATTTGAAATATTTATTAACAAATTTAAATAAAAAAATAATAATTTTATTAATAACTTTTTTAAGTGAGTTAAAGTATTAGTAAAAAATTATTTTTTTTAATATTTTGTTATTTGTAATATAAGTAGGTTACCAATTCGTAAGAGATTGTTTGTTAAATATGATTATTGATTGTATGTATTAATACTGCGATTATTGAATATTATCACACAAACGCGTGTGTGTGTGTGTGTGTGTGTGTGTGTGTATATATATATATATGTCTATTATAGATAATGGTGATTTAACATTACAGATGGCTTTCAAAGAGCCTCATGAGGGCTACTATTAGGAATTATACTTAGATCAGCGAGTATAATCAGTTACTGCAGTGATACCCCAAGAGATATCCATTATAGTATACGTATGTAACGACGTCACCTATACTAAATACATAATATTTCACGTTCTAAATATTACGTATTAAATTAATTAGCGTTTGCTTGACATTATCATCTAAATTAATTTTCTAAGATGTTATATGAAGAGTGATCTTTCTTCTTATATTAACTACAAATGAATGCTTTTTAAAAAGATGAATTTAGTTTATTAAGTTTTAATAATTAATTATTAATTTACATTTGCTTCAATTCGCAGTGTGATTTTTGATACGAAAATTCATTTTTTCGTGCCATTTTGAAAAATGCTGACGAAGTTTTGTTTTTCTATATTAATATTTTATATTTTGTTCTGCTTATGTAACGTTGTGTATGTTACTTAGTATTTATATGTTGAGCGTTTCCAAGATAGTATCCCAGAATCTTATTATTTGAAACCGAAACTCTCCTGATGTCATTGGGTAATATCAGTTATTATTTTGTCAGAATTTTTCTCACGTTCCCCTTGCATGAAGTATATAACTAGCAATTGATTTGAGTGTTCATCTTTCACATAGAAAGTCAGTCTTCTACACGGCAATTTAGTATTTAAAAACCTTTTTTAAATAAAAAAAATTTTTTTGACCTTGTAATTAATAAAAATGTTCGGTGATAGTTCTTAGGAAAAATACATATGTTAGTAAAGTAGACAAATATTGTTTAATATTGTTAATATTGTTCTTCGAAAAACAATCAATACTGTTAATCGATATGAAACGTTATGTTTACTTAAGGAAAAAAAATTTAGGTGTTGTAAGATATATGATTTATAAATTAAACTTATGTAGCATAAAAGCGAACCAAATTTTATAATAAAATCCTTTTAATAACATAGTTGAAACCAGTTTCAACATTCGGCATTTAAGAGAATCGCGGGCTAGTCATTCCTTCAACTTAAATAAATGTAAAGTCATTGAATGAAAATGGTCGCAAAGTTATTTAAAGTGTTTTGTTATAAAATTTCGTTCGGTTTGTGGGTAGAAAGGGTTTTTCTTTTAATAATTATCGCCGACGTTAATGAATGAGATCATAGCAAACTGTAAAAGTTAAAAAAATATTTTTAAATTTACTCCACTTTTTTTATCATTATATTTATTCCCTTGAGGTTTCAATAATATTCCTTATCCTATAAAAACCTTTGGTGATTGTTATTGATTGCTTTGGATACTCGTGAGAGTCGTAATAAAATCAATGTTTATCTCCTAATATAGCCAATGTGGTTTTTCAGCAGGTTAGGATTTTCAGAAATCTGGATTATATATCGTAACGGATAGGTAGTTTGTTGTTAATTAACCTTTGTATTAAAAAAAATACGTATATCTTTTTTAAAACCTTAATAATTTAATTTCATTTTATTTATTAACATTCAAGACTCGTTTCGCTTGCCCGACCTGACACCTTCAGTCGGGCACTTCGCATTTCGCTTGCCAGTGGGTTCCGCCTCCTGAACCCTTGACGCGTTTGTTATCATCACAATTGTGAGAATATTTAATATTTTACAAACATTCACTAAAGAAAAAATTAATTATTTTACTTTATTATATTTCTGTTGTAGTGGTGACAGAAATATAATGAAGTAAAAGGTTTAATTTTTCTTTCTTTAATGAATATTCTTAACTTAACCCCCAAGGGGACTAGGACCTTGACCTATGGCCTAAAACATTCCGTGGATAACGCGAATTTATCCTGAAATTTTGAAAACAATCTGTCGGTTGGTTCTCGTGTGATGCTCTTGCAAGCGAACAAACAAACAAAACGGCAGGATTCGTTTGTTTGACAAAATTCCGCATATATATATATATATATATATATATATTGGATTATTTTCTTGAATATTTAATCAGTTTTTTTTTTAACCAGCAGTCCTGTGTGTTATTCTGCTAATTTACCTTCGTATTTCATAAAATTCATTTCATTTAATTATTGAAATTTAAAAAATAAAATAACTTTATAATTAAAAACTAATTTTTATGATTTATAAATTAATGCAAATGTTCAACATTTTTAATTCGTATTACATACGAGAAACTTCGTACATATTTATTTAGTTCCCAAGTATGCACGAGTAAGTTGTACTAATTTATCTCCAGTCCAGTTATATGAACACAGATAAGTTACGACTTGTATTAACAAGAAATCTTTTATTCATAACTTTAAGCTACATATAAGCTGTACAAATTAACGTGTAACTTTTAAATAGATGAAAAAGGTAGTGGATTAAACCAAACTAGAAATTTTAAATATAAAATATGACTACTGTTTTTCATGAATTCCAAGTTCATATATTGCTGTGTAGATATAACACACGTAACTGAATCAAATAAACTTACCGAATAATAAATAAATTTTACTCTTCAAAAAACCTTCTTTATGTGTAAATGAAGTCACATATTTTTTCAGTATTTTCATTAATTGTTTTTTCATTTTAAAATTACATTACAAAAATAAACAAATGCAAAAACCTGAAATTATACAAAACACAATAAAGCCAAATAAAAATTAACAAAGTGTACATGACATTTCACATAAAATTCTAGAGTTTTTAAAGTGTAAAACATACACACGGACGGATTGGTAATCAACCTAACTGGACTGGCCTACCTCATATCCAATACTTCGGTAAATGTAGTAGGTATTACTGTACCCCCCTCTTTAACAAAAAGCTATCACCCCTGAAAAATTAAATCTTATATAATCCCCCACCCCTATAGCCTATCCAAACATGTGTAATTTATTGACATTCACTTTAAATATATGTTAAATATATATTTACGTGTATACTAACCGGTCAGGGCTCTCTTCGCGCTTCGATCGCCTGAGCGAAGCGAGCCCTATATACGAGTATATATAAAATAAATAAAAAATATTTTAGAAAAAGCTTTGGTAAGATTTACTTTCAATAAAACTGTATGTGCTGCGATCTAGCATATTTGATTTATACTTAAATTCAGTTGTAGTTTTCAAAAAATTATTAGTGTAAATGTATGATTCAATTCAGTGGCGACATGTAACGGAGAAGATCCTTTTTTCGACTTTAAAGTGAGGGTAACTCAAGAACGGCTCAACCACTCTTCATCAAATTTTCATGTGCATAACTTCACATACCTTACTACTAATTGAATTGAAATTGATCAAGTTGTTTTGGGGATTTTCGAACAATAAACTTTATACACAGACCTATATATATATATAAGGAAACCCCAGTTTAAATGAGTATTATTTTCATATCCTTTTTATCCCTCAAAACATAATGATAATTCATCTTTACCTCCAACTCACACCATGCGACCGAAAATAACACCGTACTTTTCTTCGAAAAGTCGGTTAAAAAAAAAAAGAGTTAGTTTCGCTGGTATGGAATGGGATTGGTGTAAAAAAAAAATCAGTTTTTAAGTTTTAATCGTTTTTAATACATTATATTAACATAACAGTGGTCCCGGAGGTTAAACAAAAAAAAAAATCATTACAGCAGTGCAACATCCTTTCTTTCTTAACTAAAACCGGAAATCCGCCCCTCTGACGCACTTTCTGCAACAGAGTATTTTTTTTATTTTTATGTTTAACTTTTTGTCGTATTAATTCAATTATTGTTTTTTTTTTTAATGAGTTTTTACCCTCTAGTGTTTTGTAACTCTAAATTTGCCAAAGCTTATATTACTTTTAAAAAGTATAAATAGTTTTACTGTTTTATTAATAATACTTTTCAAAAGAATCAAAATATCAATCCATCTAAATATAGTAACCGATTTATCGGACACATCATAAAAATTCATTTTAATTTTATAGTGCAAAAAACACAATTAACTTACATAAATTTAGAACGAAATTAATAAAAGTTTGAAAAATATTTTAAACGTTATCAAATTTTCTGGAATAGATTTAGCAAATTTAAAAAAATAATATGTAAAACAAAAACTTTTTCACGGGAAATCTTAAAAGTTTAAATCCTTCTATATTTTCCTGATAGTTTCGATAATTGCATGACTTTCTTTTTATTAGTATATAATGTAGTAAAAATAAAACAATTATCAAAATGATGTTTTTATTTTATAAGCCTAATGTTTAATTAATTTCGATTATCATCAGCGAAAAAAAATGTAATTAAAATCGGGTATTGAATAGAATTCTTTCATAAATAAACTACAAAAGGAAGGCAGTAACACAATGAATTGGTAAAACGGTTAAGAGTGCTATTCCGGGAAAGTTGTGTTTAAGAAAGGGTTAGCCATTACAGTGTACATTGTTAGATGTTGTAAAACGTATTATTCAGCAATGTGGTTCCATCGTAGGTAACGCTAGAGTTATATAGTTTCGCCTTTTCCACCCTTTCTCTCTTATATTTCTCCCTCTCTCCTTTGCTTCACTAACTTCTTTTTGCGCAATTCGTGAATGGTGTACGGTTTACTCTATGTAAGATGCACTTCATTCTACTTAGTCTCTGAAACGAACGGCGGCGATTCTGTTGGTCTCTGGGTAGAAAGAAGGTTGCACGATATAACAGCGTATAAGTTATGCCGTATCGCGTAAGGCACAAGAGAGTAACCGTGGACGGGGTGGGGATGTTTCCATATTTCATTAGCGGCCGGCTCTGCCCATCATTCTGTTTCTAAAACAAAATTTATCGCCCTCGCCTTAAACCATACCGCCCCACTAAAAATTCAGCAAACGGCTTCTGCTTCTGTTGGTGGCGATAAACACTTCTACTGTAACGTTAAAATAGTCCGACGGGATTACGTTGCCCGGCTATATTTTGAAATATAAAATAATTTATGTTGCGTAACGGTAAACGAGTAAATAATATTTGAAATTTCCCAAACATACTGTAATATAAAAACCAAATTATGTACGGTAACCTTTAAAATATTAACTCGGTAAAAAAATTGATAATTGTGATTTCAGTTCAGTTCTGTATATACTTAAATAGATCATTGTTATTGTGATGTAGAATTTAATAAAAAATAAATTCTTTTTCCCTTTAGAGGATTGACTAAACGTTATCGAATAAAAACTAATCCATGACCCTTACGCTATTTAAAACACCTTTTTATTGATCAATAAAGTAAATTTTTTAAATTCATGAATCCATATAACAAATTTAAATAGGAAAATTGTTGTCTCTGATGTTTTGTATATGATACTTTGCTATGAGTATCAATTATCAATTACTTTGATATTGATGGAATAAAATGCAAAGGATATATTTTTCTTTGATCTTTTACGACATATATATACGCCGTATTGCATTGTTGTATGTCGTATAATATAAGAACTAATTTGATTTTGCGTTGATTAATTTGGTAATACAATTTTTTGTTATGTTAGGCATTAGATTAAATAAACAGATCAATATTTTATCGTACGCTAATGCGAATAAATCAAAACATTGAGATGTTTATCGACTTGGCCGAGACTAAGAGACTTTTATTCGCCAAGGACAAGTAAACGGATGAGATCACCCACTTACTGGAATAATGCATGAGGTGTCATTTCAGAAATCTTGGGAGCGTTGAGATTATTTCGCCTCTGTTCTCGATGACATTACGTTAGAGAGGAAATGCCAAAATATTTGTATTCGTCTTTCCATTCACTTATCCGAGTATTAGCCAATGAATTTCATCTTCATCGGGAATAAATCGTGTTTTATATCACAACAGTTCTTTGCAGTATGAAAGAACGGTTTCTTCTCTTCTCGGCTTACTTTAGTTTGCAAATACGTTTAACCTAACATAATCTATTCTCCAACTTTACTAAACATCTCCTTACATAAAAACAAAAAATCTGATGTAGACGACAATACATGACTTCCTTGTACGTCTATTAAATTACATATACACATTTTTAAAAATGAAAAGTACATAAAATTTTATTTCATTAATAACTTCTGATATTTTTTCTTTTTTTTGGTATTATTGAATTATTATTTATATATTTTTTTTTTACAATCAGAGGTTAATAATTATTAATAAATCAATAAATTTAAATTAAAAAAAAGAGATGAAGTCGGATTCGAACCGATCTGTTTTCCTCTTGTAGGATTTCGTTAATTAAAATGTTATATGACTATAACTCTGGAACCAATGAAAATAAATACCACTTATGATATATCGTTGAAAAGCTCTCAATCAGGGCTTATTACTGAAGTTAAGATAAAGTTCAAAATCCAAATGTGTTTGGATTTTGGGATTTTTGGATACTTTTGGTTCAGTCGATTGCAGTCAAAAGGGGAGGTGCACAACTAAATGTTACAACAGTCCTAAATCCAAATTTTCAACATCCTACGGTTAATCGTTTTTGAGTTATGCGAGACACATACGTACGTACGTACAAACGTCACACCGAAATCAATCAAAATAGATTCAGGGATGGTCAAAATTAATATTTCCGTTGAAATTTGAAAACCGAAATTTTTCGCGATCACAATACTTCCTTTATTTCGTACAAGAAGTAAAAACAATTTCACCTTCACATTAAAACCGTAAACTAAATAACCAATTTTCAATCTAGAATGTAATAACGTTGTCATAATTCTGGGGATATATATTTACGGCAACATTAAGCGGATTTGGACATTGCAAAATTAAAATAATTCTGCTGGAGTAAGATATATCCACAATTAAATCTTGTTAGTTGACTTTCCCGTCGTTTGATGGCCAACTTTTCCGTTTTGCTAAAATCATTTTTCTACTTCGACCGCTTTAAGAAGTTATTTTTCTCTTTATTTCTTTCAATATAGGTTTTTCTGGATCTTGGTCTCACATAATTTATTTATCCTTCACTATAAGACAAGTTTATCATAATCAGACGTGATTAATAATTTAATTCTTATATCGCCGTTTCAAATTCCATATAAAAGTACTGTCCTCTGTAAAATAGTTGTTTTTCTTTCGATGATTATTCCTTGGTTGAATTTCGTAGTTTTTTTATTTTATTGAGCATCTTATTTAATTCAACTTTCTGCTGTAATATAATACACTGCCAATTTCTTTTAGTAGATCTTTGTTCAGATGCTTTTTTTAAAAGTATGTTTTCTTTATTATAATTCAGTTCGAATCTCTGCAATTTTTAGTTATGTTTGAGATTTTCTTTATAATTTTGAAGTTGAATTATCAAACTGTAGTCATTTTTTTTAGAGCTGAGTTTACCAATCATTTAAAAAAAATTTAAACCATTTTCTGCCAAAAGTTTATATATATTGTTTTATAAAAATATGTATTTTTATTAATAATAATAACATTTATATATTATTTTTGCCACAAAAATTTAATGTTTCTTCTTATTATTATCATTATTAATTATTATATTTAATGTATATATATATATATATTATTTTTTTAATTTAACATTTTAACATGGTAAAATAAAAAGTAATGTTTCGTTTAAAGAAGTTTGTTTTTGTGTTCGATTTGTCGTCCTCTGAAGTAAATTAGTTGAAAAAGTTTTTCTGTTACGGAAATAAAATATTAAAAATTATATATTTTTTCTTCTTTTTAGCAAAGGATTTTAATGTCGTGTTCAGAAGTCTGGAGGAAATTAACATAGGGAGTTAATTATAGTTTAAAACGCCTGCGGTCGGGTTCATTACGTTAGGACCATCGTCTGTATACCACCCCGCTCTTCTACTCTGCCGTTACTACCTCACTCGACCGTCACAATTACTCTTGTGTTATCGTGTTAGTGACGGGATACAGTGTCGGTCGTTCTGCTTGCTAGTAGGGAGATCTCGGTAACGTCAGTGGGTGGAGAAGTTTTTCCGAACGTCTCGACCGACACTGTTATAGTCGAGAAAGTAGCAGTAAATAGAGGACGGGGTAGAGAGGAGTTCGTAGAGGAAACGGGTGTTCTACAAGAGTAATGGTCCGTTCTCGTAGCCCATATTAACACTACCTTAGTCCGGCCACTCATTCATTTCGCTTAAACCCGACAAAAACGTACCACAGAAACCCAACTCTTCTACACTAACACTACCGGCACCCGACATACACTACTACCTATATACCTACCGCACCTTTCTAGCTCAGACCTACTGTCTGTTTGTAATCCCTGCTGTATTTCACTACTTTACTACTATACTAACCAAACAAACGCCCTTCTGTGCCTTCAGCTCTGTTATTCTCTTATTAACAACGCGGGCGCCAATACACACACATGTGCATATTTATATATATATATATATATATAAAATCATATATATTTTATGTGTATGTGTGTGTATATGATTATTGTAGAAAATTATATATTTATCTACTGGAAATATCGTCTGTAATAACTCTCAAGTAGCTCATAAAGGATTTATTTTTATGTGAAGGGTTATTATTTATTTAATTTTTATGTGCATTGAAAGTAGTTAGTCAAAAGATAAAATTTATATTAGATAATTTAATTAAATTACTTTTAAAATTTTTAGAAGTAGACTAAAATTCAGTGAACCGAATCTTAATTATGAGTACTTAAAAAAAAAAGAAGTAATTATTTTATCCAATTTTTGCTGTCTGTTGCATTCTGTATGAACAGCAAATTTACTTTCCTGGTATCATAGCTTTATTAGAGGTACGCCGCAAGAAGAAAAGTACGGTAAATAGTGAAAAAATGGTTTATTAGATTTCTCGACATTTCATGATCCAGGAATCCCAAAAAACAAAAACGAGTGGGTAATGTTCGTATGTTTGCGTCTTGCCTTTGTTTGAAGCTTAATAACTTTTTATTGGATGAACCGATTTTCATGAAAATTATCACAGAAACTCGTGTACATGGGGCATTGTTTTGGTAAAAGTTTGGGGTCAATATCTCCAACGGATGGGGTGGACAGTTTCTTCGGGTTCAATTTTCCCAATACTTTGCAAAAGTAACCCCACATTATATTAACCTCAGTACATGCGTACATGCTTATCTTATCATTTTTTTAAAAAAATTTTTCCCGAATTCTTTCCCCTTCCTATAAATCGAAAAAGCTATCTTTTTAATTATTGTATATTTTTTAACTGAATTTTTGTTTATGTCTTCATAGGCGTAGTAGTAGTGCAATCGATCTCAAAATATTGGGGGCAATATTGGGGATAGGGGAACTGATGAAAATGGAATTTTTGAAAATTATTTTTAGTTTTTTCATGTATCATTATTTTTTCATTATATAAGAATAAGTAACCAACGCCAGAAAGTAAATAATTTTGTTGTCAGTTTATTTTTATTTATACACATTTTTGTTATTTTTTGTATAAGTGATTAATAAATCACTTAAATTATTATTTAGATAATTTTATCTAAATAATAATTTAGATGCTTATTTGTTATTGTTAAATTAAGTATCGTCTGTTAGCTGTACTTGATAAAATTTAATTATTTTTGATTTGTACTCTTGTTTTCATTAATTATTTTAAAACGTTATCTTAAAAAGAATAAAGAATTATTATATACATATATAGATATATATATAGTTATTGATATCCTACCAAACCTTCCCGTATTAGAAGATGAGCAGTGATAGCCATCTTATAACGTTTATTCATCGAGTAGCTTGTGGATCTTTATTGTTTTTTTTGCTAGTAAGACGTATTTGACGTTTATCCAAGAGAAAACAAATCTTCCAATATTTAGATATTAGGTCTGCTTCAAGCAGTACGGTTTGTTTAGTTTTAAACTTTACGTCGTACTAAGTTATTTATTTATTTCCAATAATTCGCTTTCGGAATCTCTCTTAAATCTGCTTGCTTATATTTCATACAGTTTAATACAAAATTTGAAATAATATTTCACTATTACAATAATAATATTTTAAATTTAATGTATGTATTAATGAATATTTCATTATTTATTTAAATTAATCTACGTATGATTTGTTTTATTATTTAATTTACTAATTAATTATTTTGTTTAATTGTTTATCACAACAGTCTACAATAATTAATTTAAGCTTCCAAATAATTAATTCGATTGAAATCATCTTATTACAATAATAATAATTTTCTTACCAAAAACAACCAGATTTCCAAAGATATATTTTTGGTCCCCTGATTAAAACTTTTCTGATTAAATTACAGGAGTCGTTTGAAACTTGTCATACTGATCGCATTTAGTTCTTACCCCGTTGCGATATACTGATCATAATACTTTTTACCATGTTAATGTACTGATCTTTAATTGATTACATATATATTTTCCAACCAGTTTTCCAGCTACTGCCGGGTCTGGGTGTGTGTGTATATAGGCAAATGTGTCGGCTTGCCAGGCCTGACATAGCTGCAGATGTAATGCAATGTAAGTGTAAATGTACCGGTTAACAAGTAGTCTGGAACAGACTCAGATTGACCTCTACTGGGATATCTGGTTAATTTAAAACCAGCCAACAAAGAACACCGGTATCCATATCTAGCGTTCAAATCCAAATAAAAGCAATTGCCTTCATAAGGTTTTTTTTAAGTAATAGTTTTTAATTTTTTAAGTAGCTGTTTATGTAATAGGGCTCTGATCCTCACCAAAAATAAAAAAAATTATTAAAAAATGTCTAACCGAGTTTGATTTATCTTAAGACTATGTTCTTTCAACAATCCTTTTTTTTTTAATCTATATAAACGACATGTTTAAACCAAATTTGATTAATCGTAATATTATCTTTTGTTGATGATGCTTTGTTAATATCTTCTGGCTCCTCTTGAAAAGATGTAATGCATTGACGAATTGGGACCTGTGATCATGAAATCTTGGTTTGATCATTCTCACTTTTTAACTCTAATTTAAAATTTAAAACCCTTAACTTGTCCTTAAAACTTTAAACTCTTAAAACTCTACTTTTAAGAATTTAAAGTTGTATGACCCTTCTAATAACCATCTATTAACCATAAGTCAAACATCTATCATAAACAATTACTGTAATACAAAAATCCGCTTATATGAAAATCGGATTAATCAGCTCAGACTACGATCTAACAGGATGCAGAACCTGCCAACTCCGTTTTTAGAAACAGTAAAAAAAAAGAAAAAAATTGAATACTTGGGTGTTTTTATTGACCCACATTTTAAATGGGACGCTCATATAAATAATATGTATCAAAATTTTAAATGTTCTCGTTTTTAAATTCTACAGAATAAATAAGCTTTTACAAAAATGATTTATTCGCTTATACTCAATCAATTTTTCAGAATTAAAGCTTGGGGGAGAACCGTTGAAACACATTTTAATAGAATATTTGTGATCCAAAAGGGTATAATAAGAACAGCGCTAGGTAAACCAAGACTTTATTTTAGTAGCAAGCTCTTCGAGCAGCTAAATGTATTGACCCTTAGATAACTCTACTATAATAAACCTTATATTATATATAAACAGAAATTTAAACAATCACGCAGTAAATTTATTTTTCCATTATTATCACTTAATTATCCTGAATATTTAATTTTTTATATCATTAATAATTAGCTGTTTTCTTAGTTTTTCGATATAGTCACTTTCTTGGATATAAAATATCTCTTTGAAATCATTTTCGCTTGGGAATATTTTTCTCATTTTGGCTTCATCATTAAGCTTTATATTAGAAACAAGACTTTCAATGTTCAGACAAGACATTAATCTGGATTTACGTACTGTATGTTGAGGTTTACGTACTGATATTAGTCGTCGAATGTAACAGTTGTCATACATTTTCTATTATTTCGATCGTTTAAAATATAGTATATATAAATATGACCAAATTTTGTACTCTACGTTCGATTTCAAGATAGTCGTCATCTTCAGTTTGTAGGAAGATCATCGTTTGTTCTCTTTTCCTTTGCTTTTTGATGTTATTATTTTAATCTCAATCGATTTCTCAATTTCATCAAAACCTTTTCTCATTAATTCATTATAAGTTAACATTTGTCCTTTAATTTTTTTACTTAATTTTCAAAATAAACTCAATTCTCGTTTTTAATTTACTCTCTTGTGTAATAAATTTCATTCATTAACAGCCTTTTTATAAATTGTTTGTAGTCCTTTGAATTCCATCTCATTTTTCCTGAAGTTTTTTACACCTTCATCTATTTTCTCCTGTAGTGAGTGTTAATTTTGCTTATGAACTTAATTTTCTTTTCTGGCAGCTTTTCGCTGGCAGCATTTCCTTTTCTATTACTATCCTACCTTTTATTTTAATTGTACTAATATAGGTGTTAATAATGGCCGATCTTGTTAATTTGGCTGTATCGGTAAAAAAATATTCCGATTGGTAATTTCTGATAAGCCATTTGCATAGCCGAACATGGGAAGTACTTTTTTCGGGATGATTATTCGCTAATTGTTGTATAATTTTTTTACCTTTTTCTATTCTTCCTTCGCTTGCAATACTAAATCTTCTTGATTGTTTACTTCCTATAATTGGTAACTGATATTTAGTTATTAACGGTGGAGATATCACCGATTTTTTGCAATAGAAATTGGTGTAAACAAGCATATCAAGTATTATAATGATTCTTAAATTCGATCTTAAGATATATATTTTTCTTTAAAAACCGTAAAATTTCAGACAAAAACAAAAGGAAGATAAAATCGCCATTTTTTGATTGAATATTTTCTGATCATTTTGATGTTTAGAATCCGAACAATAACGTTGATAATATTTTATCATGACATTCTGTGTACTTTGTCTTTTTCTAGATGAAAGCGGTTCTCAGTCTTAAATCCTTTCAGGGATAAATAATTTCATTAAATTTAAGTTAGATTACTAAAAACATTTCAAAATATGCAAGTAATAATATCTAAAAATTCGTAGTCAAACATCACAGAGCTTCGGGATAAAAACAGAAAATAATTGTATGGATATAAAAATGTTGCCAGATTTTTGTACCATATTAAGGGAAATTTCGCGTTTAATTCTTATTTAATTAGTAAAGTTTTTATAAATATGTTTAAAAATGCGTTTTCGACGCCAGCGTCTTCATCAGTTTACAAGCAAATTTTTTTTTTTGTAATTATTAAATTGTTTTATACCTTCAAGTTTTTGAGTCTACAATAATTTCACTGATTGATGATGTTCTTCATTTGTTTTTTCGAATTTTTAACCTTTTAACCTCAACATAATTACTATAATTTTCCTTAATATATTCAAGCTGTCTATGTTTTCAGACAGTAGAACGAAGTAAACCTTTATAGAATGAAAACTTTTTTTTTGTAATCACTGTTAAAAATACTCGTTTTTAGTACTAGTATTTATTATCAGTTTAAAAAAATAATTTTATGGTTAAAATTCTTATATTATATTTTTTTCGATTTGGCCATTTAAGTCTGCGTTACACCTTTAATTTCACCTTATTCTATTGTTTTCGCTTTTTACAGTATTACTTCATAATTTCATTATACCGTTTATTCTTTTCGTTCTTTGGATCTCAATTTGTAGTCTTTTGATTTTGGCTTGGAAATTTTTCCCAATTTTTAGATTTTTTTCTGTAAACAAGATTTTCTCTCCAAAAATCTGTTTCTCTTACGTCGTTTCTGACCTCTGAAAACCAAGTAAATTCATTTTTTTCGAATATTTTCTTTGTCAATCTATTTTTGTCGACTTTTTACATACTTTTCAAAGAAAAGTACAGTATTACGTTAGCTCGCAATGTGGGAGTGGAGGATAAAAATGAATTTTCTTTACGTTTTGAGGTATGAGAAAGTACCATTCACTTAAATTTGGTTTCCTAATATAATTTCGTATGTATATTTGTAGATCTATGAATAAAATTTTATGGGTCAAAAATCTCCAAAAATACTATATCAGTTTCATTAAAATATATATATGCTGTAGTAGTGCGTATGAATTTGTGCATGTGAAAATGTGTTGGAAATTGGTTGAGTCGTTCCTGAGTGTCGCTCGATTTAACTCGACAACAGACAACATTACCTCGATTTTTCGTACGCGTTTACGCAGTAAGTCACAGTGGTGAGCGAGTTAAAACTTGATGCTTGTGTGTAGGGACTACTCCTTAGTCGAAAGTATGTAGTGCGTTATACTCTGAAAATCAGTGCGTCTCCAATTTTGCATATTTCGCAGTACGACTGCAAAATATAGTTTGTACATCGGAAACGATAAGTCGGCCTTCTTGGGCAGAACTGTACAAAAGGTTTTTTTTTATTTAAACTGGTATTGAAATACATCTACTGATATGTTAATACTTATTTTTACAATATAATAAATTTTAAAATATTCACTCGCGGATTTAATAAATAATCTCTGAGTAGACAATTGTAATAATAATTAATTAAATTCAATAAATTTAAGTTTAGGTTAATGAGAACGTGCATTTTTCGCGCTTTCATTGAACATTTTGTTTTTCAAATCATTTTATTTTATCATAAATAACGTACAGTTGCGTGTCTAATTTATGCAAATCTATCGTGTAGTTAACGTAAGTAAAAAATTAATTTCTGTACGTAGAAATTTAATTTCGTTTTAGTGTTTGTAGAAAGAATTTGTTCTGAAACATTGCTCTAAAGTTAGGAAAAAAATTGATAAAGTAATTTTTAACTCTTCTAAACAATAATACGTTTATTTATTTATTTATTTTTAGAGATTATTATTTAATCTCTAACCTAATTGGTTTTCATTTAATACCTGTTTTTTTACGATTCATATTCTAGCTGCTTATAATTTGAAAAGCAAACAGTACTTGTTAAGAATCATAAGCTGTTCTGTTGCTGTAGTAGATATCTTCATGCTGCTAATAAGAAATATTCTCTGCGAGTTTAAAGTGCAAGTTAGCTTTCTCAACAGCAAGAGTTAATTAAAAATTGCTTTTAAGTTTATCTGCTGTTTTTGTTTGAAGGAACTCAACTATGCTTGAAATTCCAGATATTTTAAAACAAACTGAATATCATCTTCTTTTTTTCATTTTCATTTTCTTTTACTCCCTTTCTTTTCATATATAGTCTTCATAATTTTGTTCCTCTTTTATGTTTTATTACATTTAAATTTCATTTGAATTTAATAACTCTTATTGAATAGAAATGTACTTCGCTTCTTACGTTATTACGTAAAGAATATACCAGTTTTCATATTCTTTTGTAGTCATACATGTTGGATAAATTTTTCTGTCTTGTATATGTTTACGCTCGCACTCATTTTTTAAAATAAGATTTTTTTTCTTCTTGTTGATGAATGAAAAATGTATTTATAATCATAAAATAAATAGATTTTACCTTAATCTTGCACGGATTACCTCATTTCTTCAAGTGGTATTATATTTTTATTTTTATAACTTTACAAATAAATAAAATTTTTTATTGTACGCAGCATTTTGTAAAATATTCTGAATTTTATAACGTATACATTCTTTGTTTGTAATTTTTTGAATTCATAGGCCTATTTTATATTCTTTAAAAAAAATTACGTATGATAGTAACGTGTGTTTTTTTCGTGCAGTAGGAACAATATCAAAGTTGGCCGGTAGATGACGGTATACGGGAAACTACATAATATTGAAAGATTTATTCTCGGATAGTAGTGTAAATTTCATTTTTAAGGTATTGCCCGATGAATTATATAATCGAGACTAAATACGTCGAATGAACGAGTTACGTTCGTTTAGTTGGTTTCATCAAACATAAAACAAGAACAGATCATTGAAACATAAAAGAACAAATATAGTCCATTAATGGTAACTCAATCGAACTGATATTTATGTCGATCGTAGTGACCTGCATCCATTTCAATTAAATGAAATTGATTATAATTGTGTAGACGACATAGTATAATTGTCACACAATTTTAAACAATTCTATTTTATTTGAAATTGATAAAAACAGATGTTGCGGCGTATATTTTGGTTAGTTAAACCATTCCTACCAATACAAACACACCTTAGCAACAACTAGCGGAACGTGTTGTTGAAGTTTCCGACACTTTCTCCGTAACTGGGATTCCCCCACCACATCAAAAAAAAGGCCATTCCTACCGTGATTGATAGAATTCTACATGTTGCAATTACCCTCTGTTAAAACAGGTGCCAGACGTATTATAAAATATTAAAATGACCAATTTATAAATAAATAATTTAATGTAACATCCAATGTTGGTGTTACAAATAATATCCCGCTACTCAAAATGCTCAACGACACAACTAACCAATAACAGAGTAGAATGTTTCGTTTACAACAGTTCTAAACATAAATGGAATAAATCTTAAAAAATCCAGACATACCAGATTACCGTTTGTTGGCTTTTTCTTCTACCAGCTGTGATTGGCTTGATGCAATTCTCATTTCTTTCTTTCTTAATATCTTTAATCTTGAAAGATTTACTGCATGTTTATATTATTTTATATCCTGTAGGCTAATTTTTGCTTTTTCTTACATTCTCAATTTCATACACTTCTATCTAATATCAAGTTAACAACATATACGCCGGAAAATATGCTTCATAATCCTAGTTCTTTAATATATAATATCCTGGTTAAATTTTTCCGTAAATCTCTTTATTACAATTACTACTCGTACCTACTATATAATAAAATTCTCTTATAACACCAGATTTTTAACTCCCTTTTCTTTCTACATCTTTTTACAATTGTTTCTGTTTTACTATCATCATATTCAATACCCAAAGAAATTCAAACATTTCTTCACACAATGTTTGATCCTAGAAGACTTTTTTTTCATAGAAAGCTCTTCTTGTTTATTGTAGTGCGTTTTCAACAGATTTTGCTCATCCTTTTGTTTTTTTTAATTTTATCTTGCTTTAAGACAAAATCGTTCTGAAATAATGCACTGTGCTTTCTTGATTTTGTTTATGATTACTCTCTTTTGTTTCTTATTTAATTACCTTTTCTTTTAATCTTACTTTGAATTAATGTGCCTTTCATTAATTTCAAGTAATAGTTGTTTTTATTTTCCTGGAATCGTAGCTCTAGGACTATGCTGCAAGAATGAAAGTATGGTAATCAGTCAGAAAATGGGATTTGGATTTTTTTTACATTTCTCGACCTTTCATGACCCTTGAACACAAAAATAAGAAAATAGTGGACAATCAATTTTAACTGGATAAACCGAATTTAATGTAGTTTTAAAATACAAACAGAGACTTGTATATGGATCGCGCAATTGTTGATAAAATTTTGGAATCATTATCTCTCCAGGGATGGAGTCGATAGTTTTTGCGATCAATTTTCTAAAAATTTTGCAAACGATCCCACTTTATATTAAGCCGGTATAAGTGTACATGCTTATTTGTAATTTTTTTAAAATATTTTCCCCCACAATTCCCCCGTCCCCAAAAGTTATCTTTTTATCAATTGCATGTTTTTTAACCGATTTTTTTGTCTTCCGAGGCACAGTAGAAGAGCAAGTAACAAAAACTAAATAAATTAATGAAAATAAAAATATTTTGGGGACAATTTTGACGATTAGGGGAGCCGATGAAATTTTAAAAGATATCAATTTTTTGAATTTTTAAAAACTTTTTTTAGTTTTTTAAACTTTTAATTTACAACAAAATTTCATCATAATTCATTCCCAATCCTTAAAAAAGAAATCTTAGATAATTATTTATTGGTTGCTCAATTCAGTGGGATTTTTTTAGTTTCTTCCATTTAACATAGTAAAGTAGAAAAATAAAAAAAAATTCATGGAAGGTGATTTTGGAGGGGAGAAGCAGAAAAAAGATACCGATTTTTAAAATTTTTTCCGTTTATTTAAACATATGATAATTTTGTAGTAAAACTTCATCAATTACTCCCGCCTCAAAAAATTAATCTTAGGCAACTTTTTTCTAACTATTTCTTTTTTTCTATTTCTTTCTGTTTTTTCACTATTTCTCTACTATATAAGAATAAATAACCAATGCCAGGAAAGTATTACAATTTTGTTGTCAGGTTTTTTAATCTCTTATGAAATCATTATCTGTTTTCTTTTAGTCCTCCAACACATCATCAGATATTTCCACTCTCTTTAGTTTTCTTCGAGTGCTATCTTCTATTCGCCTTTTCTTCTATTACTGTTTTGTTTGTACTAACCACTGATCTAATCCATTTTGTTTTTATTCCCCAAAAATGTTCTGTACGTCTAACTTTAGTTCATATATTCTCTTCTTTTTCTCATTACACCTCTCCTTAAAAGCTATCTTCATTTGCTGATTTTCATTGTCCACCAAATTTTTTTAATGTTTCTTTAAACCGTCTTTGATCTTTGTCATCTTGCATGTCTTTATACTTCAGCGTTTATTCATTATTTTTAGTACCTATTGTTTTTTTTTGTTGTAATTATTACCTTTATACTTAAATTCTATACCACTGATAACATGAAATAAAGTGAAGAGAATAAATTAAATTTTTTTCATTTAAATAGCGGGAAAATCGAGATCATTATAAAAACTAAATTATTTATATAAAATAAAATAAATTAATAATATCCAAGTAAATAATCTTGATTGGTATTCTTTTGGAAAATAAAAGGATATTATGAGAGTGGTAACAATAAATTACCAAGGTAAAAACAGGTAACACTGTTTAATTAGTGTGTAATGTTATATGGCTGTGAAATGTAGCCACTGACTATAAAAATTATAGAAAGCTTAAGAAGAACAGAAAGAAGGATAGAAAAATTGAGATAGAGTGCAACTAAAAGTTATTCTCTAATCTTACATTTTGCCAGGTTAAGAAATGGCCTTGGAGAATAATGGACTGGTGTCCAAACAAGAGAAAATGAATATGTTAGAAAAATATCTGACTGGCGTTGCTGATGTTCCTGGAACAAAAAATTGAATTAGTACAGTCCAAAACAGAAGAATATGGGTAAAATCGAAAGGTTTACGTAAAAAAATACGTGTACGAAGACGTAAAAGAAAAAATGAAAGTGAATTTTTTTTTTGAATTTGATGTTTGTTATTTATTTTTTAATGTAGACGTGAAAATGATTTTATCGTTGTAAGAATCATTAAAATCATTTCCGTAAAAATACTAGAAATAAGCGGCTTTAAAAAAGGCTTAACATTTTAATTTATATAATGTAATAGCTTTTATCCGCTGAAATATCAATGGTATTTATACTTAGTAGGCCTTTTTTTTTGGAATTATTAGAATTGAAACGATTTTTTGAGAATCCCATTTTTTCACCTATCGTAATATTTTTTTTTTTTTTTTAATTTCTTTTATGAGTAGTAGAAAAATTAAAAACATTTTTAAATACATTTAAAAAATTTTTGGTTCACTTGCATTTAAATTAATCTGAATCGTATTATTTATTCCTTATAATATTCTTGGTTTTATGCTGAAAATATTTTTAATAGCATAATTAGATAGTGTTATACATCATTATAATATAACAATCCAATTCTTTATACTAAAATTCACGTTAAAAATGAAAAGTATCCTCAAATATTTTACCAAGATAATTTTATTTTTCGTTTAAAAAATCATCTTTCTAAACTGTCTGATAAAACGTTGCAACACTAATATTAGAACTTTGTTTATAAAAAAGTAAGGAATCATCATTTACAGTTGAAGAGTAAGACTTGTTTGTACATTAAAAGAAAATAATGCAGAACAACCTTTTTTTTCAGTCGTTTTACGATTAAAAATACTTTTTTCATCAGAAGTTATTAAAAAATATTTAAGTGTGTATACTCATAAATCATATGAGTATATAGTTTACGTAAAAGTACTTTTAACTGCATCCTTACACTGCAATTTATTAAATTGTATAAAAATAAATCTTTATTATATGTTTTTATAATTGTTTAAATTAATTTATCTATCGTATAAAGTTATACAGTGTAGTAGGTACATTGTGAATACTATAGTAATCTTTGTCCTACGTAATATATTTTTTTAAGAATTACAAATATACAATTTTCTTTTAATATACATTTTTCTTTTCATTAAAAAAAGTTGAAATACTTTTAAATTAAAAAAGAGAAAAAATAAATCTTATAAAGTCCAATGAGACCTGTAATATTAACAAAATGTTCATTTTTTTCTCTCTTGGGAAAGACTGTTAAGGAAATGTAGAGTTGTTTCAAGCTAAAGTTGCTGAGAGAAGTATTTTTTTGTTCTCCTGAGGCGTTTATTATGTTATACTTTGGACTAAAAAGGGTTTTGTTATTATTAATATTATTTGTATATATTATTTTTTTATTTTAGCTGGTAGGAAGGTTGATTATTATTATTATAATCTTTTTTTATTATTTATAATTTCAAGATATTTTTGAAGAAAAAGGTTATTTATATATTATTTTTTAATTATCGCAGATTTATTGACTCTTGTCTTGTTTCCTTTTTTATTATAAGGATGGATTAGTTATTTTTTTTAAATAACGTTTTATAATTAATTAAAATATAATTAAATTTATTTATTATATTATTAACTAATTATTTCATTCTTATGCTTTAGTTTTTATTATTTTTATACTTTTTTAACGAAGTATTTTTTTATTAATTTTTTTTTTGTTTTTCTTACATTTTTTCATTTTAAAAATTATTATTACTTTCAATGTTATTCATTTATCTCATTAAAATGTACAGTACGTCGATAATTGAACGTTTTTCATTGATTATTTCAATAATGTTTCCGATAGGTTAATATAAGAGGTCGTGATATTTTCATTATTTTTTATTATGTGCTTTTCTTCAAAAAAAAAAAAAAAAAAAAAAAATAGATAAATAACAAAAACAATAATCTGATGTGGACACCACTTGACTTCCTTGTACGCCTATTAAATTACATATACACATTATTTTAAAATGAAAAGTAATAAAATTTTATTGCATTAATAACGTCTGATATTTTTTCATATTTGTTTTTTTTTTTATTGTTATTATTGAATTATTATTTATTGTAAAACCTTTTTATAATCAGAGGTTAATTATTAATAATTCAATACAGTTAAATAAAAAAAAAAAGTTAAAATAAAATATATGTACATAATGTCGGATTCGAATCGATTTCCCCTTGTAAGATCCAAATACTTCATTAAAAAGAAGTCATTTATCTTGAAAAATCGTGTAAAATATCGTGAAAAAATGAGAATAAAAGTAATTTTTAAAAAAAATTTCTTTTAGAATTAAAAATTTTATTTCGATAAATTAATTTTCTCATCTTTTATGGATATAAGAAAAATAAAATAATCCTAATAATTAAAAATTAATCTATAAAGGAGGTAATTAGAGGATTTATTTATTGGCTTATTTTACATTAAAATGTAAAGTGTAAAACTATTCTGACAATTATTTATTTAATTATTTAACTAATATAAACCCTTTTCCGTTTGAGAGGATTAGATGATTTTTTTTTGTTGCAATATTTAGTGCTTACGAAATTACTTCTATTGTTTTTAGTTTTTATTAATTACATTGTTATAGTTGTTATTAATTTGTAGAGTTTAATAAAGTATTGCATAATATATTTACTGTGAAAATATATATAATATACATTTGTGTAAAATAGATATCAGATATTATTTGTTTTATTTTGTTATTTTATTTTTTTAATATAAAATTGAATCGGTTTCGCTTCGAACATATTATTGTAATATTATTAGTACTCAAAGTCTATATAATATTATGGTTTACTGAAACGAGTTCAGAATGTTAAAAAAAGGGAAATCTCTTTTGTTAGTGGAAACACCATTTGTGTGTTGTTTATGTACCAAGTTCTGTAATATTAGAGTACCCAGACCGCGCGTTTTCTCGTCCTGGTTTAGAGTTAGGGAGGTTATACGCTGTGTTTTCGAATTGCAGGATTTTTAATAAAGAGAAGCTAGGGTTGTAAAGGAAGAAGTAAGCGAGTAAGTGAGTAAGTAAGCGGAAAGGGAGGAACGGTAGGTTATAAAAGGATGCTAAAAGAAGAAGGGTACGAGTAGATAAAGATGTCGGAAAAAGAAGTAAATAAGAAAAAGTAAACTGGAACGGGGTAGTTGTGGATATTGGGCCGGTCAGGGTTATGCGGTACGGACGGGTGAGAAGCGAGCGGGAAGTCGGTTCGAGCGTAGAATATTGCCGTAAAGGTATAGCTTTCATACTTTCGCATTACAAGTCTTCTGTATGTCATCGACGAGGAATTACGTCATATAACCTATGTGTATTGAGTAAGAAAAAGCGAGCTAGACACATAGAGCAGTTATATTCGTGTCAATAAAACTTAGACGATCGAACCACCACCACCACCAAAGCACGATGGGACGAATGATAGAAGGAAGGAATGTACCGTTGTAAATATCAAACTACCCCCGAGGCCTAAACTTTTGCAATATTCCGACCACACAACTCGAATCTGATTCACCCACTTGTGCCCGTTCAAAGTTCACTCGGGATACGTTTGTTTCATTCTTTTCCGCTCCGCTTAGTTCACTTACTGTGTTTGTTGCAGCCTAGACTATATATATATATATATATATATATATATATGGAATTTATCACAATTGTTTGAAACTATTTCGCTTGTTACATATAGATAAATACCTTCTAATCATTAAGCTACTACCGTTCAGTCCTATTTCTCTAAAAGTTTTCTTTTTTATAACGAAAGTTACACAATTTCATTTTATAGCTTTGGTATTTCTGTAACAAAAATTACTGTTTTGTATCTTTTTCTATTTTATTACATAAAAATAGTTTGACTTTTTTTTATTACGTTTATTGTTATAATGATTAAATCATAAAGTTCTGTCACAGTTAATGTTAAATAAAACTTTCAATCAATACTTTTTTTTTCTTTATTGTAAAGAGTGATTCACGAAGAATGTAACAAACTTTGAAAGAAAATACCAAAGACAGTCTTTATACAAACATAGGTTCGGAAACGCTTCGTTAGCGAATGATGGCTGGCGAAAGATTTCGCTCTGATTTCTGCGCCTTCAGTAGAATTAAACCAGACTGTAATTCTTGAGACCCATATAAGAGTAAGTTTACTGGTTTTATGTGAAATCTGACCTGAAAAATTGAAAAAAAAGTCCCCGTTCAGTATTTTTAGTTGTTTTCGAGAAATCTGAAGTAAAATACAACGTATTGGGGTCGAAATACACACTAAAGTTTTTTAACAAAACTAAACTTAAAGATAATTATATTCTAAGATTGTTGGTTTTTTTGGTTTTTTTTTAACCTTCGGCCCACCGTTAGGTATTGCTTCAGAGAGGATGAGATGAATGACAAGTAGCGTGTGAAAATGCTATCCCTGACCGGGGTTCGAACCCGGGACCTCCGTGTGAAAGGCCGAGACGCTACCACTCGCGCCACGGAGACCGGCTCTCAGTAAGATGATACGAATAAAGTCCAGAAATACTAAATGCAAACGTAGGAATTTCGAAGTTTATTAAAAAAATATCAAATTGTTGCAGATTTTGATTAGTTATTAAACGAAACAAAATGTTCAGTATTACAAAACAAAAGAATTAAGTATTTAAAAAAAAAAATACAAAACAAATAATAAAACCAAGTTAACACTTACATTAACTGCTGAAAATATCCTCCGCCCACAGTGGAGGATATTTTATAAAACATTATAAAATAATATTTTTTCTAGTAAACCATGTCCTGAACGTTTGTTATATTCTTGTTGAATCTGTGTAAGGTTATGTAGTGGGAAATGTTTCGTACTTTTTGCTTAAGTTGGTATAACGATTTAAGTTTTGAGTATTTTTTTTTTTTTTAAATTATCGTTCTTTAAAAATATTTATCAATAACTTATATCCATTTTAATTAACGTATTTTACAAACGCTTTCCGTTTGTCTGCGTCAAAAATTTTCACCTCTGTTTGTTTTACAAATTTAAATTTGAGGCATGAAATTTCGTTGATCCGTATGAGAACAAAAATCATTTCTCCCATCTGAAAAATCCTGAAACTTTTCGGTAGGAAGAAAAATTTTCAAAGACTTAAGTTAGAAATCCTGGTGATTTTAATTTATTTTTATAAAAAAAAAAAAAAAAAAAAAAAAAACGCATTAAATCTGATAAAAGTGTGTTATAATAGAAAAAATATGGAGTTTGATCTAAGAATTAATTAGCATCTGAAAAAGTTTCTATTTATAATGTTTTAACATATCACTGCTATATTTGAAAGATTTTTTTTAATGAAACGCAAATAATTAAATGATCTATGAAAAAACTTCTAACTCTTATCGGGAATGGTTAACTGATCTAGAAGTTATCATGCAAACCAATAAGAAAAACAGTATACTAATAATTTAATTTTTTTATAATTACTTATTGTTTATATTGTATTTTTATAAATATTGAACTGTTTTCTTTTAGTAAAAAGAAGGTTTTAATTTTATTAATTATAAAAGCACAAAGAAATTTTTTTAAGATTAGTAACTTTTATTTACTAAGTTTTCAAAAATGTACTTTTTGAAGCTGAAATGTATTTTGCGGTAGATAAAATAAAAACATTTCTACTAGTCGTCAGTTATACTCATCTGCATCTCCAATATCTTTAGTTACATTACGTTTAATTTACTAACAATATGAGATTGCAGCTGGAGAATGTTCTCTCCTTAAAAATACCATTATTTTTTTATATTTACAAGTAATTTTTAACTGAGTGAAGATTCTCAATATAATGAACTGTTTTTCACAGAATAGTATACATTAATTTATTATTTTACTCCAACTATTTCGGTTTCGTTTGAATTTGTCACGTGTAAGCTTCTTAGGTACAGAGTGATTAAAAAAAACGGGAAATTTTGAAAGTTGTGTTGGTAGCCGTGGGCGGTTGGTACCACTTGATAAGTGGCGCCAGCCTCTCTAACCTTTCTTTTTTCCTGTTTAGCCTCCGGTAACTACCGTTTAGATAATTCTTCAGAGGATGAATGAGGATGATATGTATGAGTGTAAATGAAGTGTACATTCTCAGTTCGACCATTCCTGAGATGTGTGGTTAATTGAAACCCAACCACCAAAGAACACCGGTATCACGATCTAGTATTCAAATCCATGTAAAAATATCTGACTTTACAAGGACTTGAACGATGTAACTCTCGTCTTCCAAATCAGCTGATTTGGGAAGACGCGTTAACCACTAGACCAACCCGGTGGGTTAGCCTCTCTAACCTAACCTGCCATTTAGTTGTGATGGATCCTTGAAGTGTTGCGCAACGTTCATTTGCTATCAAAGCGTTTTACAAAAACAATGACAGTGTGGAGGGAGCGCGTAGAGAATTTCGCCGTCATTTTAATCTGGGACGGCACGACCGTGCTTAATCAGCACAAGCAATTAAAACACGGATATCTAATTTTTAGGAAACCGGTTCGGCAATGAAAAAGAAACCTCCAGGCCCTGAGCGAACCGTCCGTACACCACAGAATGGTTCAAGCTTTACAAGAGAAGCTTTACAAGTTCACATCGGTCAACCCGTCGTCTCTCAGCATCTTTACAATCGCATAGTTCAAGTGTTCGAAGAATGTTAGTGAAGGACTTGCAATTCCATCCGTAGAAGTTGCAGATCGTCCAGGAACTGAAACCGAACGATGCAGTTGTGCGAGCACAATTCTGTAATGTAATGCTTCAGAAGATAAACGATAACGAAGAGTTTGTTCACGAACTGTGGATGTCAGACGAAGCGCATTTCCACCTCAGTGGATTTGTTAACAAGCAAAATTTCAGATACTGGGCACAAGAAAATCCTACACAGCTACACCAGAGTCCGTTGCACAGCCAGAAAGTATGGTGTGCTATGTCATCTTATGGTGTTATAGGCCCTAATTTTTTTGAGGATGACAACGGTCTTGCGATTACAGTGACGTCGGCTCGTTACGTAGCCGTGCTTGAAACCTTTGTTGTGAAACAACAAAAGAGATTTCCACCGATTCTTAACTCAGTCTGGTTTCAACAAGACGGAGCAACGTCACATACTGCACGAAAATCGATGGCAGCTGTACGCCGATTGTTTGGACAACGCGTGTCATTTCACGAAACGGTGACATTAGATGGCCTCCCAGATCGTCTGATCTCTCAACTTGCGATTACTTTTTGTGGGGTCACCTTAAAAGCAAAGTGTTCCACAGTAGACCTGCTACAATGGAAGAACTGAAGGCAAAGATCCGAGAAGCAATTGCGGAAATTCCAGTCGAGATGTTACTTCAAACCATGAACAATTTAACGAAGAGACTTCATGAGTTTTTACGTAGAAGAGGAGGTCACCTGCAAGATGTCATGTTTAAAGAATAAACTAAAATGTATGTATCCTAAAATGGCAACATTTGTACAATTACATGAAATAAAATTCATTTTCTAAAAAACATTTTTCATTAACGTTATTTAATTTTTAAAATTTCCCGTTTCTTTGAATCAACCTGTATATTCAGCGCTAATCATATTTGTTTTTTCTGAGAGTAATGATATTCATTAAACAGTAAGGTTTGAATATCATCTACATTTCTATGTGTTTTGCATGCTTATTTGCTTAAGATTCCTTGCTAAAGTTAGACTAAGAAAAAAAAGACAATGAGAAATTATTTCGTTCCATGTTTTCCTCTAGTATGCATAACCTGTGATGGTATTCCTGGCAATGGTTGTTTTTGGGAGTAATTTATATTTCATTTCAGACCCAGATCGCATACAGAAATTTAGTTACTGGAGCTAACACAAACTAATGTAATGGAAGTTAATGGGTTTAAAAAATTGATATATATGTATGTAGAAGAACGGTATTCTAAGATTGTATACATTTTGTTGTTATAAATAATGTATTTTATATTAAAGTGAAACGGAACATCATGTAACACACTATTACTAGATGTTGAACTAGAGTAATGTTTTGCTTTCCATTATGGAAGATATAATTTACAATTTAATTGTTTCTTAGATTGTATTTTAGACATCGTATGTTAGGATTATGTTTATAGTACATAAGTGCTGGTAGACGTGTTCTTCAGTCTCGTTAAAACAGTTGTTCATTCATGTGCGACTATGTTATATGATAAATGGAGAGTGATATTGTATATTTATGAAGATCGCATAAGTTCCTCGCTTTCATTATTATGAGCGTCATAAAAAAGTGATCATGAAGATTATAAAGTGTCGTTATTTCAGTCATTATAAAGAGCGATAATGCTAAGTAGCACGCTCTACTACGTAAATGCACCTTGTCGCGTAAAGTTTGCGAATGTGCATAATTGTGTAATATATTTATTTATATGGTACTTGAAAAGCCGTTTGGTTTTCTAGAGAGAGTATAAAGGATACTGCAATTTTTTTTTTTTGTTAGTAGATTCATTGGATTTCTCCTGAATTACTTCTTTATTTTATTATTTTCCTCTTTCACTGTATGTACAATTCTGTGACAATTATCAGTTTGCAGTACTTCTTCACTGGGTCCGGGAATAATTGTTATACTTTCTCTTTTAATCATAACAGAGATTAGATATTAAACTTAACTCTGAAAACGAAGTTATTGATTAGTAGAACTTATATCTCTGATACGTTATTTGCATCACAGTTATAAAAAAGACTGGAAAAATTGTTTAAATCTCTAATCCAAGTTACTGATTTTTATGAGAAATTGTAAGTTTTATCACTGTCTCTATCAGTAGAGGAAAGTTATGCAAATATGTCACAGAAGTCTAGCATTATTTCAAATAATGTGCATTCTATCAGATTTTCTGTTACGTAGGTAAACCCTACCGATTTAAAACTTATACATAATTCCCTTTTTTTTAACTTTAAACAACTGAAAATACTATTCGTAAAGGTTTTAATTGTAAACTAGAAAATCGTGACGTCATAATTTATATATCTTCGACGACTTCTAACAAAAATAATACTTATTTTATTTACTTTCTACAGGTTTATGGTTTGTAATTTATTAAAGAATTGATAGAAAATTAAATTTTTGTATAATAAAGTTATTCGTTGTTTTTTAACTGCCATATTTTTTCGAAAAATTTTTGTTTTTTTATGAGAATAATTTATTGGAAAAAAAACAATTCTTCAAATATTTCTTTAAAACATACGCCATTTTCCTTTTTCAGAAACTGAAAAATAAATACCAATTCTTAATATTAAAAATATATATTTTATTATTACTTGTGCCAAAATTATATTTTTGAGTTCAACGTGTTAGGAAAGTTTTCTTTTCATTTATTAAATTAGTCGAAAATAAAGTTTAAGCATGTAAAATATAGATAAAATATTATGGCATAAACTTAGGTATATATTTTTCCAGTCAATATTTATAAAATAGGTAAAGAAAAATGTAAAAAAGAAAATGTAAGAAAGAAAAAATGGGTCGTATGTGATCTGCAATAAGTAGCAGAAGTTATATACTTTTCTATCGGGCCTTTAAAGAAAGACAGTTTTAAGTCACTCTTTCCTTTCTGATACTGAGAGTGAGACGGTTCAAGTCGGCTATAAAAACTTTCCTTTCAAGTCGACATACCAAGTTTCAGGGTTCAGGTGTGTTCTCATTGCACAGAACCTTATACTAGAGCTTCCACTCTTCTATCTCGACCTGGTTTTCCCTGACTGCAATATCATCGCCAGACAAATTTCTCCGCCCTCATCAGAGATCAGGCTTATCCCACTCAACTCTGCTAAACAAGACCTTTCATCTTTTATCCATTTGTATCCTTTTATTTCATTAAAGTTGGTAATATTAAATTAAATTTTGTATTATTAAATTTCAAGTTTGTTGTAACTGTTTTTTTAGCAATAAAATTAAAAACAATAATGGAATTTAAAAAAATAAAAATTAATGAATTTTTTTGCCAAAGCCGTACGTAATTAAAATATTTTATGTATATAATATGTGCATAATATTATAACATTCTTTTCTTTTTTATTTTCTGTTTTGTTATATTTTATAATTAATTAGATCACCATACATACGCTTGAGTCTTGTACGTGGAAAAAAGAATAAAAATATTGTAGCATATGAAAAATTCTGTTCTCGACTAGGATTTGAAAACGGTACCGTACACTTGAAAGACTAAAACGCTTCGCTGAAATCACTCCGCCCCAGGAGATCGATGAAGTCGCGTAGTCAATTAGATTGATTATAAGTTTTGTAATTTTTTTATAATTTAAATTATAACACGTGTTCTAATTTTTTTAAATGTAGATTGATGTTTATTTCCAGATTACTTTAAAAAATATCCAGCCGTTTAAAAAAATATTTTGTATCTTTTTCTCGTTGTGAATTTGTACGAATTTTTTTAAAATTATTATAATTTATTAATTACATACCGTCAGTCGCGCATAACATAATTTCAGAAACAGATTTTGATATTTAACCCTATTATCTTTTTCAGTTATAAAATTATTAGTTTATCTTTTCTTTGGTTTCTTAACACTAAAAAATTACCTGTTCTTTCCTTATCACTAGATAAAGACATCCTTTTTTGGTTAGATATTCGGTAACTTTGTTGAATATTTCGTCAATAAGATTACGATCCTCTAAGATGTTTGCTAGTCCATTTAAGGATTTCAAAAGAATACGTTAAGAGCTTGAAGTACAAAAATGTTTATATTCTTCTTGAAGTTTTTCTGTTTCGGTTTACTCTTGAATTGTTGAGCCGTGTACTACTTGTGTTTTTTTTTTTTTTGGTTTTTTTATTTATATAAAAACTTATAATGAAATTTGTCTGCATAAATAACTCTATATATGAATGTAAAAATATCAGAAAAGGGCAATAGTAAACTAAATAATAAAAATTCTGATTATTCTTGTAATTGAAAATAAAATATTTATTTATTGTAAGATATGAGCTAAATTTCTAATTTGTGATCAAATTAACGTAGAATTGGAGTTTTTTTAAATTATTAAATCATTTAATTTTAAATATGATGAAAATATTTTTTTTAAATATTAATAATTAATTTTCTTTATAGAATTTAATTTTTAAAGTTTGGCATAAATAAGATATTTATCATTTGTTAAATGAATATATGAGTGTTGTCAAAAATGAAGTACTTTGTAATTTATGTTTTCATTATTTAATCGTTAAGATGCGCCGCGCCGCATTGGTTATTTAAATTGAAATTTGATTGATTTCACTATTTTAAGACTAATAAAACGATTCAAGTTACTTGACAATACTAAATATCGATTTATTTCGATTTACAGCATATTAATAGAAACGAAAAATTAAATATATTAATAATAATATTTCACTTATTTTAAAGCCAACATGAAAAGTATTTCATATTTGTTGAACATAATGTAACAAAAATCGTTTATCTCACAAACAAAGAAAACAAAAAACAAACATTGTTATGAAGTTGATTCTAGTCTTCATATCCCGAGCTATTTTCTTGGTTCAACAAGATTCTTCATTTTCAATCCAGTATATATTGCCATTTATATGTTACATCCACTAACTAGTAGTATGCTGTACAGTAAACGGTAGGTGTGTGTCTGTATTATACGTATATATGTGTGTACGACGCTGGTGTTCGTATGTGTTAGTCAATTGTAGAAGCAGGGGTTGCAAAACTAATAATACCTCCAATATTTGCTCCCGGCTGAACGGACTCGTTGCTGCCCTGAAAGCATTCTCTTGTTCTACCTGGTGTTAGCTAGCAACCAAGCAAGTAAGTAAGCATTTACCCTCTCTCTCATTCTTTCTACATCCCTATTTCTCTCCAATTTTCTGCACCTATTCTTGATTCTACTATTCATTCTTATAGGTTTGTTATTATATTTCGTTTATATTACATCACAGCGTAACCACACATACATCTGTTTTAAATTAAGCATTTATATAAAAATTTCTATAAATGAATAGGATTGATAAAACAGGTAACTGGATATTTCGAATTATCAGTTGTATTACAATAAAATGATTAACCAAGATTATAAACGAATGAATTTAACTAATTCCCTAAGTTATGAAATATTTTTTTTTTTTTTTTTTTTTGCCTATCTGTGTATTATGTAAAATTCTTATTTATTTTTATGGACCTTTCTTTGTTTTATCGAACTGTGAAACAAAATATTTTTTCTGCATTAATTACTATTTAACTTTCATAAATATAAAATATTCCTATTTAGTTCACACGTAATGCATATATATACTATCTGATTACCCGCCGTTGTTCGGGTATTTATGTATCCCAATCTTCCATTAGATAGGAAAAGGAATCAAATCTATCTTTAGTGTAAAGTCAAAGTAATTTATTTACAGATTTTTAAATGTATAAGTACTGTATAGAAATTATAAAGTAAAGATAAACTGGAAAACTTGCTTTCCTTAAATATTCTCTTAAACTGGAGCTATCTTCCCTTAAATACAATCTTCTAAGATTCGATTGGGTGCTGAAATTTCCTTAAACATCATTAGTTCAAGACCGGGGCATAATAATTTCTAGAAATTCCCAGAAGTTTCTACCGATGCCGACTTCTATTCGTTTTCCAAAGTATGATTCTCAGAGGTTTCTAAAAATCTCCGGAAGTTTCTACAGAACCTTAGTTTTATTCGAGTAAACTTGCACTTAAATGTCATCGGGACTGTCACTAATCAGCCTAGTGGCCCTGAAAACTATAAATTCGACCCTATTATCGCTCGTTTTTTGATTATTTTTACATGCCATTTCGTTCCCACAATCATCCCTAAGAATGCTATGCTATCGGTGTCTTTTTCCTCCACAGTATTTTTTTCTAGATCGTAAGTCATATCTATACCAAGTCTGGTTGAAATTTCTCTAGGCGTTCCAGCGTTATGCTGGAACACACACACACATCATTTTGTGTTTATATATATATATATATATATATATATACAAACATACAAAAAGAAGATATATGTTTTAAATTTTAATGCTGGAATTTACTTCCTTTTTGATAAGACAAATGGATTCTTAATTAATTTTTTATTTTAAAAAATTAATCCAAAAACTTTCAATAATTTTTGTATATAATTATGTACGATTAGCCTAAATGATTTTTATGAATTTATAAACGTTCGGTTCTCTGTAATTTTTTGTCTTTTAAATAATAAGAAAAGTAGATTAAAATATTAACAAATAATTTTACGTTGAACACATTTGACGTAGTACTATTCACTTTGCAATAGTTAAATTATGTGCTGTACAACCCGAGATAATTTATCTAATGTTTTAATAAGATTAAACATTAGGCATATGTTTTGTTAAGGTAATTACACGTTTTATTGTTATTTGCTTTTAATCAACGAATGGGGTTTTTGTTGCTATCATTACGTTGAATTAAACTGAAACAGAATGGCGTGGTTGATGTATTTTATTCCAACTAGATATTTGGTAGACTAATTTCTGATTTTATTTGTAATTTTTTTAGTATAACGTTACCAATTTTATTACCGTTATTATTATTATATGTACAAAATTCAATTTTTTATTTTACTTTTTTTTGGAAAATTATATCAATACATCAACTAAAAATTGTATAATCTACGTATTATTAAGTAATGTTATATAATTAATCTGTCAGGGTCGTGCTAATGGACAGGGCTTGCTGCCTGCCTTTATTCGGAAAAGTAACTGTAATTTATTTCACGAAAGCGTGCAGCAAACCAAAACATAACAGTATGAAGATTCAATTTAATTTAGCGCAACCCATCCGAGAAAAAATACTTCTTTTTACATAAAAATGAAGTAAAAATAACTTGTTACACAAAAATTTGAAAATTGTGATAAAATTATTTATTTATCACAAAAATAAAAATTAAAAAAAATAAAAATTTTAAGAAGGTTCATTACCTCTTTATTAAAATTTCATCAAATAAAACTGAAAAAAATATTTGTTCCCTCAACGTATTTCTTCAATACCCGGTACTTTTTTAAAAAAAAGATTATTTCATAATTCTTTTATGGCTTTGTAACCTGATTTTTTTTTAGATGTTAAATATTATACAAAATATTGAAAACGGCGATGTAGATCTTTTTTTCGGGAGCCAGACCCGAAACTAAGCATGAACACAGCTCCAGGGGTGCCATCGCCTCAAATTGCCTAGTCGAGAACTGACGTTCCTTCCTGACAGCCGGGACTCGATTTTTAATAATCGCCATGCCTCTAATGAGGGGTCTCGTATTATTTTTTTTTTTCTATAAAAAATTTGTTGAAATAATAATTCTAATAATAAACCATCCTTGAAAATTGAATTATTGTTAATTGGTCTCTTCTCTTAATTATTTCATTCGTGTACGTAATTGTAAATAGAAATTTATATCGGTTGTGTTATCCAATTCTCGCAGTACTGGCATTGGTTTTTTTATTCCTTAAAAACTTCCATATATCATAAAAGGAAGAAAAATTAATCGGAAATCCGAGTGAACTTGGTTTTACTGTATTTATTAGCTACTATATATGTAAAGTAAACATAATTATATCAATAAATATTTAAGTAGACTAAAAATGTTGTTAACAAACTTTAGTTGTATGTTTCAAGAACAAACAGGAAAGACTGATGATGGTAGTAAGGAAAACAGAATCTGAAATTAAGTCTAGATGAGGTCATATCAAGGTAGCTTGTTAGTAGCTGAGTCGAGCGAAAAAGAAAAAGAAAGAGTGTGAAAGAGAGGGATGTATGAACAACGAACGAGTTTGAAGGAAGGAGCTTGTAGCAGTCACCTGTCAGTATAAGGAAAATAAGTTGCTCATTAGTATTTATGAGCGTCTGTCATGGATGAGAAAGAAGGTGGGTCCTGGATTTTACAGGAAGAGGTGCCTTAGATTAAAGAGTTGGTTTGAATTGAGTGTATTTGTTGGTATTATTATTATTATTATTATTAATACAGTTATACTAAGCCTGCTACAAATAGCCTTTGTAACACGCAAACTTTGAAGCAGGGTGTATATACTATACAGCTCTAAGATTAATATTTACGTAAATTTCCAAGGTCTAAAATTTCATGTTTATAACATTACCCCCATTTTCTTTGAACGTTTCAAATAAAATAAATAGTAGAAAACAATTTTTTGATTTTCTTTAAAAAGTATTTTGAATTTTTTTTGTCAGACTTACCAAACATTTAAAAAAATATACTTGCGATAATTTATAATTTGCCTCTAACGCATATAAAAACATTGTAAACAAAAGGAAAAATTAAATGAATTATAGGAAAAAAGTATGATTAGAAAAACTGAGGTAGTCACAGTAAATTGTTTTATATATATATTAGACAACCTGATGTATTGTCTAAAATATATCAGGTTGCCTAAAACATATTGAGTCTTTGGAGGCCAACATTGAGAATACATTTATTGTTATTGGAAAATAACATTATGAGAAAATAATAATAATAATATCATACTGAAAATAACATTAATACCATTTTTTTTTATAGTTACCTTTACCGTTTTTCCGGCAACACCATAATTCCGTCGCTGTAGAACTTTTGTGGTTTCTTGTCAAAAAATTATGACACGTGGTTTTCACAGGACTCTTTTGAAATTACCATTTCAGGCGTTTAACACTATTCAGAGAGATCTGCAGAGACGAAACAAATAAAAGTCTGACGGTACCAGGTTTGGGCTATACGATAACTGCATTAAACCTTCCTGTCACGTTCTTTCAATTTCTGACAAATCGTTAAAGATGTATCCAGTCTGGCGTTGTCAGCGTGGTATACGACACCCTTTCTATTGACCAATTCAGGCCGTTTCTTTTGAGTTACTAGGTGCAATCGCGCTAATTGTCGACAGTACAGTCTGATTCTATCGTTCTACCTGGCGGCCGCAGCTCGTGATCCACGATGCCCTTCCAGTCTCACCAAACGCATAAGCTTCCTAGGCGTCAGTGAGGGATTTGCCACAGACTATAGAGTTTCTCCAAGCTTTGACCTCGTTCTTTTACACACGTTGTTGTCTTAGATTTCCACTTTTCATCACTCGTGATCAACCGTTTCAGAAATGGCTCGATTTCGTTACGTTTCAATAAAGATTCGATCGAGTAAATTTTTCTGAATTGGATCATGTAGCGCCCAATTGTTGATCTTTTTGTAGTCAGCTTTCTCCAAATGGTTTAACACTGCTTGATGATGGATATTTAGGTTATTGGCGATGTCATGACTGCTTACATGCCGGTCTGCCTCGACTTTTACCAGAATACGCGAATCATATCTCGTGCGGAAAGGCTCACTGCTTATTACGCTGCCTATTATATCAATTTTTATGTAGGTTTTTATTTACTTTTATTATGTGTGTGTGTGTGTGTGTGTGTGTGTGTGTGTGTGTGTGTACACATGTTCAAACACTCACATTAGCATCCCCCATCGCACCTCTATATGGTTACTTGCGTTTCTCGTCGTGGTCAATTTCTTTTTTATTTTATGTTTTTTAGTCTAGTAACCGAAAGCAGATGCAGCCAGTCGCGTTGTATATACAGTAATAGTGATAGTGGCTGTGTTGGTTGAGGCTTCCACTGTTACCGTCGCACCCCATAAAAAATCGAAATTCAAAAAGCCCGAAAATGATTTTTAGACATTTATGTGAAGGGTATTTGCAAGTCGAAGTTACTGAGTATCTCGTTTAGTATAGGCAGAATTTGGGAAAATTTTTAATCATTAGTCAAAATATTTTTACCTTTCTTCCCTCATTTCAAAGTCGAATTTCGATAAAGTTTAGATATTGGTTTCAGATATTCACGTGAACATTACACATACCGAAAATCAGGTTTTTTATCTTCCTTTGTTACTGAGAAATTCAAAACATAGCCGGGTTTTAAAATAAATTCAAAATCAATTTAAATCCTTTGAACAAGGATTATAAAAAAATCTAGAAAATGGTTTTTAGATCTACACATGAAGATAATCCACCAAAAATCAAGGTTATGTCTACATTTGTTACCGAGAAATTAAAAAAAAAAATACTAAATTTATTGTTATTCCATTTTAGCCCTTTAAAGTCGAAATTTCACATTTTCATCAATTTATCTTCAGTAATTTTTTACTGGGCGTTGATTTATTAATTATTCACGACATGTTATATATACATGTATATATATATATTGTATATATATATATATATATATATATATATATATATATATATATATATATATATACATGTATGCGTGTGTGTTTGTGTACGTTGTTTTTTATTTATTTACCTTCTTGGCTTATAAATAAAAATTAAGATTATAGTAAAGGGTGTGGAACGTAGATTGACATACATCCCCCTTATTCACCGATAGTTATACATTCTTAATAAAAGATAAAGTATCTTAATCTCGATATTTTTAGGATTGAAATTGAAGAACATTGTTGGTTATTTCTGTATACGATATTTCCATGTTATATTTTAATATCATTGAAGATTCTTCTTGTAAATTAATTTAACAATAATTTTTTAACTAATTTATTTTAATTCCTAGTTGCTATCTAAGGACAGGATTCAGTTTCTTCTTATAAAATTTTTAAAGTAATCTATTGTTATAATACAGGAAATAGTAGGTGAGGTGAAATAGTAGGTAATATTCGTGAGTTTTTACGTGTAGGCGAACCGGGAATATCCGAATCATTTCCCAGAATTCTTGCTTAAAATTTTCCGTACTTCTAAACGATAAAGTATCCGTGTTATAATTGTATTGAGTTATATTAACGTATGTTCTAAATGTAATTAAGCTTTCATCTCTGTTAGCAGTCGAGGTATTTCAAATTTGGTAGAGATTAGGTAATATATATATATATATATATATATATCATTAAATTTATCTTACAATAAAGCTTAACGAAACTATAAATTAACAGTTAATACAATCAAGTAATTTTAATACATTTGAGTCACGGATTATCACTTTCGATTTCAAATCCTGTGGATAATAATGATCGATTGTTTAATAAATAATTTAAAAGTTATAAAAACTATATTAGGTAAATAATAAAATAATATTTCAGAACAAAAAGTTAACTGTTTTCTTCGTTATGTCATGCTAAACTTATAGGAAAGTTATGTAAATGTATCATAGCCAGCGAGAGCAAACCTTAATTAACGTTTACTATAATTTTAACTGGATTTTGGTATAATCCTTTCGTGTATATTTATATATATATATATATATATATATATATATATATGTGTGTGTGTGTGTGTGTGTGTGTGTGTGTGTGTGTGTGTGTGTGTGTGTGTGTGTGTGTGTGTGTTATATTAACAAATTCCGGATATAGGTGACGATATAGACATTTCGATAACGTCGATTGTAACCGATGAAAAAAGTTATTAAAATGCATAAAATTATATTGAAAGTAATTTTTTAATTTATCCCTGTTCTTCTTATTACAAGTTCATCGATAAACACTTCGGCTAATAATTAAGCTAACTGTGCAGGTACCGGATTGTAAACAGATTCCTTGAGTTAATTCGCAGTCTAGATAAGAGATCACGTATCAGATGATACCGAGAAGGGGCTCTAAGTAGCCTGTTATTTCCAACACCAAGGACCTGGTAGAGTCAGATCTATACCAATAGTACCGAAAATAGGAAAGAAGGTATCAAGGAAGAGGGAATGGATAATAAGAAAGGCCTATCTACCCTCAGAAAAACAGCGGTGAAAGAAAAACAATCCGCAAGGTTCCTTCCTGATAATAGGCTCCTATCTCGCTCGCAGTTAATCCGGAAATCAGACCAGCTTATTATATTAATCAACGACGTTGTGTTTAACAGCTTAAATATGCGCCAAAAAATTGTTTTTTCTCCTAGGATTAAAGTCACGTACAAGGTTTCTAAGGAAAAGTTTCGCCCATTTCCAGATCCCTTTGGCTTTAGGAAGTATTCATCTTACTATAAATTGTTAAAATTTCTCACTGCAGGTTTTTTTTTAGAAAATATGCTAAAAATATTTATGTTATGCGATGCATTAACGATGATTTTTTTTTTTAATATGTGAAGTAAAAATAAAATATTTACAGGAGTGCTATAAGTTTCCATACGTAAAAAAATAAAGTTTTTTATGGATAATATTTTTATTAAATAATATGCAGACGTAACTATCTTTGTTTTGAAAACATTTTTCGATACGTGTTCTTCATTGTTGAAGAACACGTATAAACATAGTTGAAGTTATGCTTGCAATGGTGATACATACTTCGAGATAATTTATGTTTTATATCTTGTTCTGATACATCATGAGCTTCAAATTTAAATTTGAAGACCATGATGTATATATAAATGTAATGTATATTAATGTAGTATGTAAATGTAAATAAATATATAAAGATTTATATATAAATTTATTTATATATTTATTTTCCTTTATATTTTGAATATTTTCTGAAAAGGTAATTATGAAGAAAAATCACATTGAGAATTTTGGCGTTGTTTATAAAAATAGTTTTTAAAAACACAAAAAAGTAAAATTAACAGCGACTTAAGGGTTTTGCCATATCTTAAAGAAAGAAATACATTCTATTTACAAAGGAAAAAATATTTTGTTAGATCGGCATCAGAATAATGTAGATGAAAAGAGAAAGTAACAGAAAAGAGAGATAAAGGATTAAAATAGAAAGAGAGATAGAAGACGAAACCCGAGTGAGAGAAATAGAAACGGGGAAAAAGATAGAGGATGAAGCAACACTGTAGGCAGAAAAGCGATTGTTGTCTCCGGGGGATGGTAACCATGACGACCGCGAGATTTGACTCAATAATTCAGTAGACGTCGTCCTTCTAAATCCTCTTTAAACAAATATCAAACCTTCTCACTAGTGTCTACAGACATAAATGTTTTCTACCATCAATAACCATTGTCAGGTTCCCACTCGCATCCAGTGTTCCCTAAATGTCTCCATCTGCTTCCATCAATATAAATACTTATTTTAACTTTTTACTCTACTATTTCAAGATTTTACAGACTTTTGTACTACAATATAAAGAAATATTATGTTATAAAAGGACACCTATAATTCTACCAATCTTTCTTAAATTTATACTTCAATTTATCTTACGAATTTAAAGAAACAACCGTGAATCACAAATAACGTTAGAATGCGACTACTTTTTTCCATTAGTATTAATAACAAAGACGTTTAATCAAAATTCATTAACTATTTCGAAATCGTAGAATAATAAAGTAAGCATGCTTCCCTTTTCGTTGAATATTAATATTTTTCAAAACTATTTACTTCTTTATTACTTTTTTAAAATTTAAAATTTTCAAAGCTGTTTTTTTTTTCAAAATGAATTTATAAAAATATTTTATACTTTTACTAGTTGCAATTCTAATAAAAACGATAAAAATTCACATTTCAGTGCAAATTAATTACCGGGTCCATTTTAGAAATAATCGTATTAAGGCCTTAACCATTGATGCACTGCAGAAACTGTTTAGAACATTATTGAAAAAATTGTTTATCAAAACCAATCGTACAAAATTACTCCTTCAATTGCTATATTCTCTTAATCTTTTTTTAGATTAACCAAAGAAAGTTTGAGTGCAAATTTATCCCAGTTTTTAAAAGCATGTTCCATTCATTTTAAGTAATAATTTTTTACGGGTTTTAAAACGTAATTTAATAGATTTGGCAATTTTTATAAAATTAACATTCCATTAACACGGGTACACTAATAATAATTCTTATTTTGTAAAATTCCACTACTTCCTGGTATTTTAAGCCAAACAGAGGTCAACAAATTCTTATAACTTGATGAGTAATTTTTGACACGATAGCAATATTCTCCCTTATTGTATCCTATAATAGCTGAGAAAATCATATAATCAAAATAAGGAATATATGAAATTTAAAACAATAATATTAAAATAATGTTGCCGTAATGATTTTTAAACAGATTAAGTTATTTATGACAGAGAATTATTTTCTATAGCACTTAGCTAAATAATTATTGTGTCCCGCTTCTGATGTGTGCATTCACGAGCTATGCGCTCGCTTAATCCATTTTTATCTCTTACTGGATGCATCTTAAAAAACACGAATAGAGCGCCAAGCCTAACTTTGGTCATATAAATACCTTGTTTTCATACGTATCGGAAAATGCAGCGTTCCCACCAATTAAAATATGCCAGTTGCATTGCTAGTGAAAAACCAATGAAATGCTGCGAATTGGTTTCATTTATGATTTAATAGAAGATTTTACAGAATCCACACATGTTTACATCAATTTATAAATATTATTTTTAGAATCTCAAACAGATACTTATATCAAATTGAAAATTGTAAACGAATCTGTTATTGTTACGGATCCTAAAACCAGTCGTTGAAATGGCTTTTTAAATAACAAAATAAGTAATCATAAAGTGGGCAGAGTGCAGTATGTGAAATGTTTGATGTATTTTAAAATAATTTTTAAGTTATGTGGGAGATTTTAGAGCGAGGTTGGATTGTATGTTCATGGGTGATGAATGAAGACAACAGCTTGTTGCTTGTTGAATAATAGTTTAATGGATTGTCGTCTTGACAGTTAATGAAATGATTTTTAACATAACGTATAACTTGACGTAAAAAAAAATAAAATATTGAAGCTAACATTCATCCGAACAAAAAATGGAGTCCATCCGGACTAAGAGTATGACGTGACCGCCTTGGATCAGATTCGAGCGCCGAATGCTAGTACGAGCGGAACTCTTCGGTGAGCGCTAGCATCCACTAGATCGCAACACCGGTCGATTCGACGTGGAACGGAACAGTATTGAATCATATATTGAACGGAACAGTTTTGAATCATATAATTTTTAAACAAAACATTGTATCATTTTAATTTACCATTTTATCCCTATAAACAGATTTGGGTTGGTTTTTTTAATTAGTGTTTTCGTATCACAGTATTAATTATATTATAATGGGGAACCCCAAAAGGGATCCCCCACCGGGACTACGGTCTTACGTTCTCCCTAATTGCATCTCAAAGGAGTCCCAGCCCGATCATTGAAGGTGGAAGACCGAAGCCTTCCACTCCTTCGTGTGGAGCTATCCTCAAAGACAACATGACGTTACTGTGAAGACAACTTCTGACGCAGATGGACACGTCTTGCATCTTCGACCTCCGGATGCATGACCGTACAACTTGCAGGATATACATCGAGGCTCCTGCTTGCAATCTTTACGTATATGACCGGCCTTACCACACGTAAAACAATGGTCACTTCTATCTGCGCCATTACAGAACTTGGCCCTATGACCTGGAATCCAGCATTACCTACTTTGTTAGTATTTATTTTTTTAACTCAGGTAAACGGTGCACAGTTAGTCTGTGATAAATGTCGTAATCATTGTTTAATAACTTTTATATTCAGGTTCTTCGTGTACAATTTGGGGCCGCCATCTTAGATATTCGATTTCCAATCAACAAAAAGCAATATAAATAATTAACTCTTGTAACTTCAATTTCTCAGTTGCAAAAAGCTTAACTAAATTAAAATCAATCCATATAATTGTAAAATATGATGCTTATTTATTCTGTATTTAATTTTTCCATGTTTCTCAAATGATAATTAAATCCTCTCCTACTTTTTTTTTCCAACTGATATAAAATAACGAGAGTGTAAGTAGAGATACTAATCGGTACTTCTCATTTACATTTAATATTCTAACTTTAGAAAATAACTTTTTTAAATTATTTTTTCTTTGAGATCATTTTGTAGATAGTGTTTTAAAATTAACTTCAATGAACTAGTTTTTCTATACCAGTATAGACTGAAAAAATGAACATCAGTTACAATACAATTTATTACATTGATTCTAACAATTTACGAATAGCCGGTTCCACGTTATGTAAGCGCGAGTATTATTGTATGCCCACCGGGCTGGTCTAATGGTTAACTCGTCATCGCAAATCAGCTGCTTTCGAAATCAAGAGTTCTAAAATTCAAATCCTAGTAAAGGCAGTTACTTTTATACGAATTTGAATACTACATCGTGGATACCGGTTGTTCTTTGATGGTTGGGTTACAATTAACCACACATCTCAGGAACGGTCGACCTGAGACTGTACCGAGACTACACTTCGTTTACATTCATACATATCATCCTCTGAAGTAAAATATTACGGTGTTTCCAGATGCTAAAGAGAAAAAAGAGAGAAAATATTGTTATATGTGAATTGTCCTTAATTAATAACTAGATTAGCGATAATGTAAATAATGTATTTTCCTTGTTACGTATAAACATTACAGGAAGATCCCTAATTATCCACGGTCATTATACTCTATTATTTTTATGTTAAGTCTGTTTTCCATATTAAAAAAACGTGATTATATAGCAATTATTGTACAGAAACAATTGTTTTACCGTTATAAATGCAGTGGTTTTTAGGAGCATTAAATAATGCAAAAAAAATAGAAGTTTGATTAAAAATGTTATTTTACAGGATAAATGCATGTAAATATCAACTAGACATTTTTTTTTAAAAATTGATAATAATAAAATTAGCAGGAGTAGGCGGATCGTATCCGAGATGAGATAAAGTACTCCCTCCCTACTTTGCGGAACGGGAGGAGAACAATAAGTGACGAAAGGATTATTTTACGCCGGGTAACGACGCTGCTGTTCTTTTCTATCAACTCTTTTATGAATAATAATCTTAATTTTCATGGTTAAAAAAGAATCTATAAATATATTTTATCGGCAACTTGGTCGGATCGTTCGTTATTCAAAGCGTTCACTTCACCACTTCAGCTTTGTCCGAAAGTTTCATTACCGAGGAAGCATTTAAAATACTTTAATAACGCTTCCTCGGCACCGCATACTCTAAGGCTCTAATGATGTGTGATTAGTCCCAACCAGGCAGCTAATTATTTTTGAACGTTGCTTCACGCTTCTCGTCCTTCCACCTCTTCTTACCCTAAGGGAACTGAAACTGTTCTTCCGACAAAGTTTATATTTTCTCTTTTGTGGCAGTAAAGAGAGAAGCCCATTGGAAAAACGTGTTGCTCGGTTCGGCGCAATTTTCTTTAGCCATCACAGATTTTCCGGCGGGAGATAAACCGGAAACGCTCTTTCCCCCGCGTCTTTCGTTCTTGCTCGTCTTATATTTACACTCTCTTCATTTTTACCCTCTCTTTCTATTCCCTCCGTTATTCCTTCCTCTTTTTTTTATACAACCCTACTTACAATTTACCCTAGACTCTTTACTTCACAAGCCGCCTGGGACTACTCATTCCCATCTTGATTCTAAATCTTCTTTTCTTATTCAGTCCTTTTTACTCCATCAACAATTTATTCAATATTTTGGAAAACAACAGTACACTACGTTCGAGTTAATGTTGTGTGAACATTTCTGCGGGTGTGTTTGAATTACCAGGTAAATATCATCTCATAAAATTTTCTCACTGAAGGTTCCTTTTGTAAATAGATACCTTTTTATTTTTACTTTCTTTTCAGCCACCTTTTATTTTTTTTCCCCAGCAAATATTCAAATTTTAATTCAAAGTGTAATTGTACAATATTTTTAAATAATTATTGTACCTTAATATTACATTCTAATTTTTACATTTATTTTAAATATTTGAACGACTGTACCAGTAATTTAATTAAGATCGATTGGAGTGAAGATAATAAAACAGAGATATTCCATCAATCAGTACGTCATTTTTTTGTTGAATACTCAATTTTTATTTCTATTAATATACAGCACTTTTCTTTTATTTTCATCCCTACAGAACTTTTCTGTTATTTTCATCGCTAGAAATCTTTAACTTGTGATATTCTAATGTTTTCACAAAATATCATTGATTATTATTGTTAGGGAAAACCACTTTTTTTTAACAAACGTTTGAATTAATTGAATAAAAAAATTTTTTTTTTTTTTTTTTGAAAAATAATTGTTACTCTATTTTGAATCTACTAAATACCTTTGTGTCAAGAAACCTTTGCCAATAATTACTAAGTGATTTATTATTTTAATTACAGATATTAAGAACTGACGTATCTAGATGTAAATCATACATCAAAAAGTGGGGCTATCTTTTGAAACATAATGAGATTATGTAAAAGCGGAAGAAAAGAAATACAAGAAATTATTCTGACATCTTTGATGTAGAAAAATTAAAAATGCCTGGAAATATTTAACGTGTCTTAATGTTTTATGATAGTGATCCGAACGTAAAACATGAAATTTTTTTTCTGTATATTGTTTAGGTTAGTTGTAGCATTACCTCCATTTACGCTATCAGTTTTTAAAATTAATTAAATTGTAATTAGTTGTACGATTACCCTTCAAAATTTATTGTTGCACACTGAAATGGAAAAAAAAATGTAGTGAACTTAAGTAATTAATGGAGCAGATATTTCATTACTTCTATTAGAAAACACCAAAAAAGGGATTTCCATGAATTATTTTGTATAAACTGTTTATCATTTTTGTTTTTTTTTTTTGATTTTTATAATTTTTAGTAATCAATTGTTTTTTGTAAGTTATTTGTTTTGTCATATTAGATACAGTTGAAAGTGTAGTCTCTTTTAGTTTCTCTTACTATAAAGCGTATTCATGATAATTTCACCTCTCTGAGACACTATAAAATATCCTTTTAGCGTAGATAGAGGACGATGAATAGAAACCTGCTGGTACTTAGATACAAAATACTAATTTAAACAAAACATTGCGAAAAATGGCTAATTTTGTGTAAAATGGTGACAATTCATAAACATTATCCTATCCCTTTCATAAATAATGTTAAAATTAAGTCCAGCTCGCATTTAGTTCATAAAAGTTAGAACGATGCTGCATTCAGCACAATTTATACATTTTAATATTTTATTATTTCCACCTCATTTTATCCTTCCTCTGGTTATTCATGTTTTATTTGCGTATAAATAATTAACCTTTTAAGTATATATTCAGTTCAAATATAGGACCTGCCATTTATTTAAACGTTAAGTATCGTTAATAATTCAAGAATAATCGATACGTATATACGCGTATGTATGTTTATATACAAATATGTTTTTATATTCGTATATGGCTGTATTTAGTGGGAGGGAAATTGTAGAATATCATAAATTAATATATTCTTTTTATCGTTGAATTTTTTTTTTTTTATAGATTGTTACAATTTTTTTTTTTAATTATTTGTTAATATTATTAACAGATTTATTTGTTAGACATTCCTTAAGTTTAAATGATTTGGAATTGAAAATTGAAAGCAGAGTTATCTAATTTAAAAATTTTATTAATCGGGATTAACAGTTTTTATTTTATTTGTAATTAAAAATTAGAAGAAGAAACATTTAGAATTGTTTTAAATATTTGTTTTTTTTCAGAGGAAAATTTAATCTATATAAATAAAAATGTAAATGTTCGTTTGTTCAAAATCTCTGAAAGCTTTTCACCGATTGCTATGAAATTTTGACATAACGTTGTATTCGAATATCCCAGCGTGTTTTTATATACCTAGGATGTCACAACTGTGACGTAAAAATATTTTGTTTTTTTTTTAAAAACCAGCGCTATCTGTTGAACGTAAAAGCAACACTCGCTATACTAAATATTTTACGATTCCATTTCAGTGTTTCTGATATGTGTCCGCTATAGACTAAAAAACTACTGGACCGATTTACGCGCGGAGAAAAGGGAGAAAGGGAAAAATCGGAAATGGGAATTATCGAAAAATATTAAGATGAAAGGGAAAGGGGGGAAATGGGATGGAGTATGGTAAAAATTAAAATGGAAAAAGGAAAAGGGAGAAAGGTTAAAGGGAAAGGTTAACCCTTTCCCGTAAAGTTCATTTTGTTAATGTTTTATCAAACTTTCAATTGTGTTCATTTAATCTATATATATACTCAAATCTCCAATTAGCAATAGTGAAGCATTGCCCGGTCTGCTAGTATTAAAATAAAGAGGTATGATAAAAAGGAGATAAACGGTGATTTTTAACGTGGAATTAAGTTAGGAGAATATTATACATTAGAATTAAAAGAATTATGAATGTTACTTAGATTGTTAAGTTAAGGTAGCAAAGGATGGATAATAAAGGAAGACGTTTAAACAAGGAAGACAAAAAACAAATAACACAGAAAAGTAGAATCTTCATCCAACAAAGAAATTTACTCATATCAAATTTGAAAGTATCATTGTAACAAACACGTTACTGTAACAAAAAAATAAATAAAAAATAGAGAAGTCAGAAAGATAAAGGTTATGCTTTCGAAATGGTATTGATGAAGCATTTAGAAAATAATACGGCTTAATTTTTGAACGAAGAGACGAATCGTAGAAAAAAGAAACCTGTTGTAAATTCTTAAGAGAGGAAGTGGTTGGTTGATCATATACAATTAAGATATATCGTTGCTGTATTTATTTACCATCATTGATATAAGGATAAGTTTTAAAGCTTAAACTTGGTGACGAACAAATGAACTTGATATTTATAAATCGGGAAAATTTTAAATTATTTTTTTAAGAATGGATTTTTCTTTACATTTACCTCCGAAATGTTAATATTTCATTTTTAATAATAGATTCGGAAAATATAAGCTCATTTAAATAAAAATAAACATAATATTGTGATCGTTAAGTGTCCTTGTTCGCTCGTGCGTGCATATGTATTTGTTTGTAAATTTTTATAGAGAATCCCGTTATTCTATCCCGAGGGAATTCAATCTCATTTTGTTTCCTTTGCTTGCTGATGTAGTGGACCGAGACAACAGAGTTGATTCAGCCTCGATTTTTCTGTCTATTCTTCAAGTTGAAATTTTGCTACTCTTGAATGCCATTGACGGTCGGGTGGGAGGGTTTGTGACCGGTGGAAAGGATAGTTCTCCCATGAGGGCTTGAAGAACGAACATAGATTGGCTGGACAAACACTAGACTGAAGGACTCTGTCAACACCCACTTACTTACATAGGACATACTCTCAATTCTGAAAGGAAACAATCAAGTTTTATATGAAGGAATTTAACCTCTTGTCGTTTTTTTTTCTATTGTATTTTGTTATTTTCTGTATATATTTGTATCTTATTTGTAGCTATCGTTTACCTTAAACGAATTTTCTTTTATTCTTTTTCTGCTCTACAAGTGTATTTCTTTGAATTCAGTAATGCTTTATTTTCTAAGAATAGTAATAAAGGTTAATAAAATATTAATTCCATGGATTTTCAGTAGTACTGCCTTTTATTTATGAAAAATCAACATTCGTAGAACTTTTTTTAAATTAATAATGCATATTAAAATGTTCTTTAACTCCATTTTCCATCTAGAATGGTACATTTTTGATATTACAAGAATTAAAAAAACAATTAAATTATGCTTTTAAAAATTAAAACTGTACCCTCATTCAGTTTAATGGACGTAGAATTTAAAAGACTTCTTTTTCGAGGCCAGAGTAGAACTGACATTTTAAAATCGATTCAGCCGTAAGTTTTGTAAAATTAATCCTTCTGATTTTCAAAAAAACTGTATAACCGTTAGAACGAGATGAACAAAGCAGAAGAGGCCATGACAGTAGGAATGGTGAGATGGGAGGAGCTTAATATCGCTATTTGTTCGATGATCCTAACTCAGGAAGACTCAGTGCTAAAAGTAGTTTTGAGAATGGAGGCACTCCTAAACGCGTCGGTTACGAATTTTAGTATCAGTACTAAAAAGGGCAGAAAATAGCACTCAAATCAATTATGATAATTCTAGCGGAAGTATAATATTGTGAAAGTATTTTTTACTTGTTTTTTATCTATTGCAGTTTGCATTTCTGATATATTTCCCTTGTGATCGGGTTGGCTTTGCGCTCTTTATTGATTTCAAACGGCACTTTCTATTAAAATAAAGTGTATCTGACTTTCGATCGTTACGGAAATATACATACTTACCATGTCAACTGATAAGAAATTAAATTATTAATTTCATTCTTCGAAAAAAAACATAAAAATCTTATTGATGATTAAATAATAAAAATTTTACAATTAAAATTGTTTCTTTATATCTTGTATTAAAATTAATTTAATAAATATTTTGTGAATTTTAAGATCTTATATGATTTTAAACCCTTTTTTTTAAATTAGTACATTTTAACTAGAGTAAGCTAAAGAAATAAAATCTACGTTTAACAGTCTGTTAAAGGTTTTATTATATTGATGTTAATGTATATAGTTTCTTACAGTTTTGACTGCGTGCGCGTCATACGGTTATAAAATCTTGAAATGAGGGTAGATTTTGAAGGATTGTTTCATGTAGAAAAGGGTGAGTCGGTAACAAAACTAACAATTATTTGGATTGTCTAAATGTAGCTTAATAGCTAAACGGAGAGGAAGAAGAAAAAAGAGAGGCAGTGACAAACTGCACTTGCAAACGAAATAAAGTTTTCAACAGTAGAAACGCAGTGTAATCAGTAAGGCAGTTGTGAGGTAAAGTATATTGTATTGTTCTTGCTACTATGCTGAGGGCGGCTGCATAATAATGTTCAGCATTGTACCGTCATATTCACGTTCTTATTCCTAGTTTAAATCTAAACCCCTTTCCCGTAACAGTATAGGTGACTGGCACGTTTACAAGACGTGAACTGATTGTTCAAACATTCCTTTATGCATGCTACGTACTTACTTCGTTTGATAGTTCTTTGTTGTGTAACAGTAAATAGTCGCCTAACAAAGGAGGTTCAGCTATTAGGCGTTGATATAATCTAAATAAACCAAATTACTTAAAAGTATATCGACTAGTTCTTTTATTTACATATATATATATATATATTATTTATAAGTTTTATTTACCAATTCTGTTATTTGTGGATGTATTTGTTATGTTTACGTCGCATTATTAAAACCACACTACAATTCTCAGCGCGTCACTGTGACGGAACGGGCATTGTAGTACAAGTTATGCTTACATTGCATTTGAAATATTGCTAGTTCACCCTTCGTATGCTCGGAATTAGGTCGTTCCCCGTTGTAAGCGTGTTATAATCTCCCCATGCTGTATGACTAAAGTAATCTATGCTGTATATTTTAATTTATAACTTGCTAACAAAGAAAGAGCTGTTCTAAACAGTTATGAAAATACGAGTTAATCCGAAGGTAAAAAACTCTCGAAACATTAAGGGGAAAAAATTGAAAAACTAAGATGGTCATTTTATTAACAAACATTCGATTGTATGTTCTATATTCATCATACACAGAATATGATCGAAAAGTGTACTGTATTTCAATTTTTTCTGTTTTTTTTTCTCTTTTTTTAGCCACTATGGACCGTTATTTTAACTAATTCCCATTTTTATTTTCCACATCATCGTTTCCCGGTTTTTTTTGTTTTTTTTTGTCGAGGTATACTTCATCCGTTTTTATTTTTCCTGTAAACCTGTGATGTTTTGGAATTATTTTTTTCTCAGTGGTGATCTTTCTTTGATTCCTCTTGTATTATTTTCAGTTCTTTCATGTCTCAATTTCTCTAATCCAGTTGTTAGTGATTTTTACTTCCTTGTACGAAATAAAGGAAGTATTGTGATCGCGAATAATTTCGGTTTTCAGAAATCATCGAAATATCCATTTCGCCTTTCCTTGAATCCATTTTGGCAAGTTTTGACGTGACTTATGTACGATTTTTTTTATTTTATTTTTTATTTTAATATATTGAGTTATTCATAATTATTAATAATAAATTTAAATATTTATTAATTTTTTTTTTACAATAAATAATAATTCTATAACAATTAAAAAAAAATGTGAAAAAATTTGAAGTTATTAATGAAATAAAATCTTATGTACTTTTCATTTTAAAAAAATGTATGTGTAATTTAACAGACGTACAAGGAAGTCATGTGGTGTCCACATCAGGTATTTAGATTTTGTATGGTTTAGTAGCATGTCTTCATTCTTTGTAGTTGACCTAAGATTCTTCTTTTTCTGATTACAACCATTATATTCTCTAAGATTATATTATATATATATATATATATATATATATATATATATATATATATATATATATTTACTAAACATTTTTATATAAAACGACACGATGTATGATATGAACTTATATAATTCATGTCTCACACACTTTCGACTATATTCTTAATATTTAATCTTTTTAATTGATGTTTCTGTATACTGGCATCAGCAGTAATATCAGCTGATAGCAACACAAGTCACTTTTTTACAAACTGTTATAAAAACGACTGAAAACGTTTTAAAAACGATTTTTTTTAAACGATGAATTTTAAAAACGATTTATTTGAAGTTTGGTTTGATTTGCCGTTACTAAAATATATATTTTTAAATTATGTACAATAAATGTTTCATTTTCTAAAATTTTATTAATTCGCAGTAGTTAGTTAAGTAGATTGTATTGCAGATTGTGTTATAGCAATTTTTTTACGTAGTTTCTATATATATATTTTTTTTTATTGGACTGTTACATGTTATTATCATTTATGAGAATAACAAGAAGTTCGTATTATATTAATTAATCTTTTCATTAAAGAATAGACTGTACTGTATATGAAAACATTAAGGATTCGAATCCAGAACCTTATGAACCAACGATCTATGCGTATTACTACTCGGCTACAAAGGTTGGCGTACAGTTGTAATAGATATTAAAAAGGACATTTTTGAAAGTAAAAAGAAGTGTGCTGAATACAGCGTACATATATAATGGTGGAATGCGTACGCAAACGACTAGTACTCTTTGTATCGACCCGCCGGTTTGTAAAAATGTCCATCCATTGTTTACTACTAACAACGTACCTGTACAAACAAATTTTATTCCTTCCTAATTTGCCTACCGCTACCTTTCCTACATAAATTCCCCTAACTCAACGTGCATCAACTTTGTCTTTGTCATCAGGCACGGGATCTGTCGTACTTGCCCCATATTTACATGTGATATTTCTCTCTGTTATTTTATATATATATCGCTTCCGTCTCTTTCTGTTCTACAAAACCCTCCCGCAGCGATATATCGGTTATAATGCCCTTTTAACCGGCTTTTACGGCAATCAAATCACTACCGGTTTTCGTTCCATCATACCATGCCTTGAATTTTATCATGTTTACCCTCCTGCTGCCGTTAGCTTAGATTTGTTTACTATTGTGAACCGATCCCTTTTGGTTTTACGTGATCATTTTGTTAAAAAATGAATAATCATTTTAGTTATCTGTTTAAAAAATATTTAAATGTATGTTATTTAATAGTCATATATATTCAAAGCAGTTTTTTCAAAATTTTCTGCTTTTATTCATAATTAAAATTACTTGAAAAACACTTAAAATAATTTTAATACTTTAAATACTTAAAATAATATCTGCAGTAAATGATTAGAAATATAAATCTAATAATAAAGTAAATGTAATAGAAATTTTTACTCAGCCTTTTTTTTTTTCATTCAAAAATTTTCCTTTAAATTTTTAATTTTTTAAAAAGTAATGGAGAGTTATAGCGATCAATTTTTATTTTATGTGTAAGATTTACCTTATACGTTTTAGAAAAACAAAAATTAGAACATAGTTAAAACATGTTTTTATTAATTGTAAAATAGTTTACTTAATTGAGGAATTACTGGATTGTACACCAAAACGTAGAGAATAATAAAAAGATAAATTGTTAATATTTATTATTTAATATATATAAAAGGTAATGGATGATAAATTATATTAATCGCTCTAGCCGGTTAGAGCTCGCTTCGTTCGCCCTCCATGTCTATCCATGGAGCCCCCTCTTGCTTGTGAAAATAATGCTGATAAATAACGATTAACAGTTTGATCAGCACAGGATTTAACTTTTTTGAAGTATGGGGTTTCAGAATAGTCGAATCCACTTAAAAATATTAGTTGTCTGGTTACCTGTCCTTCTACAAGCAAAAGGTATTTTTTACGGTTCTTACCGTTATCCGACAAACACCACAAGATGATCTTACTTTTTTATGTTTTTAAATTGTTTCGCGGTACAGTTTGTGAACAAACATAACCTAAAGAATGGACTTTTCTTTCTAGATTGTGTGTATATATATATATAAATTGCCCCCAGAAGACTGTAGCAAGCCACATAGTGTTACCCATGCGAGAAGCATTGACTCTCCAAGAGACACCAATCACTTGAAGTGCCTGCCTTTTTGACTTAGTTAGTGTCATCGAATAAGAAACTTTAAGTGAAAACTGGAGGCGCTTAAAAGTGAAAGGCAAGTATAAAGGAATGTACGTTGTACACAATGATAGTTTAAAAGCTAGATTTTTCGATAATCGAAAAAAGATAAACAGACAGTTTTTTATAGAAAATTTAGTTTCAAATACTGTGATCATCGAATTCGATTTAACTAAACGATTTTTTTTCTTTTCCTGTTTAGCCCCCGGGAATTAAGTTCAGATATTACTTCAGAGGATGAATGAGGATGATATGAATGAGTGTAAATGAAGTGTATCCATGTACAGTCTCAGTTCGACCATTCCTGAGATGTGTGGTTAATTGAAACCCAACCACCAAAGAACACCGGTCTAGTATTCAAATCCGTATAAATGTAATTTCCTTTACTAGGTCTTGAAAACTAAACGGTTTAATCATAGTAAAGTAGAATATCGGCAAGAAACATATTACATATTATTTGGTTGTTACCGCAAACCATTAAAACGGCCACCTTCTTGAAACGGCAGTAGTACTATGTTCTTTCTAGGTATACAAATTATATTCATGCAAAATTTCAGCTCACTCGGCTGACTAGTTTTTACATTATATTTTTTTTATAACTGAAGTAAATATTTAAGTAATTTTTTCCATTGAAATATATTTTTTGTCCATGTAGCGTACGTATATTTTCATTTATAAATTATTCTTCTTTCGTAGATGACTGCTGGTTGAAATCTCAAAAGTTCATTTATGCGGTGATGGATATTTTGATTTATTAAATGTAAATGATGTTAAAATATTGATCAGCATAGAATTTAAAACTTAAATTGGAAAATGATTGAAGATGAATTTAAATAAATATATTGGTTAATGAAATTTAAGTTGTAAAACGTAAAATTTAACGGTTAAAAGGATTATTCTTATGTTATTTATTACGTATTAAAGGAATCTAATAATATTTCTTCTTTGTAAAAACATTTCTTCTAAAGTATCCAGAAATTCTTTCTGTAATTAATTTATTTTATAATTGTAAAGATTACAGAATATATTAAAATCAAAATTGCGGTTCTAAAATTTTCCAATTTTTTAATCATTTTATTTTACGTTCATTGAAATTAAATAAAAAATCAACGACTGTGTTTATTTATTTTTTATTTTTTATAGAAATTTAAAACTTTTTATCTCAGCATTATCATCTGGTTTATTTTAATATTTTTAATAGCATGCTCTTTTAATTATTGGGATCCGAAATTTAGTTGTACTTTAAATTAATTTGTTCTTACGGAAGTAATTTTGGTTTTGTATTTAATATTCCGGTCTAAAATAATCCTTATTCCAAAAGATAAAAATAAATTTAATTACAGTTATGCGGTAAAGTATGTTTTGGTATTTTTTTTTTTTTTTTTTAGTAAAATTATATAAGGATATGGTATGCAAAGCGATCGCTTGTCAGTTAAGAGTAGTGATGGTGTTTGTGACAATAATGATAGTGTCAGTGTCAGCGTTGTGAGACATCCAGCCAACAGTTTACTGCCTTATGCTTTGAACTGTGTTGTGTGGTATGCGCAAAGAGCCGTTACTGTGTGGTGTAGATTCTATTGGAAGGGTTTGCGTGAGGCATCTCCGATCGCCTGACCTCTCTTTTACTCGAGTCACAGCATAGCAGTATTGGGATCTCACATGCCAACCACACATTTCTACTGCAGCTTATTTTCAAAATTGCTAACTTCTTCCCCCCCCCCCCCTTTCTTGACTCTCTTTGTCTTTCTTACATCAGCCCGTAACTACCTTAAGTTAAACATGCATTATCGTTGAAAATACTTTATCATTTTCTTTCCTACTATTCATTGTGATTTTGGTAACTGTTATGTTTTTGTCAAGTTTTAAAGTCTTAGTAACGTATACTATTAACGATAATAATAGGTATATCACTTTTTACTTTAATTTGATCTGATCAAGTTATGAAGAGATTTTATTTTCATTAATAAAAATAATTTTAACAGCATTAATAATAATTATCGTTTCATTCTTGACTTTATATAAATATTTCAGCAAGAAAAAAACTTTTATTCTCTGTGACCTTGCTTACCGGAGCAGTTATAATTAAGAACATAACTGTTTTATTAAATGATGTGTTTAATAAAATAAATAGAATTGTTTTTTTAATAACAGTTAACTTTGAAAATGTTCTAGTAATTATTATTATTATTTTAAAAAGCGACTTTTTCTTAAGCAAAGAGACACTTTTAAAAGATGAGTGAATTAATATGGTTTTTCTTTTACATGGAAATTATTATTTATTAGTATTTTAAAAATTTAACCCGATCAGAATGGCAACATTTTTAAAAAAGATAACGCACCATGATAAATTTTTAAGTATATGGTACAAGGAATTAAATATTTTTAATTATGAACTACTTCTTACTTGACTTTTTGAATTAAAAAGTATACTTGCTACTGGTTTTGTAACGTGAGTGTTTTTTTTTTTTTATGTAATGTTTTCAGTGCTTGGAATTCTTTTGTGAACATCTTAAGTGGAAATTTCAGTTGTTATTATCTTCTTTAGCTTTGAATTCATTTCATGGAATGCAGAATACTCCTTTAGGCTTAAGTTACATAAATTAATTCTTTCTGAAAACCTGTATTTTTATCAATGTATTTATATTTTTAATTATCGAGCTTCCATTGTTTGAAAGCAGGTTTTTATTATCCATCCTTTTGTTTTATATTTGTTAATTAATTAATTTAATAATAGTAAATAATTAAGATAAAAATTAAAATACCACTGTTACTTTTTATAAAAATTACGTCCTTATTTAATTTTTTTTTACTCTTCCTTACATTTTTCATAATAATTTTTAAATTTTTAACTAATTTATTTTGCAGTTTTTTTTAATAGATTTTTAACACCATTTTATTTACTGTTTCTTAGGCTAAGTGGAATTTTAACATTTTAGTTGAATGTTAACTACACACTATTTACATACCCATCTAATAAGCATAGCCTACATTACTTAACTTCAGTGTATATTCGAGAATATTAAACATGGCTGAATTCGCTGGTATTGTCTATTAACAAATTATTGTTAATTAAATATATAAATACAAGTTATTTTCTAGGATATATTAAAACATAAAACACACATACGAACGTACAAATATTAATTTAAAGACTAACATAACCGCGTTTTATCGCATAGTAATATTATATACCAAAGAGCGGATTCTGATCGAGATTATGTTTTAGCATTTATTGGTGCCTATTAACTTGTGCGTACTTATATGTGTGTACTCATGTAATAATAAGTAGTTATTAATATTTCTGTTAATTTAAAAGTCTTATTATTTTTTTACATTTGTAGGTTATTTTAGTTTGGAAAACAAGATTGGCAGTAAATACTTAATTGTAGGTATCTTACGCGTATATATGTAAGAGTAATAGTTCTATCGAATCTACATGTTGTAGTTTATAATTTATATGTTTCACAGTTCTCAAAGAAATTTAATATGTTTTTTACGACAAAATTAAAAATATTACAGATAATTTATCACAAGAGTATAAGTATTGAAAACATTTCCTTAGTGTATTACATTTTGTAATCACTGTTATATTATTATTTTTTATTATTTATTATTAAAATAACAACTTATAATAAAATAGAGTTTTTTTAATAGCATACGCACACGAGCATGTGCGTGCATGTGATGTATGTAACACGGGTAACGCAGATGGTTACTGAGGTATAAAGGACCTAAGAACTAATTCTTATTACGGAATTCCCGCAGTTACTTTTTATGGTTGCGACCTTACGTTAGTCATCCTACTAAAATATTACACGTGTAATATTAGTTAAAAAAGGAGGAATAATCCAAATAAATTTTTAATTAAAAAAAAATCTGTTTGTTGTAAATTGTTTACTAAAAAGTCGATAAAATCCGAACTAAAACAAGTTAGGAGAGATTTTTATGTTTTAATAAATAATTATACTTTTAAACTTTTCCAGAAAATGTTGTCATTATTTTAAAGTAAAAAAATTACAAAAAAAATTCAGGTCGGTGGGTTAGATAAAATGTGAAGAAAAAACAAGGCGAGTAACTTTGACAGGTGCGGACAAAGAGGCAAATACGGAGAATGAAACTAGACGAGGGGAAAGCTTTTTTTTTTACGGGATGGTTTCAAGTAATGGGTCGGAGGAGTGGAAACTGATGTCAACGTAAGTTTGTTTGTGAGAGAGAAGTGATGGGAGAGGTTTTTTTACTGGGAAAGGGTTATTCAGACGGTCCCGTAAAGGGTTCATGAATTTTCATATATTTATATGGCAGCTATACCATACCATACCATATTCTACCGTGAACACTACTGCTACCTATCATTTTCAATCAATAGGAAGTATTCTGCATTCTGGTGCTGTAGAAATATTATTGAACGAAAGGTCGCAATATACATAGAAGTTTTTTTAGAATTATTTTATGCTATGTTATTTAATGTTACAGCGCAATTTATAATAATACGGTAGAATTAAGAAAATATAATTAAATATTTAATTAGAGCGTGGATGTGGATGTTGATGTATAAAGAATATTAATCAGTTAATCTTACATTAGCCTTTAGGTATTTTCTAACTTGCAATTTAGAAAGTACTTTTTCGGTAATTTTAATATTTTTTTAAAAATTGCCTTCAGGCATTTTCCACATAGCGGTTTACAAAGTAATTTTAATATTTTTTAAAACTTTTGCAGACATGCAACGTTTGGAATATATACAACAAATTGTTAGGGATGTAGGATGTAGGGGATATACCGAAATGAAACGGCTGGCAATAGATAGGGAATCTTGGAGAGCTGCATCAAACCAGTCAAATGACTGAAGACAAAAATAATGTTTTTAATGAGTACCTGCGGATCGAATGTAGCATAGTGTACATTAGTCGTGCTATTTCTTTACCCGATGAATTTGAAGCTTAATAACTCGCTTCATTAAAATACTAAAGTAAAATGAACTGAGAACAGATTTATTTTTTATTTCTGATCAAAATTTTGTAATTTAATTTTATTTCTGAAATTTATCTTCTTAGATTGAAGAAAAATCAAAGAAAAGTTTTTTAATCACATTTTAATGTAACACAATTTTATACCCTCGCGAGATAAGCCTTATAGAGAGTATTAGCTACCTAATAAATAATTTTTATCTTATTCTTTTCGTCCAGTTTTGGAGTTTTTTTTATTTTTTTACCAAATTTTGATAATCGGTCATTTGTCATGTAAAATTTCAGTTAGGAATAGTTAGTTTTTAAAAAATGAGGTAACTACCTAGATTGTTTGTATTCTTTTGTTCATTCATAACCCATATTCTGGTGATTTTTTTGCTTCCTACATTTCTATTCTCTTTAGGGAAAATTGATCTGGTAAAAAAAACAATTTACCAGAGTTTTTGTAATGTTATAATCGAAGTTACCATTTATAATCTTAAAAAAAGCTTATCAACGATTCTTTGTTGACATGTGGACATATAATTAATTACTTACTTCATTTCGCTAAACCGTCACATTTTTTAAAGTATTTAGCCAATTTTATTTTTGTTGTAAGAAAGAAATTTCATCGGTTCATTTTAGATATAAATAATTGTATGTAGAATTTTATTGGATTTTTAGTAATACCACGTTAAGGTTTTCTGTAGTGAAAAGCATAGTATAGTCTTGTCAAGATAGTATTGTCAAGATGTAATAACTTAAATTTTCCCGCTCAACTGCATATTCTACAACATACCAAATATTATCAATAGAAAAAAATTTGCAAAAAAAAGGTATAAGCCGTTAACAAATGCGTAAAATTATGAATCAATAAAACTGTACAACATACGATTATTTAATTAGTGAAGCAGCTACTTTATATTTGTTATTTATTTTTTAACTGGGTAATTATAATATACAATTAAATAAATAATTTAATAAATAAAAAAAGTGAATTTTAAATATTATTGTGAGAAAATGTTTAGATTTTAATAAAATATGTTTAAAAAATCTGGATTGAACCAGGTTTTCCGTTACCTTCTTTAATTGATTGAATATCATCGGCATATCTATTCCATCGTTTTAAAAATAAGTAAATCTGGCTTGATGTATGTTATACATGAAAACGGCAATGCCATTTTTGGAAATAAGTTTTATCTCCTGTCGAATCATTTAAAACCGTTTGGTTATGACACCTAGACAGGTTATCTCTAAAGTAAAGACCGTTTCATTGTAAAAAAATTTATTTTGAAAATTTTATAAAACATTTTTTTTTCTTAAACTACATACCTTACACCAGTTTCAATATACCCTCGTTGTATTCTTCTGCCGCCAGTCCATTTAGCCACTGATTAACAGCATTTTTAAGTTCATCCTCAACCGCGAATTGCTTACCGCTCAAAAATTCTTTAAAATTTCCCAAACAAATGGTAATCAGAAGGAGCTAAGTCTGAACTATATTGTGGGTGATCGTAAATTTCCCATCCAAATGTTCGCAATGAGCCACGTGTCAGACCCGCAACATGTGGACGTGTATTATCGTGCAGCTGGACGACGCCATCCGTCAGCAGTCCACATCGCCGATTTTGAATGGCACGCCGTATCTTACGTAGAGTACGCAGTAGGATTCTACATTTATAGCCGTTACACGTGGCATGAGATCAATCAGCATTATGCCAAACCGATCCCAAAAGACTGTGGCCATGAATCTGCGTCCAAATGGCTGTGGCTTGACCTTTGTCGGTCTGGTTGGTGATTGAGGATGATACCAATCACGTGACTGCCGTTTTCTCTCTGGCGTGTAATACAAAATCCATGTTTCATCGCCGGTAATATTTAAATTAAGGAACTCATCACCTTTTTCCGTGTAAGCATAAAAAATTCCAAAGCAGATCCCATTCGGATTTTTTGTGGCGTTCCGTTAAGACATGCGGCACCCAACGAACACACACCTTTCTGAAGCCTAAATGGTCATGAACAATTCGACCGATAACATTTCTTGAAACATCAGGAAAAGAAGAGCCAGATCGGAAATCGTTAAGCTACGATCTTTTCTGATTTCATCATCGACGCGTTTCAACAAGTCCTCTCGGCGATCATCGAGGGCCACCTCGAACGTTCTTCATCATGCACATTAATTATGTTATTTCTAAACCGTTCACATTTTTGGATGTTTCTTTCATTAATTACATTATCACCGTACACAGCAACCAACTGCTTATGAATTTCAGCCGGTTTAACGTTTTGATGGTTTAAAAATCGTATGATCACGTACATTTCACAGACGGCGGTAACATTGATTTTCCTATTCATTTTATAACGTAATAACTCACACGTAATAAAAAATACTACAACGCGACAACTGGTGCAGTGTGTACATTACTAGCCTCGATCGACACTGGTTAAGGAGAGAAATTTCCCAGCTGTTTTTATTTTAAAATTATCCCTCGTAAATATATTCCGTATCTACAATATACTAGGTGTTCCACGAAGAAAGGGAGAAACTTTCAGGACACGTTCTAATGGTGAAAATAATGAAAAACGTTTGTGTAAATATAGTTTTTAAAACGCCTTGTTTTCGAGTTACGCCTAACGAAAAGTTTCGCCCGGATTTCAGCTCTTCTAATAAAAAGAAGCTCTACTGTAATTTTTGTTAGCCAAATTAAGGAGTACCGTTGATGTTTTCTTTTTTAATTTGAGCTGGGAAATAGGATAAAACAGGTCGCAGAACTATTTGGTTTTAAGATATCCAACATAAAACACAAAATTCGGTGTCGAAAATCAAGTTTTTTTTCGGTTTGCTATTGCTTTGTTAAATGACTAATAAATTTGGAAGATTTAGTAACAAAGCTTGCAGAGAATTTAATTCTTAGAATATTAAAATTAAACGTTTGAAAATCGGTTTTTTTGTTAAGACGAAAAATAAATATCGTATTATTCTTCGTTGTATAGAATCGTATTATTCTTTCTGTAAGCTTACCTGATAAATATCCTTTTCAAAAATAATAACGCTAATAACTGAATATAATTTTAAACGAAAACAAAATTTATAAAACAATATTTTAGCTGTGTATATTCAATAATAATTTACACAAATAAAACGAAATAATTACGTTTAATTTGGGTCCCAAAAGTTACATTAAAGCTTCTTTTTATTAGAAGAGCTAAAATCCGGGCGAAATCTTTCGTTAGCCGTAACTCGAAAACAGTCCTATGTTTATATAAATGTTTTTCATTATTTTTACCAGTAGAACATTCCTGAAAGTTTCTCCGTTTCTTCGTGAGGCATTCTGTACATAATATATTTTGTTATTATTTTTAACTGTAAGAATGAACCAGATGTTTAATGATAAAAATGTAAAATTGCTCGTAGTGGTAATACAAATTAGTTGATTAGAAATAGTAAGTAAATAAAAATGAATTGATAAAAGGTTTTTAAATTTTTTACGATAAACTGAAGAATTATTTTCATTTTCCCGTTAATGAAATATAGGCTAGATCCAATGATAAATTTGATTGAAGAGGTACTTTGTTTAATTTGAGATTTAATTTTAATTAAATATTTATATTATCAATAATTTAATTGAATTTATTTCTTTATAATTTATTTATTTCTTTCTTATAAATTGATTAAATAAAATAAAAATTATATTGCAATGAAAAATCAACCGAATCTCCATTTTATTACCATTTTTTATTTATTTATTATTATTTTTTTATTATTAAATCAGAATAGAAGTTAGTACTGTTGGGAAAATATTGAAATTATATCAGTTTTGATTAGGGGCAGATTTTTAATTTTGTATTTCAAATACTAAATGTATTCGTTCTGCTATATGTATTCTATCGCCTACGTATGGTATATATTGGTTGCACACCAAGAGTTCGGTTCTTTCTATTCGTTAATACAATGAAATCGGGCGTTTCGGTTTCTAGTTTAGATTAAAAACTAGATTTATATGTTTAATGAGGATCCAATCAGTGATTCCGATTGGTTTTTCTCTTTCTCTTTTTAGTCGTTTACGCTTTCCATATCCCTTTCCACTTCTTATTCTACCTATCTCTTTCTATATATTCCGTTTTGGGTTATTTGAAAATACACGTTGTTATATTTTGTTAAGATTTGTGTTATCTCTTTTTTATTATTGGATTATTGTTTACCTCTTTTCTAATTTATTTAAATTGTTATACTTTTTTTTATAATTTATTTCTATTATTACTGACTCGTTAGATTTTTCATTTGTGAAATAAGAAGTTTGTAATTATAAATTTTCATTAATTTCCTTTTTTTCGTTTTTTTTAATCTTAATAGAAATGCTTAAAAAAAATTTAATTATCAAAGCCAGTATACGTTTTTTTTGTTACAAATACTTCGTTTGCCGTAGACCTTTTTGCTTACTATTAGGCCAGTAGACCTAAATTTTATTTTGAAACTACGGAATCGCTTTTAGATTTCTCCAGGGATAAATATACAGTATGTACGATTGTCTGCGTTAGGTATCATGCCATGACGGTTGTAGCCAACTTGATATTAGATGTTAAGGAATGATATGTGAAGTAGTTTCTATTTGTAAAAAACGTTTCTATGTGTAAAAACATGCTTTTTTTAAAAAACAGCGCTTTTTTTGGACGTAAAAGCAACACACGTTATACTAAATATTTTACGATTCTATTTCAATGTTTCCGATATGTGTGTAAGCTATAGACTAAAAAATTTCTGGATCGATTTACGCGCGGGGAAAAGAGAGAAAGGGAATGGAAAGGGGAAAGAGAGAAAAAAGAAAAATGGAAAGTGGAAAGGGAAATAAGGGAAAGAGAAATTGGGGGAGGAAAGTGGAATGGGGGAATGGGAAATAAGGAAATGGGGGAAAAGGGTAAAAGGGAAAGGTTAAATTTTGTGAATTTCCGTAATGTTCATTTTGTTAATGTTTTATCAAACTTTCAATTGTGTTCATTTAATCTATATGTATGCTCAAATGCAGCAATAGCGAAGCATTGCCGGGTCTGCTAGTTTTTAATAAAAATAAAGAACTCTTTTAAAATGTAAAATATATTTACAAGAGAATCACAGAAGTCGTGTAAAATAATCACTCGTAAACAAAGAAAGTAAAATATTTTTCGATTATAGAGCTTACAAAAGGTGATTTTTTTTCTAGTTGAAATGTTTACGGTGCAAATTTCTTATACCGTAAATTGAAATTATATTTTTTTGTTATATCGTGAGCTCAGAAGCAGATAAAAATAGGTATTTTTCCTCCTTTATTAAACCCCTTAGTTGACGTAAGCATAAATATTGTTACCTAAAGGTAATTGTTTGTTTTTCAACATTAAATTTAGAACATAACTATTTACAATAAAATTTTGGAGACATTTTGACATGTAAAAAAAAAAAATAGTATAATTTCAATTTATTCATCACAAAGAGAATGCTAGAATTTATTTTTTCTAAATTTGCGACTAGCTGTAGATATTGATAGTTATTAAAACTCTTACATCTAATTTTCTCTATTTATTTATTACTGGATACTGTGTTTCGATGTGATAATTGCTTGGTAATATCCTTGGGAGTAGAGAAAGGGATGGAATTGATTAACCCTTCATTCCCCAACTAATGTTCTCCAATGAACTACGAATGTTGTAATTCTGTATAAAACTATCCGCCCCTTCGGAAAATTTATCTACACCTTTGATGTATAGTGATTTAGTATTTTTATTAGGGGATAAATGTATGTATTATTATCTTTTTTGTCATATAGTTTTTATCAACTCTGCTTGTAGTTAAGCAGTTGTTAAACTTTATATTTATGTTACTGAAATTTATTATTAATTATTTATACAATCAAGTACATTTATAGTTTACAGGTTTTTTTTGAAAATTTATCATTTAATAATTTTTTTAATCGAAATAGAGCGTTATACCTTTTCGTGATTGATATATATTTTTTTTAAATTAATTCACTTTATTGAATCGCCAATTAAGTAAAGGTATTTATGAACTATAAAAAATATTTACGAGAATATTATTAAATTAATTCGCTCTTTAATACCTAATTTTTATAATACGTGTACTAAAATAAATTTCCGTTAAGTTACTTTTCTCGGGTTACTTTTATTACCGAAATAAAATACAATGAGCCAAGGTTACCTTTTTATAGTTTTAGGTTAGCTTTGAACGGATATTAAATGAAATAAGACTTGTTTTAATATCCGCGAAAAAAAAAAGAAGTAATTTCATTTCATTATAAAATAATGCCAAATGTGTGGAAGGCTGGCATTTATATATAATAAATTTATGATAAAACTAGGTTAACTACCTGTCTCCAAGAGGTTAAATAAATAAAAAAAGTTAGTGTCAGTGACTTAGCCTACTACACTAATCAAAATCCTATCTGCGCTTCATACTTTGTTGCTTTAAAATAAATTGGATAGAAATTTAAATACGTTTAAAAAGTACATTTAACTAAGATAAATTTAGCTGTGTTAATAGGATTACTAAGGAAATTATTACCTTTTTTTATTGCTTTAACATTATATTTAGGTACATTCTGTTGAAAAAATGTCAGAACAGATTGTCTGTGTTCAAATTGATCCTTCTGTTGAACTATGTATTTATCTTACGAATTTTTTATTTGATATTCAAACCCGTCCTCATTTCGGAAAACGATTTTTGCTTTATTCTTGACTTCGTAACTGTTTTGTTGACAAAACTAACATTAAAAACATTCTTTGTCTCCTGTTAATTATTTTACCCACTTTTATAAAGTTTCGTATTATCTTGATGCACAGTTTTAAAGATATATTTTTATAATTAAAAAATAGAAAATTCTTTTTGACTGTTTGAAAAAAAAATTATTCTTGAGAAAAAAAGGAAAACTACAGAAGAATTTTGTAAAGATTTCTACGTTTATTGACGTTGTTTTCCATAAAAAAAAAAAAAAAAATTCTTTAAGCTTGCCTAATTTAAAAATAAAATAATATAGGCTGATTTTCCCATTATAAATCACGCTTTAGGCAAACATTTAGTCACATGCCTTTTTATACAGTTATGACGTTAGTTAAGCGCAAATTATTATTCTTCAAAGTATTATGGTAAAACAGGCCTTTTACTACCAGTTAAAAATAATTATTGGTTATAATTAAAAGTAATAATTTCTTTTACAAACCTGTTATGTTTTTACTTCATTTTACGCAGAAATCATTATAAAATTGTTTATTAATCGCTGCCTTCTGGTGTTCGCAAAAATAGAATAATTTTTTTATTGTCATCTATTCTTTTCACAATCTTTACCTTCTTGTAACTTATATCATCTGTCAGAAAGCTTATTATTTTATTCATAAAAAAATATCCTTTTATTCCCTTAAATATACTATGCGTAATGGTAAGCGAATCATTTCCTCTCAATTCATCATTCCAATTTAGCTGATATTTTGTCTTTTGAAATTTATTGATAAAATCGGCCCGTCAAATTAAATTCCAGTTACAGGTTCATCAAATTAAAATTCTTTATCGTTTTCCCTTTATTGTTAATTGAATGTTTTAACCTTCACGTCAGTATTTCCTGAAAGAATTAAATATATATTTAGGTTTATTTGATTTTAATGTGATAAATTATTTTATATTTGAGTAATTCGAACGCTTAAGTTTTCGTTATTTTTGATATTATTTAGAATTATATAAATTTAATTATATATTATTATCTTGACATTTTAGCTTAAGTAATAAATAAGAAGCTTAGAAAGGGAAATAGAGAGCATAAAATTTCCCACCGTTCGGCTGGACTGGGTGAGAATTAATGGCTCAGGGTAGGGATTAACGTGTCACGATATTAGAATGGATTTCCCCGCTGTGTCCGATGTATCAATTACGCGGACTCCTAGCAAAAAGTCTCTCCCTTGGGTTATTCCTCCGCTTCCTCTCTACACACTCTCCCTCCACGCATCCTTCCCTATCCTGGTTCCATCTCTTCCTTCAGCATCATAATACCCCGACCTCCCGCTTTTCTCTACTATCGCTGCCTCATGGACACCTCCTCTTTATCCTAAAACTGAAGCTAATCTTCCTTTGATAACGTCATCCTCCAGATTATATCTGTTTAAAAAGTTTACAATAGTTTTTATTTTGCTTCGTTTTGAATAAAAACGAAACAAAAGAAAAGGATATAAAAAATCCATCCATTTTACGTAGCTGCTGGCAGATAAAATTATTTTCCTCTCTTGATTATCATTTTAAAGACTTTTTTTATTCAGTCTTCCTTCGTTTAGCTGAAACATTTGGATTTATAAACTAAGTTACATAAACCCTTCTTATTTTTAAATCTTTTTATTAAATTTACTTAAGAAAAAATTACTTATACACTTTGTAGCGGTGTTAAATTTTTTCCTGAAAAGTTTTCTCGCAATTGTATCGCTTAAATAATTGCAATTATGGTTAAATATTTTTTTAAACATTTTTATAATGTAGGCTAAATGTGTACGCCTAATTGAAATAAGACAGGTTTATCTGTTATGAAAGAAATAATCATTATTATCCTCGCCAACTATGGATTAGATCATATTATCTGTTTTGACGACAAACTCTGTCAAGGTCTATCAATATTTTCTTTAGATTTGTAAGTATGCAAAAGTTTGGGAATTCTTTTGTCATACATTTTATCTACAGGTTTCGCCATTTATTCCTATTTGTATGTACATTTATGTTTTTATCTCTTTAATTTCATTTCATTTCATTTTTTGCATATTATCCTCATTTCTTAGACGGTCAACATATGCAATAACTTTAACAGCATGAACAAACTCATTTTCAGCAGCGTTTATCATACTCTCTTTCTATTTATAGCAACAAACATATAAGAACGAGGGGCGCCACAGTTTTTTAAAACATCAATAAATTTTCCCTATGAGCGTTATTTTTTAATGATAAATGGATATAATTATTATAATTTATAATTTTTTTCTTGTGTTAATTTTTTCTATTACGGTGACTGTGTGTCGATTTAATCCATTATTCATACAATTTATGTATATTTTATATTTTCCCCCAGAATTAGTTAGGGAATTTAGCCGCATTAATTAATAAATGGTTCTCCGATGATTACCGATTTGAATTAGTATTAGATATGTTGGGTAAATCGGGTGGCATAAATAACACTCAATTATAAAGTGCACCATTCACATATAGTAGTTTGTTGTCTGAAACATTGTCCGTGTTTATGAATGTCAACTAATTCCAAAAATAGTATTAAGAATGGTCGGTAAAGACAGAAAAAGTTATTGGTGATTCTATTTTTCAGTTTAAATCTTAAAAACTCATTAAGTTTATAAAAAAAATTTGCTGAACAGTTATTGAAATAAATTCATTAATAAAAGACGTTAAAAAATTAAAAATTTAAAACGAACTGAGCATTATTGTTGTTCAACAGTAAATAAGGAGAATTACTAAAGTTAAATATTAGTAAAAAAACAAAAGCAAAACGTGAAGTATGTAAAAGAAAAGTATAGAAAAATAATTGAAAATATAAATGTAAAAATAACAATAAATTAATTAAAAGCGTTATTCCTGTGTTTATAAAATTAAAAAAAAAGTCCATTAAACAAGGTACATAATTCATTCAGATAATTTAAAACGTAAATGGAAAGTGAGCTTAAAAACAGTCTAATCCTTTCAAACGTATCTCATTTAAGTCCAAGTTAAAAAGGCAGTTAGGTTGGTTATAAAACCATCCATCGTGTTTTATGTTTTTATTTATTTATTTTTATGGTTTTATGTGTAGAAAAAATTTATTTGTAATTTAATTAATTATTTATTGGGCTAACGTTATATAATATTATCGTATTTTATTTTGTTTTATACGTTGAACTTGTTCTATAATTTTCTATTTTAAGATTTTTGTCACCTATAAATAATATTCATAAATTATTTGCTTCTTTTTACTTCTATATTCCTTTTTAGAACATTTGATTTTATTTTACCTGATACTTTTTTGTATAAGAATATGTGGCCTACATTTTAATTTATTGTGTTTTTTACTATTAATATTTTTTTTTATTCGTTAAAAACGTATTTATTTATTTGGTAGCCCCACAAAGATCGTTTTTTATATAGTTATGAGGTTTAAATAATTGTATAAAAATTAATATGAGTTAAAAATACTTTTTGTTAGGTTAAAATGACGTAATGTTCAGCTTGTGGTCTTGTATTTATTCGGCTGTTGTGTCAGTCAGTTTAGAGTGGCAGAGTGGTAAAATGTGTCAGTATATATGCAGTAGGTTGACGTGGATTCGTAGTGGAAGAGACCGATGGATCTGTGCGATACAACTAGGTAGCGTCGGGTGGGGTAACGAACACAAGGGAGCGGTAGGAAGAGCGGTGCATGTTCTGTAAACGTTGAATACAGTATATGGACGGGACAGATACCTGCCTCTGCCTACCATGGGGCTGATTCTACCCCGCTGTCTCACCCTTCATCCGAACGATATTTCTCCTCTCACTCTACTACCCTGTCCGACCCTGCTGGACATAAAATAGTGAAGCGACTTCTCTGTACCTCTCTAACGCCGCTCTTCATTCCCTATATCGCCCTTCTCTTACCACCTTTGTGGGGATTAACAGGGATTATCTGCAGAAACGCTCACCTGCCGCCTCTTCGAACACGAGCGCGCTCGCACCACATACACACACAAATATTGACTAAAGTAATCCAATAGGATCGTCTAATACGTTCGATAACACCCTTTCCTTTCTATTTTATCGAGTTTCCTCTTTGTAATATTCACATATAAGAAACCTCAGTTTTCCTCTCGCCTTGTAACGATTCGATCATTGAGTTTCGGTCATTGCAAAACTTGCATTCCGTTCGGTAATACGTTACTACTCGAATTTGTTTCTCTCTAATAAATAAAATGATTAGACGAAATTAATACTAAACTTTCAACAAAAGTTTACGTTTGCATCCGTAATCAGAAAATTGAAAGAGTTCACGTTTGGATCGTAACAAACTTTATTGTTGTATTTTCTCCTTTTATGAACACATTACCTTTATTATTATTATTATTAGCTTATGCAAGTTTAACGCTGTAGTGCAACATACATATTTGGTAACATTTTATAATATTGGTAGATTTATATAAATTTGTAAATTTATTTGTCAGCAAAAGAAAGGAAATAATTAGTATTGTTTGTTTTATCTTTTGCTTACTCGCCGTAATATTTCTGCTTAAATGAAGCAGTATTCCTATCAATTATTGATATTAATATGTTTGTTTGCTGGATTACAGATATAAAAAATATTTGTTTATTTATCAAACTTTTTGTAATAACTAAACAAATTTGAGATGTTCGTTATTTATATATTATATCGTCGTTGAACTCCATTAATATTTTGAGGTGTTTTACATTTTAAAAAACTTTCGTTATATGTTATTTCTTTGATATTAGTAAAAATTGTTTTCGCTTTTATTTATCAATTTTTGAAAGTAATTCAATCCCTTCTCTTACCCACCTATAAAAACTATATTACGGACTGGAGTCCGGAACAGAGCCCAGCAGAGATGCGTCCTGAAGGGCAGCCATACCAGAAGCGGATGAAGAGCTTCTACACAACCTCTCCTATTTCAAAACTTACAATAAGACAAAATAACCCAGCAATTGCGACTCCTCCGGAAAAGGGGACGCATTGCTCCCTCCTTATAGCTAGTGCCCCGTTGTGGCGTATTCCTGCTAGCCTATTAAAGAGTTAGCACCGAAAGGACTTCAGTGGACGGTCTGAAGGGGAATTACGTCGGGAGGACAGGCTTTATAAGCCTAGCCTTCCGCGGTCGGCCCATGAAATGGGTTCGATAACGCTGGTTCAACAACGGATTGGAATGCAATTAAATCCGTCTTAAATTCACTAAAATAATAATAGACAAAAATTGAAAAAATTAGATCCGAGATTAAAAATAACCTTTTAAAAAAAAAACAAGCCCGATTAGAATGATCCAGCAGCAAGGGACTCTGTCCAGGTTCTGCGATAAAGTAGGGAGTAATAGACTCCTGCCAACTTTGCATTCCATTCCATATAAAAACTACTGGACTTTTTTTCTGTTATTTAATCAGATTTATTTTGAAATATCTTTTTTAATTATTATTTTATTACATTTTTTAGTCTTATGATATTAATTTTTTCTATTAGAAGCCGAATTTTTTTAATTGATGATGGGAGAAGTGTAATATTCATATCAATCAAAAAATATATAAGACCAGCCAAGAGTTTTCTTCCTTTTTACTCTTACTCGGTCTTTCTTTCTTTGTTCACATTCTTTAACTCTTCCTTTATTCCTCTATTTCTTTTTTTTATAACTTCTTTTCATAGGTTTTTAAGTATTTTTATTTTTGGTTTCTGCTGGTCCATCTTTTAAAACATTACACCAGCACCAGCAGCAGAAGAAGAATCACCAAACTTGTTACATAGTTTCATCTTGATGTTTCTTGGTTGTCATTAGTTCTCTTTGAGCTATTCAAAAGCTTCATTTTTTCGTAGACCTTCTGAGTTCTATTTTTTTTATTATTTCAATTTCAAATCGCCGAATTTCCAAAATATAAACGACTTGGCAGACTTCATAGCATCTTTATTTTTGTTTCTTCTTTTTTCATTTCCTGTTCTCATCATTTTTCTTTTACTTGTTTAACGTTCTTTCTACTTTTGTAATAAATTTTATCCTTCATGACGTGCAATTCTTATAACTTGTATTCTTCTAACTTTCGAGTATATTTATTGTGTTTAGTATTTATCTATCCACTACCGTGGTTTTTTTTCCAAAACCTTTACTATTTATTTAGACCAGCACCGGAAATATTTAATATCCTTAATATATTTTCTTAAAAATATTTTGATATTTATTGGAAACCAGTTTTGTTTGCGTTAAAACTCTGTAATTAATTTGACGTTGTATTTTAAGATTTAAATTACTGCTTCGTGATTCACTTCAACGAATAGGAATCGTCGTATATGGTTGATATTATAGACCGAAAAGACTTCTCATTTTTTGCATTGTTGGGTAAATCTATTAAAAATATTCCTTGAAAAATCAATAATGATTATATTAAATTAAGTACATACGGTTAAATTAGTTGATAGTTTGAATTAGTTTTGTTTGTGTAATATACATGTGAACTTGTGAAGCGAAAGACTAGTTTGTTTTTAAAGTTGATAGAAAACTTTTATTAATTATAAACTGGAATTTGATGTAGTACAATTTTTAGATTGTTCAGAGTTTAAAATGGGCTTTTGCCTTCCGCTTGTTTTAATATATATATATATATATATAGCGGTTTGAAAGCAAATTGTTATCAGGGGGTGCAATTCAGTGCAACGTAGTAAATATTATACTGTACCGTGCCGTGTAGAAACGTCTTTGTCGGTGGAAAACAATTTATCATCGACAAAGCTGAATAATTTATCAAGAAAATATTATGTAGCCGTGTTCATTTAAGATAGAAGGAGAGAAACCCCCCTCGGGCTAGACAGTAAAGCAAGGCTTCTATTACGCTCGCTTCGTATTCCGGGGTAATTAATGGTGGCTTGTTGGCAGCACTGTGCAATTCCTTCTTTTGTCGCCGTAATGACGTCACGACTGGCTCAGGCTCTGTCTTAAGTCAGGACGCGCAATTGTTCAACGCCGTCTTGGATTTGCCCTTTGTTGTCGAAATGTTTCCTTTGTCCTCAAGTTGAGTGAGAGAGAGCTCGAGTTAAGTTTGTATCTTACGGTTATATGCCAGATTCTTGGATAATAGCATATCAATGTTTTGTATGTAATATATGTTTGTACTGTGTTTGAATTGATTCAATAATGTAATTAATTAATCGTTCGTAGTTATTGTAATTTAATTTTTTTTACAAATAAATTATTATATACCATGACAACTGTTATTTAGTTAATCGTTTTTCCAATTTATTCATTTATTTACGTTCTAAAGTTGAATACTATTTTCAGTAACTTAAATGATATTAATTATTATTATTAATTACTAAATTAAAAATATATTTATTATTAATACTATATTATAAAAACGTTTCAATATAAATAATATAATATACAGTATGACCAAAAGTAATTACTTACTTTTTTTTAATAAAACATTTAAAATTAACTCAAAAGATAATTTTTTATTCTTTAAATTAAATTTCAGTTAAAACATGATTTATTGAATTAAGTTTTGAAAATGCTGACTTCTGAAACTTTCACAAACGTAGGCCCTTTTTAATTGTATTTTACATAGCTAAAACCAATGTTTCTTCCGGTATTATCGCTATTTCGGCTCGAGTGTACTACAAACACCGCGAAAACTATTACCCGGATGGCTGCGCCAGAAGATGATTTTCTAGTTTTGTAAAACTTTCTAAATTTTAATTGTGTTTCAGAAACTTTCCTCTGATTTTCCTAGTAAAATTTTACTATTTTTATTCTTATTTTGAAGGGTATATTTTTCCATAATGTATCTTAATTTTATTTAACTTTAATTTGAAAGAAACAATATAATAAAAAATTGTAATTTTTTTTCATCGTTAGTGATCACACAGTATTATTATAAAAACATTGAAATTGTACAATAAATATTATTACAGCAGCAATGAGGAAACGATACATATATATCCAGGTATCGATTTTTTTAAGAATTTAATGTACTGACAGTACCACAATTGTATGCGAAAGATTTAATTGCCTAGATAAATAAAAGTAAGATTAAATTCTGTTTTAATGAAAACCAACCTTCAGCATCTGCTCGCAGCTTTTAGTTCTCATAAAATTCTAAAGTACATAAAATTAACCATTTGTCGTAGACAAACGGTCATTTATAAATATAAAATAGCAAACGGAATACCAAACAGGTTTTTATATACGATTTTAGGGCTCGGATAAATTATCGGTGGTTTCAAGTTGCGATTGCTACTTGACTTATTAATACTTCATAATTTTATAATGTAATATTATAAATATTACTTGGAAAACGTCTTGCAATCACTTATGGTCTCTGTATAAAAACCGGTATAAAAAACTTTGTACAATAAAACATTAATATAAAATATTACTTTTTCCCGTTCATTCGCCTTGATGTAGATTACATTTTGTCAAAAAATTATGAAGTTTAAATAAATCATCTAGCAATAGCAACTTGAAATCGTAGATATTTCACCTGTGTCGCTAAATAAAAGTGGTTTTTGGACATTTTGTATGCTATTTTATTGCATTTATATGTCAATTAGAGAAACTATTAATTTTATGTTCGTTGGAATTTTATGAAAACTAAAAGTTGTGGGCAAATGCTGAAGATTGTCATAGTGTCAGTAGATTAAAATTTTAAAAAGATCTGGATACATTTATAGATTCCACATTGCTGTTGTGGTTAAGTATTTTGTACAATTTTGTTGTTTTTTGTCTTTTGTCGAATTAAGAAATTTAATTATTTTTCATTGTTGTATAATTTTTTAATGTGATTGTTTTTAATCTTTTCTTTCTATTATATTTTTGCTTTTCATCCACTCCAAAAAAAAAAAATAATAATTCTAATTTTTCTTAAAAACAGCTTTTAAATCTACTTAACTATTTTTATCATGCAAATTTGTTTATTCATTATTAACAAATTGTAATTTAGGACTTAGCCGATGGAGTGTAATAATGTAGGAACTATACTAACCGATGTTTAATGTTCAGTTGGAAAATTATTAAAGAAATGTAGGTTTTATTTGCTTAAATTTGTTAATTAAATTTTTTCTATAAGAAAATAAAAATTTCTTTACAATTACAATAAGAAATATATTAGAAATTATAACTTTATGTCATGTGAGGGTAACATGAATGATCTATTTTTTCAGAGAATTAATGAACTATTGTATAAGTATTAATATTACTTTGATTATTGAGTGTAGCTATAATTAATTTTTATTTTTAAAATTATAAAATATTGTATAAACTTAAAATATATAATCGATATTATACTTTACAAGTATAAGAGAAATGATAAAAAAAGTGATTTCTAAACTGAAAAGTATATAGATTTTACGTAACCATACCGTCGGTTAAATTTCACGATCATGCATGTTTTCAGTTACAACTTTTGTTAATGTAGCGGATGTATTATGTATTTTAAGTGATGTAAGCCGTAGGCTGACAAGGACAAGAACAAGTTCTTAAGGATAAAATGCTTTCAGGGTCTTAGTCGGTCGGAAGAGGGTTGAAGCGGTTAAGAAGTAGAACTGTACTAGGGTTCGTGAGGGAAGGTTGGGTACGGAGTTTTGGGCGCAGGTGGAAATCGGGGCTTTTTATAGGCCCATAGCGTCTCCAGAGCCATAAAGTCAGCCCCCGGGGCATCACCTCCTCTCTCACACACGCGCACCCGTACGACTCTGTACACTCATATATATATAATATATATATATATATATATATATTGTATATATACACGCACACACAAATGAGTATATCCCTTCCTAACCTCTCTCTTCCAAGAACACTTTAATTGATATGAGTGGTATGGAGTTCCCTGCTTCTATCTTTCTCTATCCTTTTACGTTAAAGAATACTAAAACAGGAACATAACTACGAGACATTGCTGAATAAATGTCTCAATGTGTAATTACCTTACTAGGATAACTGCATCACGGTTGACTAGCGTATATATGAATGTACGCGTGTGTGTTTTATGTATGCAAATACACATGCATATATATATATATATATATATATATATAAAGGTTATATTCTATTCTGAAATAGCGCTGGTTATTCTCAGTTTAAACTACCCCCACAGCGGTCATCATCATTATAATTGTATCTCTAATGTTCATTTGTAACTTTATGAACCTTTTACCTTATTTGCTTATACATCTTGTATATTTAACCCCTATGTAGATTTTAACTGTCGGCAACTGTGTATATAACCACCACATTTATGTCATAAATATGTGATCCTACAATAACATTGTCCTTTCTCTTTATAGATAATTTTTTCAATTATTAGGATTTTCTGATACGGTTATTTACTATTACAATCGTGATAAACATAGGAAATGTTTAGTATGAGCAACTGCAATTCTTTTTTTCTATTATGTCGGTATTTGTTCGAATTATGATTGATTCTTAACTGCTTGCGTATAGTATTGATGAATTATTAAATAGTATTGAATTAAAGGTGGAGGCTGAAATTTTTCTCTCTCTTTTTTTGCTTTACTCGTAAAATAATTCATTACTATATTTCTGAATTCTTTTTGTAGCAGATTCATTTCAAACTGACTCCATCACATTTTTTTCAGGTACTTCTTTTAATCGTTTATTTTTGCTTAAAATTTTAAGTTGTATGAATATTTTCTTAACATCGGTATAACATTTTTTATTAATTTCAGTCATGGCAGGTCGGTCGCGAAGAATGGTAAAGATAGATCTTACTTTTTTACAATAAAATTATGAATTTTAGCATCCTCATAAAAAACATCCGAACATTTTTTTAAAATTAAAAAATATAGTGTAACTATAAAATGTATGTCAGTATACATACTGACATACATTGTATCCTGCCTTTACCAGTATTTTACTTACGTAAAATATAACCTCCTATGATTAATAAGTTTTGAATAAGGTAGATCAATACAGATATCGAATCGACGGCAGTCCTGTACGTTGTTCAAACTCCATAAAATATCTAGGAGAAACGAAGAACATTTTTAGTCCACGCAAAGGAAACCGCAGAAAAAGCCAAACGACTGTTAAATGCATTATACAGAATGCTCATTGCTTGTCTGGTCCAACATCATTTCGCAAGAGGATATATGCTCGTGTCACAAACTCAGTACTCCTTTATTGTCTGGGAAACTGCGCTGGAGAAGGACTCGAACAGACGTATCCTGGAAGGAATCCAAAGGAGAGTAGTCCTCAAGATCGCATCTGCCTGTCTCAATAGAGGCTGCCCTAGTTATTGCTGGAGTTCCCCCTCTTCGGTGGTTGGCGGTGTGACGTCATTATGGGAGGAAACAAAGTAACTGCTCTGGCGAGCATGATACGAGAGTGGCAAAGGAGGTAGGCTCAATCATCAACGCTTGGACCCACCGCTTAATCAAACAGGTTGCACTATGGATTGACCGCAAATTTGGCCGACTCAATTTTTGGCTAACCCACTTCTTAACGGGATACGGAATCTTCCGGTCGTATCTTTTCGGGAGATGGAGGGTTCTCAATTCCGAGTGCCTATATTGCGGAAACTACGACTCCTCTGAACATCTTGCGTTCAGGTGCAATGGTGGATGGTTGAAATCTGCGAACAACTAATTGGACCCTTCCATGTAGACACGATTGTACCGAACATACTATCTGGAGTCGAAAAATTCAGGGCTGTGTCAAAATATATAACAACGATACTGCAGCACAAAGGCAGAGACGACACGTAGCGAGGGAGTGATGGACAGCCTCCTGTGGAGTCCGGACTTGCCGGGATGGGTGACGATGATAAGACACGAGGATTCTGTCGTTAAGACCGAGACCCGGCTGTGGCCTCCTCGGGGGACCCGGTTAGAGGCAGGCAACTGTTACGACCAAGACCCGGGTGGTTAGGTTGAATTGTCGACGACACCACCCGAAGCTGAGTTATGCTTAATTGCGAGTCCGGCTCCGGTAGGGGTTTATATAAAACCGAAAGGAAAAAAAGCAGATATTCGATTTGAAATTAATCTTCTGATCTATACTAACATCTAGAGTCACTGCAACACAACTAAATTTATTATTCAGCATTTTATATCTTACGCTTATCAAATGGAAACCCATTTTTACCATTTTTTCGAAGAAAAATACGGTGTTATTTTCGGTTGCACTTTGGGATTGGGGATTGATATTAAATTTTCTTTACGTTTTGAGGTATGAGGATTACGAAAATATCATTCTTGTTTAAAATTTTGTGTTTAAAATATTCAAAATTACTTTATCAAATTCATTGAAATTTAGATATGTAGTGGTAACCTCAATTTGAGGTTATGTTGACTTTGTGTTTGTGTAATTTTCATAGGCGCTTATGCAGTGAGTTACAATGATGACATGATGTTTGTATGTAGGTCTACTCGTTATTTTTAATTATTTTATCGAATTACGGTTTTAATAATTTAATTTTCTTATAAATAGAAAGTACATTTTAATATTAAACAATAATAATAATAAAAAAAATATATCTCTTTTAGTTTTCTCCTTTAATTTCTGTTTTGTATAAAAAATTATACAAATTAAATAACCAAAAATCTGTCTTGCACAGAACTTTTTATATTTGTGTTAACTTAATAATAAAGCCTGCTGTGCGATTATATTAAAAGTACGGCTATTGTAATTGGGCTTCGGTTGGCCTATAATTCCGAGCGTTAAGTAAATAAGTAGTTACGATTATTTTCAATGAAAAAGATTCGTGTTGCGAGTATGTGGGTATACCACTCGATGAGTGTTAATTGTATTATGTAAAACAAAGAATATTTGTTTTAGAAATACGCATGAATCGATTTCTATGCGGTTACAATATCAGTTACTAATTAAACTTTCTCGTTTGTTTGTAAATTATATCATACTACTTTATTAATAACAGAATTTGTTTTTTCAATATCAGCATGTTCATAGTCTTTTTACGCGACATTTAAGCTATATTTCTGCATACTTCAAAGCTTTTACAGCTTCTGTCCTAGATGTTTGTCGATTTTCTCTTCTTGTTGAAAGTTGTTTAAAGCTGCCGTCAGTCTCTTTTCTTTTTTCATGAAAAGAATAATGGTTTATTTCTCTCTCATCTCTTCTCTTTATTGTTGTATTGATTTTTAACAAATATAAATGTAATTGTTAGAGACTACCTACAATTTAGTATTATTGTTTAATAAATTTAAATTTTCTTTTCACATGAAGGAGCGTAACAGTGTTTTGTGTGAACCGAAATTAAGCGTATAATGGATAAACGACGTTTTACTGTAAGTGTAAATATTAATATTTCATTCGAAAAATGATACTTGCAAATATATTTTCATTTGGAAAATATATATTGTTTAATAAATTTATTCTTTATATCCATTATATATTTTATCTATGAGTAATTAATTTCATAATAATGGTAAAAAAATTTTTTAAATATTTTAAATTTATATTCGTTTAAACACGTAAAAAATTGTTTTAAAATATATGTTAAACTGCAAAATAAATAATACTTTATCATTGCATTGTTCTACATAAATTTGGGAATTTTTGAAACAACGGCTTTCAAATTATCAGCTGTTTTGCCATGTTATATAACTGTATCAGTCGTTACGATAATAAAAATTAAAAAGAAACTATTTTATTTCCATTTAAAAATTTGAATTAGACAATGAATATTTTTGTTCATTAAAGACAAACAATATTATTCGTACATGAATTTATATTAATAAATAAAAATTTAACCAATGCAGTCGATTTAATGAAACTTAAAAAAAGCTTTTAACCGGCTTAGGCAGTGCTGTGATAATATCAGGTGATGATTACAGCATTTGTTACTTTACATAGCTTTTAATGTAGCATTTATTTTAACAATTTTTTTCCAGATGCCATTTCACTCTTTCCTAACATCATCTATTTTTAATTATTGTTTACGAGTATGTTTATTCCCCATTATATGTTTATTTATATTTCTTTATTCAGTTTTTCAAAACGAATACTGGAGTTTTATTTTATTCTTTAAAAATAACCATTATTGATTCAAATCGCTATTATTTTTTAAAAAATTGGCTGAGAATGAAAAAAATGTTTGTAGAAAATGCTTAAATTGGGTTAATTAAGAATGATTAGCTCGAAGTAAATATGACATTTTTAGATTTTTTTTGCGTTTTTCACAACGGTGTAAATTCGAGTTAGTTTTAAAGTAACAAAATAAAAGTTTTTTTCTTTAGATTTATGAATTTTTAAGTTTTACTAATAAAATTAAATCTACAACGGAAGAGTAACTGGAAAATATTAAAAAAAATGTTTTTTTTAATGAAGCTATAAAACAAGTTAAATTCATTGGCAAAGATATAGTAGTATTAGTGAGATAATTATAAAATTTCTATATAGCATATTTTTATTTCCTTGAAGAAGTAAAGGAAGTATTGTGATCACGAAACATTTCGGTTTTTAAATTTCAACGGAAATATCCATTTTGACCATCTCTGATCCATTTTGACTAGTTTCGGTGTGACATCTGTACGTACGTACGTATATATGTGTATGTCGCATAACTCAAAAACGTTTAGCCGTAGGATGTTGAAATTTTGGATTTAGGATTGTTGTGCACCTCCTCCTTTAATTGCAATCGACTGAACCGAAAAAGCTCAAAATCCAAAAGATTTTGGATTTTAAACTTTTTCTACAATAATAATCCCTCATTGAGAGCTTTTCAATAATATATCATAAGTGTTTCTTATTTTCATTGGTTCCAGAGTTATAGCCAAATAATTATTTAATTAATGAAATATTTGGATCTTACAGGTGAGTCACATCTCTTCGAATCAGACTTAATCTCCTATTTTATTTTTAGCTTTTTTTTTTTTTTTTAATCTAAACATATTGATTTATTAATTAACCCATAATTGTGAAATGTTTTTACGATAAATAATAATTCAATGATAACAATAAAAAAAATATATATGAGAAAAAATCAGAAGTTATTAGTGAAATAAAATTTTATGTACTTTTAAAAATGTGTATATGTAATTTAATAGGCATTATTACGTATGTGTATATGTAAAAGAGTTGGTGAAACCTGATTAATTTAATATTAATTGAAAATTATAATTTAGAATTGTATTATTTATGAATTTTTTAGTTTAATTTCTGTTTAATTTTATCTATATATAAGTTAACTACAGAGTGACTGAAAAATAGACCCTACAACATAAGCACTGAAGCACATATGCCCGCACTGTAGTAAATTACAAAAACTCTTGTCTTTTAATTCATTACTCCTCTGATATTGTCGAACATTATTGTTGCTAAGTCGTACAAGGAAGTCATGTGATGTCCACAGATTTTTTAATATAATTATTTGAATATGGAATACTTTATTCGGACATCAACTAATACACGGTTTTTTTTTGGTGTTTTTGAATAAAAGTATGATTTGTTTTTCCACTGTCGAATGTTTGATTTTCCCCCTTTATTGTAAAAATACAACTGTCTACTGATGATTTTTTACTACAAGCAGTATAAATTAATGGCAGTGTAGAATTATCGGTATTATTTTTTACGATTTAAACGTTGAATTTCTGTCTAGGTGTTGAATTAAAAGCAGTAGGTTGAGGTTGATTCCGATCAAAATCAGGAAAGTTGTTTTCAAAGAAACTTTGATTTGGAACGATCTGTGGCTGACAGTATTGTTTGTTTCTTGTTTTTTTATTGTTTATATATATATCTATATATATATTTTTTTTTTTTATATTGTTTGTTTATGTATATCATTGCAGATTTTTCATTCACTCACTTGCTAACTCTATTTTTTTTTTGTGTCGTTGGTTCTCACGAAACCCGAGGGATGTAGGAAAACAAAGTCAGATAAAGGTTTAAAGAACCGACATAAAAGTGTTTCATTTCTTATTTTCTTTTTCCTCATTCTTCCTATTTTTGATGTCGTCTGTATTCAAACTGAAACCACACGATTTTCTTTTTTATTCTCTCTTCTATCCTTCAAGATCTTTTTAGTCTTGTTACAGTTTATGATTCTCTTTTGTAAAGGGTAAATTGTGATATTTTTTGTTGTTTTTATCTTTCTTACACACTTTCTATGCTTTATCATCGATTGTGTTTATGAATTTATTCTTAGTTATAATTTTAGATCACAAAAATAAAATTGTTTATTAGAAAAAAATTATTAGAAATAATTTTGTATTAAATGTCATTAACTGTTTTAAGTGTAACTTCGTATAAATCTTTTCTGTATTTAAAATTATAACATTGTACTGGTGTACTATGAAGTGTCACGTATTATTTATATGTATATACACGAATAGAATAATCTTTTAAGTAAATAATGAGGGAAATTCCTAGTTATGTCGTCAGAGAGATCCTTTTATATTAGTTACGTAGAGTAAGATTTCTGCAGGACTATACTCGTGGTCCTTTTACTATTAGTATTTTATTTTTTTTAACTAAAATTATATCGCCTGGCTGCAACAGAGACGGCCTGCTTTTGTCCTTCAGAAATTATAATTTTAACATATTTGTTAAGTATGTTTTTTTGTTAAATTTAATGTTGCAGGAGCAAATTTCTCCGTGTTTCCGTATATCCAGTATTTAACTCGTAAGTATTATAACAGAATTGTTTGAAAAAAATGTAAATAGCATACTTTTGATGTATTTATCGATTGTTTAATGACATAATAGACATATTTTAGATAATTATGTAGAGTTAAGCTAAATAAGAACACAGTAAATCGGGATTCTGTAAAATTACGTTGTCAGAAATTGTTTAAATAACTTAATAATTTATTTATTAACATTTCTTTCGGGATTATCAGTTTTGCTAACGATTTTAAAAGTAAACTGTACATTATAATTTTATTTATTTAATTTTTATCTAACTTTAGAAAGTTTCTGACGTAAATAAATTTTGAACCAACTTAATATCTGGAAATTTTTGCTTATTTTTTCCATATTAAATTCCTTAAATATTTCACTTTTTTATGAAATATAGAATGTATATCAATGCTGTTTACATTTTTTTCAGTTAGCTGTGTGATTTTAATATATTTATTTTTTAAATGTTTTTATGAATTTGTGTGTCTGTTGTACATAGTAAGCGAGGAATTAATTTCCGCATTGTAACTGCTTACATTTCCATTTGTTTCTGTTTTTTAATATTATTTATTTTATAGTATACATATATTTTATTACGAATAAGCTGCATGGTGTACGTACTTATTGAGATCGCAAATTGTGAATGACTGAATAGTTGAATATGGATTCAAAAGCTTTCTAAGTTGTAAAACTTTTCGAATTGTAAAAACAATCAAACAAGGAAAATACGAAAGTTTACTTCTCGTTATTTTAGTTCTTCTTACTCTTTACCACCCCCCCCCCCCCCATTTTCTGTTTCTTCTGTTACTGCAGTGAAAGGAAAAATGTTCAAGAAGTGAAGGCTGAAAAAAAAAGTTAAAAACAATCTCATACTCTTTTTCCTCTTTTACTTATATCTTTCTTCTCCTTTCGCGCGCGCACACACACACACACACTCTCTCTCTCTCTCACTCTCTCTCCCTCGTATTCCCATTTCTTCTTTATTTATTTTGTTATGGTTTGGTTTTATGTTGTTTAATAAAGCTTCTATATACCTTTTCTCCATCGTTATAGAACCGAATCTTCTTTTATTAAAAAACAAAAAATTTCCTTTAATTACTAATATATATTAATATTATTATAAATTTAAATTATATATTTTTTTTATTTTTATTAAAACGAATCCATTAGTGAATTTTTCTTTAATTTTCTTTAAAAAAAAATTACTTTGTTGGTTCATAGAACGTATTGTAACCAAATTTATTTTTTTAAATAAAAAAATTTATAAATCATTTTGTCTACTTATTTTCTTATTTAGCCTATATATACAAACCCAGTTAATTCGTTTTACGTATAACTCAGTTTTTAATAATAATATATAATATTTACTATAGCCTGTATCATTTAGATGGAATTTTATTATATGAGTAAAGTTTAATTAGTTTGTTGTCACTTTCGTAAAACTAATTGCATTTTCTGCCCTCTTACTAACTTAGAGAATTTCTTTTTCCTTTTTTTCTTAATAAAGCAAATACAATTTTTGTATTAATTAAGTTGTATTTTTTTAAACTTTTTTTTATTTTAAGCTATATTCTTACAACAAATTACGTAAGCATGACTGTGGAAGTTAATAAATTCAGGAAAATTGAAACTGTTTAATATTTTTATAATGTAAATAAATCTTAATATTAAAGTATGCCTTTTGTTTTAAGATGTTAATATTACCCTTGGTGTTATGATTATGATTCAGTGTATAAACTGTATTTTTATTTCCATTTACATATTACCGGGTTTGAATCTGTGTGTGACATGTACACTTTTCATCTTGTTTTAACACCCTACTACTGCCGGAAGTTACCCATGTATTTTCTTTTCTTTACTTTTTCACTCCTGATATTTTCTTACCGTACGAATATAAACTCACATTTTCAGACTGTCCGCAACATGGGTACCCCGTGAAAATATTCAAATTTTTAAAATATGTCTATATATTTTAACAGACACACATAGTTTTTTTTATTTTGCATTCTCTTTGAAATATTACCGTATTATTTCACCAAACCTTTTTATTCTGCTTATTCATACTGTTTTTTTTTCTGCTCCTTCTACTACAAGTTAATTAGTTTTCTTCTCATTTTAATTAATTTTTCACTTTTTTAAGTCTCAGTCAGTTCTACGGTTTAATAATATTACTCTCGCTTCTTTCTTTTTTGTGCTAATCTTTAACTTCCATATATATAATTCTACATTCTCAATTTTCTGTTTTATATATATATGTATATATATATATTTCAGTATGTATTTGTTTTCCTCGCTGTTTTATTACTTTTGCATATCTTTCGGTTATGTTAACTATACCTGGATATTTTAATACGTACCGTACCAATCTTTCTTCCGTCAACTAGGTTCTCCTCAAATTTCTCCCTCTCCTATTAGACCATTTCACTTCGAATTTGATCGATTCATCTAATCATCAAAGACCTGCTTAACTACCGTAAATGGCACATTCAATACAAATATTTCCTAGAGTTCATTTTAAGTTCTTAGATTTATATTTGATACAAGTAGACTTCTTTGTTCCCAAACTCTCCTTGCTTGTGCTAATTTACTTTTGATTACTTCGTCCATCTTTCTCAAATTTACTACTTAAATAATTAAATTATTCCATTTCGGGTATATTCTGTTGCCTACTAGTAGTAATATTTAGTTTCTCATTATCCTTTTTTGTGATTTTTCATTATCTTTGTTTCAATTTTATTACTCTGAAAATAGATAGATTTCTTACCTAGCAACAAATCCATGAAATTCAGTATTTCTTCTAGCTTATCTTTGCTTTTTACGAAAAGAAAAATTTAATCAACAAATCTTAAGATATTTTTTTTCTACTTGATTATTTACTCCACCCTTCTTTCAATTCCTGTATCCTTTCAAGTACAGTTTGAAAAGCTGGGGGAACAGATTGCGTCCTTGTATAGTTCCTTTTTAAATTGGAGTTTGCATTTCTCATCTTCTGTTCTTAGGGAGATAATTTTACTGATTATTAGTATTTAGTTTCTCAATATATTTAATTTCGAATTTTTAATAATATTTATTCTTCTTTACATTACTTCCTCCGATATATAAGTGCTATATAGATTGTTCTCTCTTTTTAACCGTGATTTTGACAATTAATTTTGAAGGTCAGAATGGTCTTTTTGTACCCAGGTACTTTCTAAAGTTTCAGTAAATTCAGTACTTCTGTTTCAATTACATTTTTTTATGGTTACAGGTATATCCATTTATAAATACATTTTATTTTAGAATTTTTAAGCCATGAAATATATTCTTTTTATTTTTAAAAATGTTTTGCCCAATCTCTACAAATTTTAACTCTTTATTCATACTTTTTTCGTGTCACATTTTTGGATCTGGTAAAATAGAAAGTGACTTCTTTAACGTGTTTAGCATAAAAAAATAAGAAAAAAAATGTATGTATATATATTTATGTTGTATATATATTTTCTTATTAAAGTTATAAAACAATTTGTTTTTAATCCTACACTTTAAGAGGTTTTAAGTAGTGCCTAAAGCCATTGCATTAGGTTCATTAGTTTTAAAATATCATTTTAATCTGTGTTGATTAGCAAAGTTATGAACAAAATATAAAACAATTTTTTTTTGTCTTCAGTCATTTGACTGGTTTGATGCAGCTCTCCAAGATTCCCTACCTAGTGCTAGTCGTTTCATTTCAGCATACCCTCTACATCCTACATCGCTAACAATTTGTTTTACATATTCCAAACGTGGCCTGCCTACACAATTTTTCCCTTCTACCTGTCCTTCCAATATTAAAGCGACTATTCCAGGATGCCTTAGTATGTGGCCTATAAGTCTCTCTTCTTTTAACTATATTTTTCCAAATGCTTCTTTCTTCATCTATTTGCCGCAATACCTCTTCATTTGTCACTTTATCCACCCATCTGATTTTATAGCATTCTCCTATAGCACCACATTTCAAAAGCTTCTAATCTTTTCTTCTCAGATACTCCGATCGTCCAAGTTTCACTTCCATATAAAGCGACACTCCAAATATACAATTTCAAAAATCTTTTCCTGGCATTTAAATTAATTTTTGATGTAAACAAATTATATTTCTTACTAAAGACTCGTTTCGCTTGTGCTGTTCGGCATTTTATATCGCTCCTGCTTCGTCCATCTTTAGTAATTCTAATTCCCAAATAACAAAATGCTTCTATCTCCATAATCTTTTCTCCTCCTATTTTCACATTCAGTGTTCCATCTTTGTTATTTCTACTACATTTCATTACTTTTGTTTTGTTCTTGTTTATTTTCATGCGATAGTTCTTGCGTAGGACTTCATCTATGCCGTTCATTGTTTCTTCTAAATCCTTTTTACTCTCGGCTAGAATTACTCTATCATCAGCAAATCGTAGCATCTTTTTATCTTTTCACCTTGTACTGTTACTCCGAATCTAAATTGTTCTTTAATATCATTAGCTGCTAGTTCCATGTAAAGATTAAAAAGTAACGGAGATAGGGAACATCCTTGTCGGACTCCCTTTCTTATTACGGCTTCTTTCTTATGTTCTTCAATTGTTACTGTTGCTGTTTGGTTCCTGTACATGTTAGCAATTGTTCTTCTATCTCTGTATTTGAACCCTAATTTTTTTAAAATGCTGAACATTTTATTCCAGTCTACGTTATCGAATGCCTTTTCTAGGTCTATAAACGCCAAGTATGTTGGTTTGTTTTTCTTTAATCTTCCTTCTACTATTAATCTGAGGCCTAAAATTGCTTCCCTTGTCCCTATACTTTTCCTGAAACCAAATTGGTCTTCTCCTAACACTTCTTCCACTCTCCTCTCAATTCTTCTGTATAGAATTCTAGTTAAGATTTTTGATGCATGACTAGTTAAACTAATTGTTCTGTATTCTTCACATTTATCTGCCCCTGCTTTCTTTGGTATCATGACTATAACACTTTTTTTGAAGTCTGATGGAAATTCCCCTTTATCATAAATATTACACACCAGTTTGTATAATCTGTCGATCGCTTCCTCACCTGCACTGCGCAGTAATTCTACAGGTATTCCGTCTATTGCAGGAGCCTTTCTGCCATTTAAATCTTTTATTGTTCTCTTAAATTCAGATCTCAGTATTGTTTCTCCCATTTCATCCTCCTCAACTTCCTCTTCTTTCTCTATAACACCATTTTCTAATTCATTTCCTCCGTATAACTCTTCAATATATTCCACCCATCTATCGATATAAAACAAATTATATTATTAATTTCAATGTAGTAAAAGAAAAACTTGTAAATTTTTTTTGCTTCTTTGGCATATTTAATTCTTTAACATACATCTTACTATTCTAATATACTTGACAAATTTCAAAACTATTTCTAAAGGAAAGTTACAACCTTAAATGTTGTACATAATAAATATTTCTATATAGTTTTATTTCTAAAAAGAACATGTTAATTTTTTTTTTTTTTTTGATAATTGATAATCTTTTTTTTCACTTGCATTAAATATATTGTTTTAATTTACCCCATGAATTCTCATATTATATATATAACAACAAACAGATTTAGTTTAATATTAATGGAATATATTTTTACCTCCAGTTTTTCTCATGCATTACCTGTTACCTATTATTTCTTAATACATTACCTATTAGAGTATTCAGGTTTAAATGATTTTAAACTATGAATTACTTGTGTCACGCTAGTTTATAGTAAGCTTTATGTTCGGTTAGTGGGTACCGCGGCCATGCCACTACTTTTACATGAAATCTTTTTTTTTTCTTATCGTTTTTGTTTGGAATAATTTATCGTTTTAGTCTTTACAATATTAAAAACGAATGCGTTATAAGATTTTAATCTTGCAATTATTTTGAACACCCGTAATATTTAAGACTTAATCTATTTTAAACACACCATCACCGTTTTTTAGTATTCTCGTATTATTTATGTTTGAATATATAAAACAAATATAATTTCTGTTTACATTATTCTTATTGAATTGTTTGCATACCTTTACTTTTCAAAAATAAGAATTATTGTACATTATTTACTTTGTTATCGAATACATTTTCTAATGCTGGTAATTAGAACTAATTAAATTTTTACACCTTCTACGGTGGATCCAACGAAGATGTGTGTCGGCTACCTCTCCCGATTTTAGACGAATTTTTTTTTTGTAATGACTCATTAAATTCTTTTATTTTTTGTAGAAAAATTTCGTTGATCAGTGTGATGTAATGACATACACTTTATTCATTAATTTTTAATTGATAATACTTTCATAATACGTGGAATCATGTTTATAAAATATATTTTCTTAACTTATTTTTTTTATAGTTTTATTAACATTAGAATTGGATATGGCATAGTAAAATACCACATCTATTAATGAACCGTCGAATTATAAAAATATTTTAAAACACAATTCCACAAAGTTTTTAAAAAATACCTCAAAATTTGTTAGTTATTAAAATTTTTAAAAATGGAAATTTTCATCCACGATAAAAAAAAATCGGTTTACGTTTACTTCAAGTGTAACTAGATATTCATAACAGAAGTAATATCCCTTTTTTTTAATATTATAATAAAATTTTATAATTATTTGGCTTGGCTGAGTCTAACGGAATCTTGTTATATTTGCTGAATGATTGCAAGAATTAACGATGAGGAAATGCAATGATGCATTAGTTGTGTCATTTATATAAATGTTTTTCGTTGAATTGTATGTATATCGGCTAAACAAATGCAAATAATTACTTCCATTCATTTACCATTCATTTACGTCTTTTTTTTATCCTTCTGTCTTTTCCGTTGATCTGTAAATCTATCTCTTGTATTTTATATTTCATTGAATATTCTACATACTATTATTTACTTATATATTTTTTAAGTTATTAGAAGAAATAAAAATATTTTATTCACTCGAATAAACTACATGTTTATTATTTGTATATACCGACCGTACTCCGTTCATCCGAGAGGTTTAATGAGTTTAAATCAGAGACAGGTGTGGTATTTTTTCGTACTGTACAAAATTCATCTTCCATCAGTAACTGTCGCTTAGTGGAAAAAAGATCGGAGATAAAATTGTTTTATCTTTCGGCGTTTGAAGGTACATGCTATTTTTCTTTTTTTTATACAAACTTATATCTTATCCTAATTTATACAAAGGGCGTGGTTTCCGATCAGAATGGGGAATTTAAGTGGTTTAGATTGTATGTATGCTAACGCATTTTCGATTTGGATTATCCAAAGATATACGTATCATTTTCGGTTGTTTTAATGTTATTATTTTATAAATATCTATAGATTGATTTATTTTTTAGCGTATCCCAACCAAGTAAGTCCATTTTTTATCATTTGCTTTATTTATTATTAATCAATTATTTTCTATATCCATTTTTTTGTTGTATTTATATTTACTTTTTATTAATTCCTTAATAATGAAGATGAACATCCTGTTTCATATTTTTATTCTTTACAACTATTATTAATGTTTAACATTTTTCTTATTCAGGTTTTATTTCAGTAAGAGTAAAAAACATAGTTTATTTTTTGTATACAACTTTAAGGTTTTGAAAATAAACCAAATTTTATTATTATCTTTTTTATTGAAAGCTTTTGTAAACCATTGATGTACGAGTGTGAATGAGTTTTATTTGTGGTTTAGTTTCTGGTATTATTTCTGTAGCTGTAATTGTGCTTTTTTCATTTTTTGCTTTTAGGTTTTTTTTTTGGTAATTAATTTTCTTAGATTTTTAAAATTGTCTATACAATCATTGATAATATATGTATTTTGTTTGCTCTTGACCTTAAGATATCAATCAATTTTATACCTGTTTTTAGTTGTACGACTTTATTTTTTCCGATCGGAATCTATATTAATTTTTGTTTATTTTGATTTATCTTGTTACAGATCCGCCAGAGATCACTTTGAAACCTCGCAATCAACAAGTTAAAGCAAATGGTATAGCGGCATTCTATTGTGCAGCCCGAGGAGATCCTACACCACAGATTCAGTGGCGGAAAAACGGTAAAAGATTGTCCGGCACTCAGAGCCGTTATTTAGTACAAGATTTTCCGCAAGGTGCTCTTCTAAGAATTGATCCTGTTCGAGCCAGTCGCGACGATGCTACGTATGAATGTCTCGCTGAAAACGGTGTTGGTGACGCTGTTACTGCTGAAGCTGTCCTTACAGTTTATGAAGGTAAGAAATCTTTGGTGTTATTATTTCTCATAGCTTTCTAGGTAAATTCATATCATTATGTAATTTGTGTACTTCAAAAATAAATTTACATCGAATCAATTCTTTATTGAAATAAATCAAAATCGGTTATGAAAAATAGATAAAAAATAATGTTATAAATTAAATAACAAAAACTATGGAGTCCATATTGATTTTATAATTATAAATTTTGATTTTATAATTATCATTTTTTTTAATTTGAATATAATACGTTTTTAAAACTATTCTATTACTTTCCCGTCTAGCGCTGTAGCAAAGATGTAGCTTTAGAAGGGAAAGTATTGTAATCGGTCCAGTTTGAGCATATACAGTTTTCATTAGATCTTGACGATTTGACACCTAAGGAACTCAAAAACTCGGATGGAAATTTTTCGGATGTTCGTGTGCACGTGTGTGGGTGTTCGATGTCACTCTTTAAATCACCTTATATCTCCAAAACTACTGGACCGATTTTGACCAAACTTGGCCAGATTATTTCTATATATGAGGGGACGAGGCTGTAGAAAGAAGTCACTTTCAGTATCTTGAGATTTCGCCTAAATTAAGGTCCTATTTTTCTTAGGCACATTTGTTAACAATTAAAACGTATTATTGGAAACAAAAACTTTTACAAAATCGCACCCCACCCCAAAAAATGCTCTAATAAACTAGCGGTTAAGTGGCTATACTGCGTCAAAAGTACTCCTTCTACCCGCATAGAGTGTTCTGTTATATTGTGATGTCACTGGTTAGCAGTAGGATTAAATATGAATAATATTTAAAGTAAAAAAAAGTATTTAATGTGGCCGCTAGTACCGCCACACCCGCGCGAATGAAATACAGTATGCGCGCGCGCTTTAGTTAGAATCATTGAATTAAATAAACAAAAAATAGTATATTTAAACAAAATTATAAATATATTACATTAAGTTGTGTGTATATGTGTGTGTGTAAGCAGAAAAAACTGCGTGACGGGAAAGTCCTATAACTGTGTTGGCACCTTTTTTTTAGTTTATTAATTATTTCCTGGTCATCAGAAATATATAGTTTTCATTCTCCACTTCTTTCATGATAAAAATCGTTTGTTTTTTATTTTCTATAAATTTTCTACGTTATACAGTAATGATAGATTGTACTCATAGTATAATGTTATTCATTATGTTATTCTTTTTTTTAAATCTTATTTTTTAAAAAGTTTAACTTTTTAATTTGATAAAAATTATCCTCTTCTCCTTCTAAATGGAGGCCATTTGTATAGTACATTCTTACACAGTAGACAGAGCTCGTTAAATTTTGCTCTACATTATCTATTCCAACCTTGCTAATGGTTCTGAAGTACGAGAACCATTGAGGAACATATGGCCTAATCATAGTCGATTTCTTTGAAAATAATGTTGTTCACTAATGTAGGCAGTACGTGCGGTGAACTGAGTTAGTTATTTCACTTGTATAGCTGAACATTATATCTGTGGGCTTGGGCAGTCGATCTGTAACAGAATGTTAGATATTGTAAAGAAAATAATGCGAAACCACTTCATTTCTTTTAACTTTCCTTAATAACAGTGACACAGGTTAATTGTTACTCTTGAGAATGGTTGTGTCTTTTTTTTTTTTAAAGGAACTTGTGACTCGTTTCGTCACCTACAAAAATTACAGTTATGGTTGTATACTTAAGGTATATGCTTTGTATATACAAAATAAATGACATGTATGAATTTTTTTTTTTTATGATTGACGGTATAAGCTCGAAGCTTCTGCGTGGAATATGAAATGGAAATTTTGTTACGTATAAAAAATGTCGTTCTGATCTGGATTATTTCCTCCCTCCCACCATTAAATGAACAGATTTAAAAAAAAAATAATTTTCAGTTTGTTTCAGTTGTGTATTATATTTACGATTATTTAGTCTTTTAAGTTGAGTGTGGCATTCTTATATGATATCGCAAGGAGAAAAAAAAAGTAAAAATGAAGTAAATTTAATAAATAATTTAATTTAATTAATTTAATTTCTGTTTTATTAAAATAAATAAATGGAATTAAATTATTATCTGTATTTTAATGATGCAAATAATATAAGTCATTATTAATAATAAACTATTTTTTAACTAAATGTAGAGAGGAAGAACATCTAAATCTATCTAAAACCAACAGTATTATGTAATCAATAGTTCTGACCGGATTTGTAAAAGAGTATTAAAAATAACGATGTGGGTTACCTACTCTTTTAATAAGGCGAGTATTGAGCCGGTTAATCCTGTCATACAATAATATAACGGATATAATGAAACCTGTGCGATAAAAACTTTAAAATATGTATGTACCATATGAATGAATTATACATAACCCGAGTTAGGTCCTTTTTTCTAATATGGAATCAGTTTAATAGTAAACTAATAAATCATTTAAATTTACTACATAATTTAAATAAACCTTCGATATTGAATCTTTGTTACTAAAATGACACAGCCATCTTTGTTTATTCAACAGAGGAAGAACCAGACACTATATTTCGTCTTCCTTTGATTTTTATGGGATATATCTTATAAAACAACGTAATATTATAAAGAGAAGAATAAATTACAGCGAAATAGAACAGTGTGTTGGTGGGAGGTGGACGTGAGTGTACTTGTTTGAATTAACGAAGTTTAGGTCCCGGCTATTGATTGTGAGGGGTCCTATTATAGCAGATATCTCAAGCCACACGTCTCAATTTATTGGACCAACTTCCTAACTCCATTACTCCGAATCCAAACCGCCCGGCCAGCCACCGCTAACCGTTCCCTTTTAACCCTCCCCCTCCTTAGATGCTTCCTTATCTACTTGCACTTCCCCTTAAATCGTACTTCCTTTATGCTTGTTGCCACCGTTTTGTTTCTCATCAACAAAACCAGTAAAGTCTGGCTGCTTTTATATGTGGTCTCACAATTAAAGATTTGTTTGCTAAATGTTAGAGTATTATTTGAATATGTTAGTACAAATTATTCATACGTTTATTATATGTAATAGTTATAGCTTTAATTAAACAGTGATGAAAATTTAATTTTGTTAAATTAACTAGGTCCGATTAAAGAAAGTTATCGTATTTGTTTTTACACTTTTTTTTATATTCTTACCTTATTTTAGGTATCTTTTAAATTATTTTACAAAGTGTTATTTTAAAAAAGGAACGGAATTTATAACAAGTCGTGTATCAAATTTTTATTTATTCGCACTAGGTGGGATACGTGGTTCCAAAACATGTTTTGTTGAACGCAGTTTAGAACGAGCTTCCCATTTAGAGTTACTTTTGATAAATTGTCAACGTACTTTGCACTTGAAACAAAGTTTTCAACAGTGAACAAATTTTTTCTCGCTTCAAAGAGATTTTTTGTTATTCAGGACTTTTTTTTGTAATTAAGAAAGGTTATGTTTTATTTTTTTATTACCTTGACATTTAAACAAATATTTTAGCATGTGATTTTTAAATGAAGAATGATTGAAATTGTAGCTGAAAAAGATTGACTGCCCGAAATCTGTTGATTCAGGGATCCATATGTGGATCAGTAAAAATAAAATCGATAATTTTATCTGATTATAGGAAAACAAGATTCTTGTAGTAGCTTCTATCGAATTTTATTATTCCAGTTCATTTTCATCGATTTAATGATTAACAATAACTTCTGTTTATTTTTCAAGAGTACGTATTTAAATCATGATTTTTTTAAAAATTATTTTTTGCTTATTTGCAGTCTAACAAAAATAATACACTGTAACGATCAGCTTACTATTTCGCAGTTCTTTTTTTCTTCTCTGGCGTTTGTGTATATATATTTATGTACATAAAGACTTCAACAAAATATTCAGAATATAAATATAAATTCATATCAGTTTTAAAGTATATATCCACAGCTAACTTAAGCTTTAATGTAGGACTATTTTATATCATATATTTTTTTATAAGTCGGTTACATATTTTCCGTTTGTGGGCAGTTATATATATTTTTACTGTTCTAAACGTTAAGATACACACTCTTCTTATATATAAACCGTAATATCTTCCCTGTTTTTTTTTTCTTTTATCTCATAATAAAAATCTTGATGGGTTCATATAACTTCTCGGTGATATATTAAAAAAAAAATATGAGATCTGATATTACTCCTAAATGTTTAGGTATATGACAATAATATAATATCTGTAGCAACAATAAAATGTATGTTTTGAATTTTTAAATTTTAATGATCTTCAAAGTAAAGTAAAAGTAACAAGTTATTATATCTATTTATTACTTCTGAATTGAATCTCTGTTGCTATATCAACGTCATTCAACGTAGTATATGAAACATTGATAAACTTTATGGTTCATTGTCTGCATAATTCGAAGTTTCCACTACAATTTTTATTTTTTTAACATTTAGATTTTTTTTCGTATATATTTTATAATGATTATAACCTGACAAAAAAAAATCGTCCCTAAAAATGATGTAGCTTTATTCATAAACAAGCATCTGATTCCAGGGGCAACAAGATAGTGAGGAGGGTTGTTCCTTTACCTTATTTTATTCAAATATACTATTACTGACAACGTTAATAAATTACATCATATCAGAAGAATATAATTATTCATAAAAAATATACTTTCTCGTTTACTTACTGCTTATTTTTTTTCTTTTCTTCTAAGTTTTGCACTTTCCCTAAACGTTTTACTGCTTCTCTAGAACGTATAATCTGTTCCTAGTGTGCATGGAAATGCAGATTAAAAGCGTATTTAAAAATTTTTAAATATAGAATTACAGTTACTATTTGAGTCGCTAATAAAAAATGAAATATTCTGCTACTATTACAATTTCTGGCAGGTAATAAAACTGTTGGTATCATAATTTCAAAATATTTTTAAATCTAAATTTGAATATTTTACATTTAAATGTAATACAGTTTCTTGTTTTTTTTCCGCCGGTAGTTTCTCTTTAGTGAGTATCATTACTTTCAGTAAAATATTTTTTTTCTTTTAATTTTAGATTTTCGTAGAAGGAGGATGTAGTCTTTTCGAGTATTTTTAAATTCTTTACATAGTTACATTAAAACTTAATAGACAAATAATATAAAGCAACAAGTTGTATAACCTTTTTTTCTCTGAAACTATTTATAAACTTGGGTGGTTTATACCTTCGTAATTAAAATATTTATTATAATTCTTTTATTCATACTTAGTTATATCATACTTTTATTTCTTAAATTTTCCTCTTTATTAATCGCATCATTTAACTGGATTGTTATTTTGTACAAAAGTTATTTTTTTAATTTTAACTAGTTGGTTTTAGCATACGGTTTGCGGTATTTCAATTTATATAACGTAAAGGATGAGAATTTAAAATAAATGCAAAAATATTAGACTTGTTTTAAAAATTTTAATTAAATTTCATAGCTTAATTAATTATAAAATATATTGGGAATAGCATATTTATAAGATTATTTTTTGCGTACATTTTTCAATGCATAGATTAATTTATTTGTTTTATTTGGGAGACAAATTATCTATTCATACTTATCGATAATTTGCTATTTATTTATTTTTACTCAAGAAAAAATTTAATTTATTCAATCAGAATAAATTAAATTTATTTAAGATTGATTTGCCCAACCTGCTGTCTTCGATTTTTTTTCTACCGACTACGGCATTACTTCGTACTTTACTTTCTAAGTACGGTAATATATATATATATATATATATATATATATATATATATATATATATATATTGAAACACACATAGAATGTGTGTTTTAAAATGAATATCGGAGTTTTCAAGCTATGTAATATTTCTGAAGTTTCACGTACATTGATTAATTAATGATTCATGAAATGAAAAAACAACTCAAACAGTTGTAGCTGTGCACAAGCTCTAAAGCTTACAGATTATGGTTTGCGTGCTAGCTTCGCATTTAAATGATTCACCGTGACGATGAAGACTTACTTTATCGTGTTGTATTCAATAACAAGTCAACATTTCTTATTAATGGAAACGTAAACACTCATAATCTGCTGAGGATCAGAAAATCCTCACGAAATATTGTATTGTGAACGAGACTCCTTAAAACTGAATGTTTGTCGTGCCGTACCCCGACTGCAAGTTTGCGGGGTGTTTTTTTCGCGGAAGCAAGTGTGTCTGGAATGGACTTTCTTGTTATGCAACAACTACGGCTCTTTCCTCTAGTGCAATACGAACTACAGAACATCATTTGACAAAAACATGGTGCTCTCCTCACTGGGATAACGCTGTACCTGATTGGTTGAATGAATTTCTCCGCGACCGCTGATCGGTCGCCGGGAATCAGTGACAGCTTATTTGCCGCGGCCTCCACGTTCGCCCGATCTGATCCTGTGTGATTTTTTTTTTTTTGTCGGAGTTTATAAAGGATCAAGTGTTTATGCCACCGTTACCGGTTGACCTACCCGACTTCAGACATAGGATTGAAGCAGTTGTCGCATTAATTACTCCAGACTTACTGATTAAAGTACGGGATGAACTCTCCTATTGGCTGAATGTATGCCGTGTGACAAATGCTGCTCACATTGAACACGTGAAGGAAAAACTGAGTTGCTCTTTCAATTCGTGTATAATTTATCAGCGTAAGTAAAACTTAATAAATATTACATCTTTAAAATCCCGAGATATATATATATATAAGCCTATGTATACATTTTTTGACTCACGCATATTCCCAAAACTATTAGATCATTATGATTGAAATTTGGATATGTTGTAGAATCTGAAGTTGTGGATGTGAAAATTTGACAGAGATTGGTTGAATCGTTCGTGAGTTACTCTCAATTTAAGAACTTTTTTTTTCTTTTGTTTTCTGGGCCAAAAACACTTTCGTGTTCTCATGATCGAATAAAGACAACATAACCTCAATTTGTGTTTTTTTTTTGGTCTCATGGTAGGATTCGCTGAGTAAAAATGTATTTTCTTAACGTTTTAAGGTATGAAGTTTACAAAAATATCATTCATGTGTAACATTTTTGTGGGTCGAAAACCACTAGATCAATTTTATTTGAATTTAGATATGCAGTATCAGAATTACTTTGTATTGGAGTAATTTTCATACGCGCTTATGCAGTGAGTCACAGTGGTGACCCAGACTTGATGTTTGTGTATAGGCCTACTCGTTATTTTTAATTATTTTATCAAATTATGGTTTTAATAATTTAATTTTCTTATAAACACAAAATATATTTTGATATTAAATAAAACAAATAAAAAACCTTTATACGTGTTATACCTATTTTAGTATTCTCATTTAATTTATATTTTGTACATTTCTTGCGCAAAAAATTATACAAAATAAAAAATTATCGAATTTTTATTACGTAATATACTAACCTATGTGGATTCATTGTTGTTATACCAGCAATGAAGATTAAAAAAAAATTGTTATAAAATTAAGCAATTTTATTGAACGTTATAGTTAAAATTTTTTGAACATTATTCTATTTAAATTTAATGATATTTTTCACTATTTTAAATAATTATAAAAAACAAGCTTAATTTGTAGCTGTTGTTTTGTTTTTATGTTGTATTAACTTTTCTAATCCTTAAATATTTGTGGCGATTGTAAAATTACGTGTTATCTGTGATAGGTATCGATATATTAATTTTATGTATTACGATTATGATTTAGGATTAAGAAACATTAATGATTGAAAATTGTGTGACTTAATGCATTGTGTAACCATATTCAAAGTAATCAATGCATTAATCCGTATTCCTGTAATCTGCGTAGATTGGTTGCTTAATAATTTTGAAATGAGTATTGAACTGAGATTTAGTTTTTTATGAACTTTGTATTTGATTTCATATTTTATATCAGTCCATTACCTTTGGATCTTTATAATATATACATTTTTAAAATCTTTTCTTTTTTTTTGTTTTGTGATTCTGTACTACCTGTTTTGTTTGGAGATTTTGTAATTTCTGTAATTTCGGTTCTAATTATACTTTTTGTAAAATTGTCTTTTCTCAGCTCGTAACACTTAGCAATTATATTTTATACCAAATATAATTTGATTACGATACATTTTTATATCAAGATGCTTTCTCTATCAATTAAATACGAAGTCTGTTAATAAAGTAATGAGACTAGTTTTTTTGCAGCCAAAGTGGCAACACTGTAAAGTTACTACAGATGATTTATATTGGGTATTAATACTTTTAATCTATTGTTGCCACGTGAGACGACTTTTTGTTGTGCGTTAAAAAAATGAGTGATACTAATTATGAGCAACGTCGTGCAATCAGTCGAGCACTGGACTCGAGCAAGGAAGCATCGCCATTAGTCGGCTCCGGTTAGTTTAGCTTTTTGGTGCGGTAACCCTGTGGTTTTAGCCTTTATTGTTTAGTTTTATAAAAATATGGAGTAGGACAAGTGTTTTGGTGTATGAATTGTTAAATTAGGTTAATAATTGGCGGAGATATAACGTTTTTAGTGTTAAATACGGTGGCCGCGTGGCGGCAAACAGTGAGTTACTTAGATTTAATTTTTAAATACTATATATCGGCGTTAAGTTCTTGTGGATTGTAGGTTTTGTTATTTGAAGTGCAAAAAACCAAACCCGGTCAAAAACGGTTCGTTAGTTATTTAATTATTAATTATTTTGTGTTATAAGTGGTGGACCACGTGGCGACATTTTGTAAGTACGTTCTATTTAAGTTAATTTTAGGGCCAGACGCGGAAAAAATATATATACTTTTTCGTTTTTAGTAGTAGTTTTTAGTTGCAAAGGAAAAAACAGTGTTTGTTAAGCGTAGAATTAGTAATTAGAGTTTTTAAGTGATTTTTTAAGTTAGGTTAAGCACGTGGCGAGAAGGCGGAAGCGTTGGTAGCAGGTCTGCCAACGTGTTTTTTATCGTAGAATTAAATTATCGTAAACTCTTTTTACGATAATTTTTATCGTCAATCGATTAATCGATTATTTTTTTATCTTGTGCATTAGAGTTTTATTGTCTTTGCTCGTCCAGCGTCGGGCGGGCAAAATTTAAATTGAATTTACGGACTTAGAATATTTTTTCGATTTCTTCAAAATTTTTTCTAAGTCCTCACAACAAGTTTATATAGGGAAACCTTGTTTTCCCTATATCTCAGGCTAGGGGACACCTAGCCCCAAACCCTTTTGGGTCTAGGCCGGACCCCCCCCCCTGACCCCCCCCACCCCCCCCCTCCCCCCCCTCAAGTTTCGCGGGGAGCATTTTTCTCACCCCCCCCCCGGACCAAAAATTTTTTTTTCTACCCCTCTCCCCCAAAAAGTTTGCCCCTCCTATATAGATCACTTTCCTTCCCCGCACTTTTTTTCTCCCTCCACCGGTTCGCCCGCTAGAGGCATTTTTTTCTTATTTTCCCATACTCTTCCATTCCTTTTTACTGACTCCTTCCCTACTTCACGTCGGCATGCCGAGGAAGAGGATACGGAGTGCAGGCAGCGACGACTCTGCGGAGGAGGGCCAAAGGGCGTCGCACCCAGATCTTTTGGATCTACGAAACGAGGTGAATAAGCTGCTGGCCTTGATTCGCGATAATAACAACACCAAGCGCGAGATCAAGGAGGCAGCTTGGATTCTCGACAAGCAGGTCGATGCCGTAATGGACAGGGTGGACGGCCTGCTTGTCAAAGAAACGAACGAGATGGCGACCCAGACGGAGCCGGAAGTGGGTGCCATGGACGTTGCTGAGGCCTCTGGAGAGGAGGTTGAGGCGCAACTGGAGACGGGAGTCGCACCGGAGCAGCTTCCGGGCCTTGTCTCCAGGAAATGGCCCGGGAGATGTTTCCGGTTCACCGAGGTAAAGGAGGGGTTTCCGGAGGAGGAAGCCGGTCAGCGAGTCGCCGTGGTGCTGGACTTGGGTGGCAACAAAAAGGGTGACTTTGCGCGAGGGGTATGCGACAGGGCGCCGCGCATATGCAGGATGCTCAATGACCGCAAAGTCACGCCTGGGAGTGTTCTTCGGGACTCGGTGGGGGCGGAAGTCTTGCTCGGGGAGGCGAATGGGACCCTGAGTGAGACGTTCGTCCTGGCAGTGGACCTGGAGTTGCCGATGGGAGAGATGGCTCGACACGTCGTCGAGGGCCTGCAGAAGATAGAGGGCGTCGCAGGTGGAGCGATTCCGGTGGCGATGGTCGCCGGGAAAGGGATGAGCTGTGTGCGGCGCCTGCAGGAGTACATGGCGAGGAGGGACGGCGTGCATCGGGTCATCTATGCAGCCAAGGAGGAACCAGGCCGCAGGAGGACGGCTACCATACCATCTAAACCGGCGACACCGACGAGGACAGTCGTCATCCAAAAGGAGGGACTGTCGTACGCTCAGCTGCTCCGAGAGGTTAAGGCGGGGACTGGTGACGAACTTGCGGGGGCGGTAGTCTCTGCGAAGAAGGGACGCGGAGAGGGCCTTGAAATTAAGATCACCGACACGGCGGGTGAAGCTAAGGCCCTCTCCGAGAGGATACAGGGACGCCTCCAAGGAGTGAGGATCACACCGGGGGGCCGAGGGGAACGGCCGATTCCGGTAGTAGTAAAGGGCCTGGACTGCGAGGTGACCAAGGAGGAGTTGCTGCAGGCGGTGAAGGTGGCGTTGCCGGACGAAGAGCACTGGGCAACGAAGGTGACTTCCTTGCGATCTGCGTACGGGCAGGCCCAAAACGCGACGGTGGTCCTCGCCAGGAGGGCAGCTGAGGTACTACTGGCCAGAGAGAGGTTGCGCATCGGGTGGCAGTCGTGCCGTGTGCTCAGATGGGAGGAGGATCCCAGATGTTATCGCTGCTGGGAGCAGGGGCACAGGGCGGCGACCTGCAAGGGGCCGGATAGATCTAAGGCCTGCTACAACTGCGGAGGGGCGGGCCACTACAAACGGGATTGCAAAGAGCAGCCGAACTGCAGCAAATGCAAGATGGCCGGCCACAGCTTTGGCGATAGGTGTTGTAAGGGTACGACCGGCCAGAAATGAGGCTGCTCTACATCAATGCAAACAGGAGCGGGCTGGTCCATGACCTCCTGTGGGAAGCTGCATCTCGAGACTGCGCCGACTTCGTGTTGGTGTCTGAACCGAATGAAAGAATGGTCAGGGACGGGGGCTGGCTGACTGACCGACGGGTGGACGTTGCATTGAGGGACCTCACAGGGAAATATGCAGTCTCCAACAGACATCCTGGGGACGGGTTCGTTAGGGCGAAAGTGGGGGAGATTTACATCTACTGCTGCTACATCTCCCCCAACTCCTCGTGGGAGAACTACGTGGAGTTCCTTAGCGGACTCGGCGACGATCTCCAAAGGGCTGGGGTTCCCGCCCTTGTTGTGGGGGACTTCAATGCAAAAAATGCTGAAGTAGGTGGTGAGATAACAGACGAGCGAGGAGAGGAGTTGGCGGCGCTGACCGCCTCGCTCGGGTTGGTCAGCCTCAACGACGGCACCCCTACCTTCTGGAGGGGTACTAGGGGTTCGGTCCTTGATCATGTCTACATCACGGACACGGCGGCTCGGAGAGTGGAGAGATGCGAGGTGTTGGAGGAAGAACTAGGCAGCGACCACAGGGGAATCTGGATTGAGCTGGGTGGCCCGCGACCGGCGGAGCGGCAGGCGACGTGGTTTGTCGGCGAAAGGCATCTACCGGGGCTCCGGAGGCGGCTTGCGGACCGCTTCGATGAAGCTTACCCGCAACATCCGGAGGAACTGGCAGTGGCGGTTCAGCAAGCCTGTGAAGAAGAACTGACGGCTGTAAGGAGCCCCAGGAGGAAAGTGTACTGGTGGACCGCGACGATTGGCGAGATCAGGGCTAACGTGCAGCGTCTGCGGCGTCGCCTCAACAGGAGTCGAGCACGGGAGAGAGACGACGTCGAGGAGCTGGCGCGCGACCTGAGAGCTGAGAGGAATCGTTTGAAGAGGGAGATCCGGAAGGAGAAGAGCGAGTCGTGGAAGGGACTCCTCGACCAACTACAAGATGATCCTTGGGGGCAAGCCTACAAGCTTGTCACCAAGCGGTTGGGGAGAAGACTGCCGGTCATCGCCGGGGACATGATCGGCGGTATAGTTGAATCGCTCTTCCCCAGTTTACCTGAGGTGGAGTGGCAAGTGGCACCGATGGACGACGCCAGACGGATCTCCCTTCCAGAACTTCAGGGAGCCGCTGCGAGGATTAACATCAAGAAGAGCCCGGGCCCAGACGGGGTGCCGGGGGCAGTGGCTCGGATGGTCGTGGAGGCGTTCCCATGGTTGGTGCTGGACTGTATGAACAGTGCCTTCGTGCGGGGCGTCTTCCCGGCCTGCTGGAGGGTCGCGCGACTGGTCTTGCTACCAAAGCCGGGCCGAGCCCAAGGCGATCCTGGAGCATTCCGACCGGTGTGCTTACTTAGCACACTAGGTAAAGTTTATGAACGGGTCGTCGAGGGCAGGCTGACGGCGGAAGTAGAGGCGGGGGGAGGCCTATCCCCTCGCCAATACGGATTTAGGAGAGGCAGATCCACGGTCCATGCAGTACGGGATGTGATGCAATTCGTCGACACTGCCGCGGCAGGCACTTGGAGAACCAGGATGATTCCGGCCCTGGTGTTGCTCGATGTCCGCAACGCCTTCAATAGCTTGCCCTGGGAGATCATTGGGCAGGCGTTGGAGGAGAGGGGAATCTCCGGTCAGCTCCAGCATATTTTGAAGGAGTACTTGAGCGACCGGAGAGTGTACGCTGATACTGATGCCGGACAGCGGATGTTCCACATGAGAGCGGGGGTCCCCCAGGGTTCTGTTTTGGGACCGCTCTTGTGGAACATCGCATACGATGGAGTGCTGCGGCAGCAGTATCCCGAGGGGGTGGAGGTCATCGGCTTCGCGGATGACCTGGCCCTGCTGATAAAGGGAGCGACGGAGCGGGAGATCGAGACGAAGGGGAACGAGGCGCTGAGACGAGTTCACCTTTGGATGGCTGCGCACGGGCTGTCGATAGCCCCAGAGAAGTCGGAGGCTGTCATCTTCACCGGGAGGCGGCCACTGCGAGACATTCGTCTGGCTATCGACGGCGCAGAAATCAGAAGGGTGCGAAAGGCGAAGTACCTCGGGGTCTGGGTGGACAGCAATCGTTCATTCGGGCCCCACGTCGAGGAGGCTGTTTTGAAGGGTGAGCGCCTCTTAGCGGCGATCTCCCGCCTCATGGCAAACACGGCAGGGCCGACGGAGAAGAAGAGGAAGGTCATCGCGACAACGGTGACTTCCGTACTGCTCTACGCGGCCCCAGCATGGAGCAGGGCTGTGGGCGTAGAGAAGTACCGTCGGAAGCTGGAGTCGATCCATAGGAGGCTGCTCCTGCGCACATGCTGTGCGTATCGAACAGTCTCCTACGACGCGATCTGTGTCGTCGCGGGATCCCCACCAATCGACTTACTGGTTGAGGAAAGATGTATGAGGTTTGGTGGGGTCTCAAAGGAAGAGGCGAGGGCACGGATCCTGGATCGGTGGCAGGAGAGATGGGCAGTGAGCCAGGCGGGCCAGTGGACCAGGCGCCTGATCCCGGACGTGAGAGCTTGGGTGGGGCGACGGCATGGAGAGGTGGACTATTTCCTCACCCAGCTGCTCACGGGCCACGGCGATTTCGGCAGTTACCTGCACAGGTTTAAACGCAGGAGATCAGCGACGTGCAGGTACTGCGACGAAGTGGACACGGTCGAGCACACTTGGTTCGACTGTGCCCGGTGGGACGTCGAGAGGAGAAGGGTAGCGGCGTTCTCACCCGACGATGTGGTCAGGCGGATGGTCGGGTCCTCACAGGGATGGCAGGAGTCGGCAGACCTGGCTCACACCATTCTGGACTCGAAGGCCAAAGAGGAACCCCCTCGGTTGCGTGCACGCCTATGAGAGGCGGCTTCTGGTGGATGACAGTCGGTGTCGAAATTAATATTGTGTAATTATATATTTTGTGTACTTCATTTATTGTGTTAATTGTTATTGTTTGTGGATGAATGTGATTGGTTTGTGTGGTTTGCTCCCCACGGGCGCCCTAGTGGATCACAGGGCGGCGTGAGGAGTATGCTTCGAATGAATGGATAAAAAAAAAAAAAAAAAAAAAAAAAAAAAAAAAAAAAAAATTTATATTTATAAAATGTGATATATAGAGTGAGTGATTTTTTAATTTTATGATGATTTTTGTTCTTTTTGAATATTTATGTACTAGTCATTCTGGTCAGGGAATGTAGTGGCTGGACCCTGAAGGTACCTTCGGGCTGGCGGATGAAAAGAATGTCAGCAAAATGACACATGGGAAAAAAAAAAAAAAAAAAAAAAAAAAAAAAAAAAAAAAAAAAAAAAAAAAAAAAAAGCCTTAAAAGATTTGAAGGCTGGGGATGAATCGTGGCGACGATTAGGGACCAGGGAGGTAGCCTTCTTGCCTAGGGTGTTCTGGCTCCACTGGCAAGTGTAGTGGGGTCGGGGCTCCCCGATGATGGCATCGAGGACCCTCAGGTATGAGAGGAACGCGGGGGGGTAGCGGTGCGCGGAAGGCGTGCCGACTACATGTAGGTTAGGGACGGGGAGGGTAGCCCCATCGAAGAGGGGGGAGTTAGCTGCCCAACGAGGTGGTTGGCTCACCCTGAAGAGGCTTTGGGGACCCCGGCGGGAGATCCTCCGTAAGGAGGCAGTTAGGGTGGGCAGAGACTGCTGCCACGGCACTGCAAGGCGACCATGCTATGTCTTAACAGGCGGAGGCTGGTTGCCTTGGGGTGCTTAACAAGTTAAAAAAAATAAAAAAAAAAAAAAAAAAAAAAAAAAAAAAAACGTCGTGCAATCAAGTTTTGCATTAAACTCGGTGAGAATGCTACTGAAACCTTTCCAGATTGAAAAGGCCGTATGGAGATGACGCTCTGTCATGAGCTCAAGTTTTTAGGTGGTTTAAAGCATTTTCAAGTGGCCGGGGATCAGTTGCGGACGATCCATACTCTGAAAGACCGTTAACGTCAAAACTGACGACAATGTTGAGCGAATCAGAGACTTTTGAAGTTTCTGTATGCAGGACAGACTGTAAATCAGTAAGTTTACCAAGAAATTCTTCAAAAACTGCGGTAAAGAGTTGCCCTGGTGAGACCACCCATCAAAGACAACTAGGTGCTGCATCATGTCACACTGCACTCTCAATTAAAGAGTTTTTGGCAAAGAAAAACATTCCTGTAGTTCCTCAACCACGTTATTCATCTGGCTTGAGTCCCTGCGACTTTTTCCTGAACCCGAATTTAAAAGAATACCTCAAAGGACACCATTTTGGAATGGTGGAAAACATTTAAAATAAAATATGGCCGATCATCTGGAGGATATTCTGGTTTCTGAGTTTCAACATTGCTATGAAGAGTGGGAAAACTATTTTAAGCGTTGCGTGGCTTCCCAAGGGAACTATTTCGAAGGTGAGTCCATGTATAATTGGACTGTGAATAAAACTTTTCTGAACGTTTCATTACTTTATTTACTGACCTCGTATATCATTACTTAGAACTCATTTGCAATCGGTTTTGTCTATTTCTCTCCATATTTTGGAATTAGCAACATTTGTTCATTAAGGTAACAACTATGGGTTGTTTTGAAATTAATTTTAATTCACTATCTAATTTTTTTAAATTTGTTTTAAGTTTTTTTTTGTGTACATATATATTTTTTCAATTATTAAGTTTCTAATTATTTTTTCATATAAATTACAGTTTTTTCTAAGGAAAAAGAATGCATATATATATAGTTCCATCAATCTGCAGTTACATATATATTAGTATAGTAAATTACATGAACATTAGAAACTTTTCCTATAAAATAAAGTTCGTTCATTTAGTAAAAAAAAAATTATTTTTTAATTTATTTATTCTTTTTATATCTTAGTCTCTTTTTCTAGTTGGATGATTATTTTTTTTAATGTACAAACATTATTTTTATTTCCATTAAATGGATTCTCGTTAACAGAAGTCATCAGTTATTTTAAATTTCAGAATAAGTCGGGAAAAGATTTACCTCGTTTTGTGAAAGATCATTACTTAAATAGGATGTAGATATTTTTTTAAATCAAAAATATTATTATATTTCGAATATTTTTTAATCGTTTTAAATTATTTAGAAAATAATCGCGTTACTATTAAAAAGAAACATTAATTTAGAGTGGACGGTTCCTATTCATGATTTATAAAGCAAGCTGAAGTTTCAGTGGGTTTGTACGTGTATGTGGGAGTTGTGTACATATTTGATTTGTTAGTTTGCAATGTTAGTGTGTTTGGGGTTTGTTTAGTGTTAATTTATACGGTTGTGTGTATGTGATCTTAAGAGTCTGTAATGTCGAAAGTTGTGAATCGTGAAGTACTCCCCGTACAGCGAGCGTTTAGGTCGAACGGCGAGAGAGTTATATATAGATACGACCTGTTATGTTTAGTTGATGCGGTGTAATCACCCGTTGAACGCTGGAAAATCAACTTGGTCTAATTAAAGTTTCTTGTCGCTGAAGTGGCCTCGTGCACGTGCAGTGTGGGACTTGCCAAATTTGATTAAGGCAACCCTCTATTATTCAAACACCACACCCCTTCTTCTCACCCTATTAAGAACCAATGGAAAGAATTTCTTCGCCTTCTATTTTTACTCTTTTTTCTTTTTCTTTTTTTTATTTTCCCCCGTTATATTACTCCCGCATTTTTCTTTCTTGATAACCTTTCTCTACTAAGAACTTGTTGAATTTCATCGCGCATTTTATTTATGAGTCGAAAGAGCATTACTGTTCTACTTTATCACATATAATTCCAAATTATTTCTTAACCATTATGTTTGCTTTAACTTCTGTTCCTTAATCCACAAGTTTCTGTAATTCAAGGGAAAATAACTAAATAAAAATATTTAAGTGTTCTTGAAAATAATTTTTTTCCTGTATTATTCATTATAGATTGAAATGCACTAAATACTATATTGTACAGACTGTATTTAAACTTTATTTATTATCAGCCAATTGTAGTTTATTATAATAATTTCTTTATATAAGAATTCATTCTTATAGAATTTTATTATTTAATAATTCTACATTCGTTTCAACGCCTTAACTTCCAAATGTCACAGTGAACTTCCGATGTCAGACACATCACCACGTAAATACATGAAGTGCATAATTACTCGCATATTTTTCTTATACAGTAGAAGTAAAATACATTTATATAATATTTTAATTATAGTAATAATTTTTTTCTATTGTTTATACTAGAATAGATTGCTTATTTTTTCTTATCTGTTTTAAATAAAAATAATCATTAAAAAAAAATTTCCCTCTCTATCAAGACAGGCAGAACTATCCCTGTGATATAGTGTTTTCGTTATTTAAGGGTTAATTTGCTTCCCTTGCCATTTAATTTTTAAATTAATTTTTCGTCTTTTTGCATGGTTCTCTAATCAATGGTTTATTACGATTGATTCCCTTAACCGATCCAGGCAATTACTTCTTTCTTTTTCCTGTTTAACTTCCGGGAATTACCGTACAGGTATTACTTCAGAGGATGAATGAGGATGATATGTTTGAGTGTAAATGAAGTGTAGTCTTGTACAGTCTTAGTTCGACCGATCCTGAGATTTTGGTTAATTGAAACCCAACCACCAAAGAACACCGGTATCCACGATCTAATATTCAAATCCGTAGGCAAGTACAATCCGCTGAATACATCCGTTGAGTAGTACAATTATTCATTCGAAATTTAATGATTATGTATCGATAAAATAATTTTTCGATCGTTTATCTGTAGAAATAACATTTAAAACGACCGAGTAGAGTTGAATTAAACAAATTGATTAACGGTATTGATTTAACGGGACTCGATTAAAAGAATTCTCATCGTTTTACTTAAAATAATTTAAAATCGGTAAGCTAAAAATTCCGTGAAATTATGCTCCATCATTCTCTAAAAGAATTTTTTACTCTTATCGGTTGTTCATTGTAAGCCCATGATATACTTTTTTATATTTATTAGCATATGAATTTAAATAATATGGCGGCTGTGAAAGCTTATCAAGAACCTAAAACTTTCAATTTAGTCATAATTGAATACTTAACCAATAATGCGTTGTAGAATACATCGAATTATTAATACTTTAAAATGAAATGTTATCCCTCCGGTGTTCTTTGTTTTTAAAAATACATGAAATGTAGATAAATCTTTTATAAAAAAAATTATTTATATTAATACTGTTGTTATTTTTACGTGCTGATAGTTAAAATAAACAGTGGCGGTAACTCAACATTTTGATGACATTTAAAAATATAAATAATGAAAGGCTTTTTTTAATTTTTTTATTTCTTTTGTTGCCAATAATAGAATCAATCAAACTGTGATTAAATTTTCAAATTGTTATTACTTCCTCTGTTGTTACTTTTTTATTTTACTAGTATTATTACAGTTTGTCAGTTGGTTATTATTACACCTTATGTATGTTTTATAAATAAATTTTTACTTAGTTATTTTCATTCTTTTGTTGTATACTTTAAATACTTTATTATCAGAAAAGAAATTCATTACCATGTTTTCGTTGAAAGTGTTTTACAAACATTTCAAATTATTTTATTTTGTAGGGTTTAACAGAATGTTGTTTTTATAATTATTTCTTTCAGGGTCTGTGCCAATAGTTATACTACTACTTATAGTGATATTTTAATCATGAATTTTTTTAATTGTAATATTTGAACCAGATGCTTTTTATCGATAAAATTCAATAAATTTGAATATATATTTTTTATTAAATTAATGTTTAGGCCCTTTTGAATACTATCAGCTCTCAGTTAGGATAATTCCGTGGAGGAGAATACAGAACGAAAATAAAATAACAGGCTCCCTTCGGATTAATTCAGGATGCACTTCTTTTTTTTAAATCATCTCTCAGTCGACTAGTTTGATTATTTTTTTATTCAGGGCTAATTTCAACATATTTACTACTTTCGACATAACGTAATTATTCCTTCCTTTATTGAGAGCTGTGATGCAAGAAGGAAAGTATGGTAATCTGTCAAAAAAAAATGAGGTATGGGTTTTTTTGTATTTCGCGACGTTTCATGACCTAGGAGCCACAAAACATTGGGGGATAATATTCGCACCTACGTACGTATGAACTTGTTTGAAGCAAGTGAGTCCATAGTTTTAACGCTGCATTTAATATTCATTGAATTTGGTTCTTAGATATCGTTTATGTAGTAGAAACTATCTAAATAGCTCACTTTTATTCCATTTATGAAACATTGTTGACGGAAAACAATCTAAAATCATGACATTTTATTTTAATCAGTCTGAAAATACATTAAAATTATGTTGTCTCAGTTTTTCCCGGTGAAACACTATAATTCTTAGCTTATTCAAGTTTGTACTGATGTTTTTTTTCGTTTTGATCTAAATCGACATTAGTCCACAGTTTTCGAATTGTAGTATATTTCGGAAGGTAAATTTATCAATTAACTGTATTAGAGTATTTTTTTAACTTTTTAGAGTACCCAAAACTGTAGTTATTTTTTGTAGCAACTTCAGTTTTACCTCTGCTAAATCCTACTGACTTGTTTGCCTACCTTAGAATCTAAACTTGGATTCACGCACCAACGGATTATACTGTGATCATACTGACGTCATCCTTATTAATATGGATGCAATTACATGGTAATACGATTAATTACTTCACCTAATGATTAATTTATGCGTAAGTTATACGCTATCACGCACACATTTACAAATACATTACCACTTAAGCCTTGTCCTCTCTGAACTATTATTACTATTATTATTAACTTCAGTGCTGTATATTACCGTAATTCAAGTTTTATCAACTTGTAATATAAACCTTTTATTACATAATATAACCGTAGATGAAAATTTTCACGGTTTTCTTTAATTAAAAAAAAAAGAACCTAAATTTATATCCTATTTACCTTTTCCTTTTTGAAAACGAAATACATTTTTGCGTTTTTCTGCAAATAAGAAAGTGGTCTCTTTTTTATTACTATAATATCGGTTTTTTATTGCATTTTTTAGAATTACTAAAATGTGGGACTGATTTTTGTATTGTGCTAATACTAAACTATTATTAATGGGCTGAAATGTAATTCTATCGGCTACTAATGTATTATATTTATCATTAAATATTTGATATAAAAATTTTTTACAACCTTGTTAAAACACTAACAATTCCTTCTATATTCTACTTCCTCAAATATCTGATTCGTTTGTTTTAAACTCTTTCTTCCAACTTTTTTTACCCATGTTCTTCCTTTCTTAGGTTCGATAATGTATGCAGTATAATGTAACCAACCTTTCTTTTTCCTTCATAAGATTTGTCACAAACTTTCCCTTTCCAATTCTTGTTAAAAACCTATGTTTCGTTCTTGTCTGTCTAATTGTATTATTCTAATTTGACGTTATCCATTCTGAAGCCTCTATTGTTTATTTTTATAGGTTACTTATGGCTCATATTTTGTTAATGTAACCAGTTTTATTACTTAGAATTTTAGATCTTGTGGCAAATAATACTTAAAAGGTATCTCTTAAATATAGTCTCTTATTAAGAGAAATCATTAAGATAATACATTCTTTGTTACGGTCGTATTTTATTTCTTTTTTTTCTCGTTAACTTTCAAATTAAATTTCTTCCTTTTAAATATGTATACTATCGATTACTTTTTCTAGCTCTTTCTTTCATTTAGCCAACATAATATTTTCAGCAAACCTTAATAATCTTTCTTTTCCATTTTTCTGTTACTTTGCTATTCAATTTTCGTTTTAGCATTAAAATCGTTTCTTCCATTTACAAATTAAAAAAAAAGAATGGGGACGAACTGCATTCTTACCTGACAATTTTCTATATTACTTGCCTTTTCTTTTCCTTATTTTTTTCTATTACTTTGGCTACTGGAAACTGTTAAATTCAGTAATTTTCGTTCGTTAGTATTTTTTTTAAATTCAAATAACGAGATTATTTTTTTCTGAAAAGATCGCACTTTATACGTTAATTACAAAGTGCCTAAAATGAGTTTTTGTTTTTAAAATTTTTGAGAAACAACGATTACTCTGCATTGAATTTTAACGAAACGTAGTGTATAACAGTCTTTTCTTATAAAATGTTACTAATAAAATTTATAAGATATATTTCTTTTGACGTACTGCAATTCTTTGATTATATAAAATCATTCAATTTTTTTATAATTTCACAAATTTAGATTTATTATTTTGTGTTTAAGTACTTATATAAATAAAGAGGTATATTGAACGGTTATTAAAATAAATCTAAAACAAGAAAACATTCAAAAACCTTTTACTAAAATGTTTACCGGACTAGGTAGCCATTTGCATTATTAAAGAATTATCATTTGACAAAAAAGACAGTATAGGATGGCGCAAAAGAAGCAAACTCTTTTTAAACATTTCAATAAAGAAAATTTTAAAAAATTTTAAATTTAAGTCGATAAATCATTATGAACTATAATTTATGGAATTTTTTTTTAAGCTATTAGTGGAACAACACTACGTCGTGCAAATGAGATCCCCATTTTCTGCCTCACAAAGTTATGCTCTTTCTGGTGAGTTTTTCATCACATCGGTTAAAATATTCCGAGGTAGGACTTCAATTTCAGCTTCGTTGTTGTATGGTCTATGGCTTATTAGCATAAACCTTCTCTTTTAGATATCCCCAGAGAAAATAATGTGGAGCTCTTCCAGCGAACGAGGAGGCCAGTTGATTACAGAGTTACTTGAACTTATCCGTTAATGTAATAAACATAGAAAAATCAGAAAATTTTTTTTGAAGGTGATTTTGAAACTGAAAAAAATAAAAACATTTTACCGATTTTTGAATTTTTATAAACTTTGTTTGGTTTATTAAAACATATAATGATAATTTTACAATAAAACTTCATCATAAATTATCCCTTTCCCAAAAAAAAATCGTATCTAAGTTTTTCATGTATCATTATTTTTCCACTACATTAGAATAAATAACCAATACCTATAAAACATTACAATTTTGTTGTCAGCTTTTTTTCTTACGATTTTTCCCTTAGTAAAATATTAATTTGTAAGTGTGTTATTGAAATTAAACTAATTTGTAATTATTAACGCAAAATGGAACTTCACAACATCCACTGTTTTTCTTTGATAATTTTTCCAATACTGTTTTATTATTTAGTATTTGGAAATAATTAAATATTATGTGTATAGACAAATTTAATTACTGCTACCGGCTTTCCAACCCTGTCGTAGCTGCAATGTAAGTGTAAAACGTATCGGTAAACATGTAGTCTGGAACAGATTGAGGTCGACTACTCCTTTCTTTCTTTTTCCTGTTTCGCCTCCGGTAATTACCTTTCAGATAATATTTCAGAGGATGATATGTATGAGTGTAAATGAAATGCAGTCTTGTGCAATCTCAGTTCGACTATTCCTGAGATGTGTGGTTAATTAAAACCCAACCCCCAAAGAACACCGGTATCCACGATCTAGTATTCAAATTCGTATAAAAATAAATGACTTTGCTAGGACTTAACGTGGAACTCTCGATTTTCAAAACAGCTGATTTGAGAAGACGCGTTCACCATTAGATCAGCCCGGTAGGTTCGATATAGCGGACCTGAGTAACGGATTCCTACCAATTAAGAAGAAAGTAGTAAAATATATAATAATGAGAGGAATCCAGAAAGGTGTTAAAACAAACCCTTTTAGTAAAAGTAGGTCAGTTTAAAAATCGTCTTTTGTAATACTGCCCGCTGGCACACCTAAACAGATGTTCATCCGTGAGAAGAGTTACCGGAGCAAGGTTTAAAATTTCATGGGAAAATGTGATGGCGGTCCATCGTTCTCACGCACAACTGGGTTGTGGTCCGGCAGGTAAAGAAGATAGGAGAATAAATACTCCGGGGAAGACCAGTTGAGATCAGTTCTGCGAAACGAGTCTAGGCGAGACGTTATGATGTCAGTCAGCGAGAGTATTCTGCGAGGAGATCAGTGAAGGAGCGAATTTCTAGGCGTACACGTTCGGCGCGATTAAAATGACTTCACAAGTAATTCGAGTGTGGACAGCGCACTAAAACAAATAATGGTTTGGTGAATTACTCTAAGACTGTAATTGAAAGAGATAATGTACTAAATTTCATTCATAAATATTTAGGGTAGTTTTATTTGTGAACAGCAAAAGCCTTCAAAGAACTTTATACTTGTATTATCTATTGTACTACTGTTGTTTATACAAGAATAGTGGTTAAAAGTGTTAAGACTAGCGGTCATGCTAATATCTTTTATCAATGGGACTGAATTCTGCTTTTCATATTTATCTACATGTTTATAAATCTTGACGATTACTTTAAATTTGTTTGTGAAAATCATCTTTTATTATTATTATTATTACTATTTTTTTTTTCTGAATTTTTATGGGCATCGACTGCTAAGGTCATTAGCCGTCGTCACAATCTTTAAAAGAAACTACTATCACCATCTGGATCGTCATATGTAAGGGTGTAAAGGGCCCTTACATTTTATTTAAAAGCACAAACTACACAAAACATTTAAGACATAAAGACAAGGACAATCACAAAACACTTATGGGGTGTAAAGGGCCCCAATATTAAAATTTGAGATAGGTTCCCAAAAGACCATTAAATTAAAATTAAAACTTATCCTACCATATCTTTCATTCTTTCTTCTACGAGTCTCATTTATAGTTTGTTTAAGCACCCTCGGGGCGACCAGAACCGCCGTTGAGCAGTATATCAGTCACGCCAGGGTGCCGTGGCAGTTGAATCCTTCTTATAAACAGGCTATAGGCATGCACAGCGTACACCCACAGCCTCGCGCCCTCAATCCACCCTTGAGGGTCCCCCATGCCATCATCGGACACACCCCGACTCACTGCTCTTGAATGCAGGTGAGCCAAAATGGCCTAGGCAAGAGGGCTACCTCCCGTCACATACGTGTCACGTTTCGAGACTCCCTTATGTATATATGCATACATTTAAAATTAAAATTAAACTTATGAATATCATTTTTTCTTTATATATATATATGTATATATATATATATATATATATATATATAAGCTACCGCTTAGAGTTTCTTTTGTCACAGCTTTAAACTTTCATTTTTATAGACTTTCAAGAAGTCCACTGGCGTGTAAAAATGCAACTATATTTTCTTCATTTCCATTATCCAGATCAGCAGTAATATTATTTCTAAAACGGAACCGCTTTCTGAGGTCCTCATATATGGTACACTCTTCTATAAGATGCTTGATTGTCAGTGTTTTATTACAAACACCGCACATTGGTCTCACTTCGCCGGTTAACAAATATAAATTTGTTAATCGCGTATGACCGATTCTAAGTCTCCTCCATTCAGCATTCCACTTGTTTTTTACTGTGTTTGTTAGACGGTTTTTAACATCTGCCACTCTTACAGGAAATGCATCCAAATCATCGCAGACTGTTGCCTTTCTAGCAGCTTCGTCTGCGATTTCATTACCTGTAATACCAGCCTGCCCCGGAGTTCATACAAATACGCATCGCTGTCCTCGTTGTTTTAGTACGTATAAAATGGACAGGATGTTTGCAATTAGATCATCCTTAATGTTCTTGTTCCGAATTGCGACGAGTGCACTTAATGAATCGGAACATATAAGCACTCTCTCTTCGCAATAGTGTTCAGTGTAGCGAAGAGCTTGCTGAATTGCAGTGAGTTCTGCCGTGTAGACACTGGCCACATCTGGCAGTCTCCAAAAGTGGGCTTCTTCATTTACATATATCGAGCATCCAACACCATGTTCGGTTTTAGAACCGTCAGTATAAATTCTAATATGTTCTTCGTAACTACTGACGGTTGCCAAACATTCCTGCTGGATGATCACTGCTGGTTTCTTTTTTATTTCTCCTTGAGAGAGATCCAAACTTGTATTAACCGCTGGCAAGAGCCATGGCGGTATTTCTCTAGTAGAAATTGCCAATGTATCTGGAATGGCAATTTCATATTTATTTTTTAATTCGTGGTACCTAATTCCGGCTGGTCTGGAATAGGTAGCACGACGTTCGTATAATGCAGCCATGGGATGATTCGTAAACAATTTATTATTTATATGAGCAGGGAAAGCCCATATATTTGCTGCATATCTTAACAAGAGAATCTCTCTTCTATAATGTAGTGGCATTATTCCGGCTGCAGACATCAGACTAGCCGCCGGACTTGTGCGGAAAGCACCTGTTGCGTATCTTATTCCGCTATTATGAACTACGTCTAACTTTCTTAAGTGCGACTTTCTAGCGGATGAATATACGATACATCCGTAGTCTAGTTTAGATTGAACCAATGCTTTATATAGTCTCAATAATGTCTCTTTTTCTGAACCCCAATTTAAGTTCGATAAACATTTTATAATGTTTAGGGCTCTTTTGCATCTATCACTCAAGTCCTGTATATGTAATCCCCATGTAAGGGATTTATCCAATACTAGTCCTAAATACTTTACGCTGTCTTTATATTGTATTGGATTATCATCAATTGTCAGAGCAGGACTTTGATGAGGAATTATCTTCCTACAAAAGTGTACACAGCACGTTTTTTCTGGTGAAAATTTGAATCCATTATTCCTTGCAACTTTTTTTTAGAGCATTGATCGCTCGTTGCAATTTGTACCTCACCATAGCAGTCTTGTTGCTGGCATATACGATTGCCAGATCATCAACATAGACGCTTTTGCTGATTTCTACTGGAATGGCTAATATCAATTTATTAATGGCAATGGTAAACAAGGTACCGCTCAACGGCGAACCTTGCGGTATGCCATTTTCCAAGATTCTTTCACATGAATATTCATTGATGACGCGTACTTGGAAGGTACGGTCATTCATGTAGTTGCTGAGCAGTATAGGCAGATTGCCACGAATGCCCCATTCATGTATCTGGAGCATTATACCATGACGCCAGGTCATATCAAAAGCCTTCTGAAGATCAAAGAAGACTCCGACACAATGTTTCCTTTTAATAAAGCTGTTATATATAATGTCCTCTAAGCTGATCATTTGATCAGTGGTAGAATGGTATTGCCGAAAACCTGCTTGATACGGTGATATCACATTTTCTTTTTCCAAAACCCAGACGAGTCGATTAGTAATCATTTTTTCCAATATTTTCCCCATAGCACACGTCAGAGAAATAGGACGGTAGCTATTGGGGTCTGTTAAATTTTTATTTTTCTTTGGTACTGGAACAACATGAGCTTTTTTCCACTGCTGCGGGTACGTTCCATCCCGCCATATTTTATTATAAAGTTCTAATAATCTACGCTTTGCAGTGGTATTCAGCTGCCTGATCATATTATAGTGTATTTCATCCGGACCAGCAGCTGTGTTACCTGATTTTTCCAACGCTTTCGCGAATTCTTCCATTTTAAATGGTACATTATATGAGTAATTATACTCAGTTCTAAAATTTAGAAGACGTTCGAGTTCTTCTTTTTTGGTTCGAAAACCTTCCTCGTAGTTGGCTGTTTTGCTGGCCTTTTCGAAGTGATTGGATAACAGCACTGCAATTTCATATGGAGTATCTTTTATTTCATCTTCATCTTGAAGGCTAGTTATGGGAGCAAAATCATTACGCCCACAAATCGCCTTCACTTTCCTCCAAACATCTGATGCAGAAGTAGTTTTGTCGATGGATGACACGTATTGCTGCCAGGATCGTTTTTTCGAATCTATCATAAGACGTTTTGCATACGCCCTGTATTTCTTAAAGGCAACAAGATTTTCTATACTAGGACGCTTCTTAAAGGCGTTATACGCCCTTTTCTTTCTATTTATAGCTTCACTTATTTCATCGTTCCACCATGGAACGGGTTTCTTTGTAAGTTTCCCAGATGTTTTGGGAATATATCTCGATGCCGACTGAATTATTGCATTTGTTATGGCGTCGACATCGTCTCCGATAACTCCAGTTGTTTCCGGGAGTATCGTTCTAGCTGTGAAGCTCGTCCAGTCTGCCTTATCAAATAACCATGTTTTAGAGACGGGATATGTTTTTCTTGTAACATCAGTTACAATTTGCACCGGGAAATGATCGCTTCCATGCAGATCGTCTATGACATGGAAGCTGTACCTCGGTGCTATCGATCCGCTTATAAGTGCAAGATCTATACAGGACGTCGATCCATCTCTGGCATTGAAAAAGGTTCCTGATCCGTCGTTTAAAATAATAAGTTCTGAATTCATCAGGAACCCTTCCAGTTCTCTTCCACGGGGATCTACTCGATCTGATCCCCAAAGAGAATTATGAGCATTAAAGTCACCCACCAATAAAACAGGTGGGGGAAGCTCGGAAATTAGTCTTGCTATGTCATCCTTATTCCAATCAAAATACGGCAAGTATATGCTGCAGACAGTGACCTGGAGCGGACGCTTCATTCTAACGGCGACCGCTTGTAGGTTTGTGTTTAGAACAACCGCTTCGGTGGTAGCTCTAGTCGATGTTAATATAGCTACTCCACCTCTAACTCTTACATTTGGCGGTTGATCTCGCCGAAATATATCGAAACCTTTTAATTTAAAATTTTCATTTCGGCGGAAATGCGTTTCTTGCAGACATATACAAATCGGGTCTACATCATGCACCAAGCGTTGGAGCTCATGGATGTTTGAAAAACATCCATTGATGTTCCATTGTACAATCGACTCGCTAATTTTTAATTAAATTATGACCTTGGTTTTCCTTTCGGCCATCCTTTTTTTCTCTTCTTCTCCATATTGCGAACGGCATCATGTTTGCGGAGAACATCGTCGCCGGTGTAGCTTCCGGTCTCCGAATCGGAGACCACCGAAGCCGCCGACGACGACGGGCATGGATCGGCGCCGGTTTCAGGCGCCGATTGAGAGGTGGCAACCTGGCCGCTCCCCGAGACGGGGGGCGCACCGGTCACCGCCCGTGGAAGGGGGGACACTCGTCCCCCCTGTGAAATTTTTTGTGGCCTCTGAGGCTTAGTGGCCACTTCAGTTACAGGAGGCTTGGGAGCCTCCATAACAGACTCTGTAGCTGTCACTTTCTTATCTTCAACTAAAATCTCGCTAAGACGGACTTGGATATCAGGTTTAGTGTCCGTTTTCTTCTGTGCTGGAGCGACTTTTTGTTTTGCAGATATGTCTTCAGGAGGCTGTACAATTATTCTTGGCTTAACAGATTCTTTAGTGCTGAGAGGCTTCATTTTGTTTTCGATTATCCTCTCAATTAAGCCAGCCAAGGTAGGTGCGAGTTTGTTGATGATTACACTCTCATCAACAGCAACTGGAGCAGGAGCAGGAACAGCAGCCGCAGCCTGAGCATATGTTGTTGTTGCTCTAGGTCTGCGGGTGTTTACGATCTTTTTTGCTTCAAAGTATCTGACTTTTTGCAGGGTTTTTACTTCCTGCACAGCCACTTCGTCTTTGTAAACAGGACAGTTCCTGGATCTACAGGAATGCTGTCCTCTACAGTTTATACAGGTAGGAGGCTCCTTACACGGCTCTCCTTCATGAACTGCATCACCGCACAAGCATATTTTCGGCCTCTCACACCTAACAGCGGTGTGTCCAAAGAGTTGGCATTTAAAACATCGCATTGGCTGTGGGACAAATGCCCGCACATCCAACCGATGTATGTCCGCTCTTATCTTCTCCGGTAAAGTAGGCCGGTTAAATGTAAGAACATGGGATGCAGAAGGAAGGACTTCGCCATTCCTTCTCATGTTCAACCTCCGACATTCTAATACTCCTTGCGGCGCTAATTCTTCTACAATTTCCTGCTCCGTACAGTTAAGAAGATCCCGACAGACCACAACACCCCTTGAGGTGTTGAGCGTGCCGTGGGGATCAACACGTACAGCTAGCTCTCCAATTTTCTTTAGTCCTAGAATCTTCTGAGACTGTATATCATTAACAGTCTCTACATGAAGTCCTGTGAAAGTTTTTCTTATTTCTTTAACAGGGCCTCCAGCACATTTGTTTATTTCCCGAGCGATGAGGAAAGGACTCACCTTCGAGAAATTACCTTCTTCCTTCGTGATAACCAAATACTTAGGTTTTGGGATGCTGCTCTTAAAAAAAGCTTTCTGCAAGCTTTTTCTAGCCTCAATCTCAATCCTCTTAATCTCCGTACTCTTTCGGTTTTTCGCCTCAGGCGAAACAGCCGGTTCTAAACGAGGGTGTTTGCGTGAATCCTCTGCCACGTTTAATTGTTCAGTTTCCATGAACAAATAATCCCTTCTGTAGTAAGGCTAGCCGCCGGGGTACACCCCCACTCCAGGGCTACCAACCCTGGAGGTCCGTTCCGGTACTCCGGTGGAACCGGCATATGTCCTGGCAGAGAGCGGATGCGCAGTCTCTGCACTGACTCCAGGCCCCTACACACCGAAGCTTTCAGGGCTCCCATGCTCCGAACGATGGGCACCTTAACTACATGCTTGCCATCGCGGGGGGCATGTGGACGACGAAAGGTCTCCGTTACACCTGCAAATAACTTTGACCGTGGCCGCCACATCGCCAGCTCTAAAGGCGGTATTAATCCATTTCCGTAATCGTTAATAATGTCGTATCTGCAGGTGGCCGTAAAGTCCAGTCCTGTAATTCGGCCTATAGATGTAAATCGACCGAAAAAAGCATATCCGAGAAACAACACTCGGAACCCCGTTAGCCAGCTATATGTAATGTACTTGAGTACAGCTGTTGCCGCCCTGGACGTGGAACGTAGATGTTGTGTTCCGGACGTGGAGAATATCTACCTCAGGGCATTACTATTATTGTTGTTGAGGTTCTGATTACTACGATCGTTATTTGTTTATTTATTATTCCCATTAATCTAATTATTATTGTGAGTTATATATTATTTTCGCTTATTATTATTCTTAATATTGTCATTATTATTAAATTGTCTTTTTTACTTATGTCCTTTAATTGATAATTGTAATTATATAAACATTTTCAATTTACAGTCTCTCAATATCCTGATCGAGCCGAAAACAGGCAACAATATATATATATATATATATATATATATAGATACTAGATTGAAAATTACAAGATTAATCTGACCTACGTAAATATTAAAATGTCATATGAGACGTTATGACATTCACTGCTAGCATTTGTTATCGATACACTAAAATTATCGATATACTCATCAAACGGATTGTAATATTTTAATTTAATGGATTGCACTTTTACAACATTTTAGTCTCGTCGAAGGGGAGTCTGACCGCACGCACACGTTAGTTAACTCCCGTGAAACACTCGTAAACGACTTTGATGGTAGCTTGTTGTTTATGAACCATGACAAATGAGACACAATATAAAACGCGCTCATGTAGATTAACGTATGCAGTTGTGATTATACGTGGACGTATATACTTTATACGATCGCCGGCTATAATGAAGCCCTTTTATATACACATATTTTGTTTTCCCATTAACTGTTATTATTGTTAAATAATTGTTATGCAGTTTTCCTCATACAAAAGCAATTTAAATTATTATTATTATTATTTTTGTGCTTTGTTAGATTTTATGCTTGTTTATTTTAGTGTAACTTAATTTTATGGCAATTTTGTTTTAGTATCGATATCATATTGGTTTTAGTTTATTTACATTGATATAATTTATTTCCGTCATGCCATATAGAATAGTCTGAATGAAATTCAGATTTTTGCAGCAAGCCGCTTTGTTGTTTTTAGTCTGTACTATTACTTAACATACATTAAATTATCAGTCGATTGATTAATTTATAAATTTATTAAATTATCTGAATTAATTAAAATGTTATTAAACTCAAAAAAGATTAGCCGTAGGATGTTGAAATTTTGGATTTAGAACTGTTGTAACATCTAGTAGTGCACCTCCCATTATGATGGCAATTTACTTGACCAAAAGTGTCCAAAAAAGCCCAAAATCCAAAAAAATTGGATTGGAATTTTCTTAACTGCACTAATAAGCCCGCATTGAGAGCTCTTCAACGATGTATAATTTATTAGTGGTACTTATTTTCATTGGTTCCAGATTAATAGCCAAATAAAATTTTAATTAATGAAATATTTGAATCTTACAAGAGGAAGGCACATCGGTTCAAATCCGACGTCATCTCTTTTTTTAACATTTTTTTAAAAATTTAAATATATTGATTTATTAATAATTATTAACCTCTGATTAAAAAAAAAATTACAATAAATAATAATTCAATAATAACAATAAAAAAAAGAAAACATCTGTTATTAGAGAAATAAAATTTTATGTGCTTTTCATTTAAAAAAAAAACAATGTGTATATGTAATTTAATTTAAATGTTAAGCAGTACTTAACAGAGGTCTCAGAGGCTAAAAAATGGACTTTTAACTCTGTCCAAAATTGGATAATTTTTTTGTTTGTAATAATTTCACACTTAAAAATATTTGCCCTGATTACAAGATCTTTTATATCCAATAATTTGAATTGTTTCATGATTTTTTCAAAATTGTATTTTAATCACTAGTACTGTTCTTACCCTCCACACATTCTTTCATTACAAAATTATTTTACTTTGTTTAATTTATTTAGCGTAAACATCTTTGTTTTTTTTTTGTTTCTGAAAACTATTTTTACTTTGAATTCTGTTAATCCGAATTTTTTTCGAAAGTTTTCTGTAATAGCATACTTCGAGTACCTTTGTTCTTTATGTTTCTATTTGCGTATAACTTTGTTTTGTTTTTAACCTTAGGAATAACATAGCTTACTTGTATTACTTTCATTTAAAATAGATAATAAAATCGTAATGAGAAAACACTCAAAAATTGTTTAGAAAAAAGCTAAATCATTATTAGCAGATGCAGGATTAAAAAATAATTAATCTATTAAGTGTAACGATTAATTACCATTTAAGATAATCCAAGTCGAAAATTAAAAGATTTTGACCAAACTACTTAAACTACTTGCCTTATTCCACTTCCCTTACAAAAGGGAAATTGATAGGGGGCTCGTGTCAAATAAAATTACCTCAAGAAATCCTGTTAGCTTTAATTTTTGTTAACTTAAAAATAGTCCTTGTTTAAACAAAATTTAAAAATAAAATTTCGGTGTTCCTATAGTTAAAAACTTTCACAATAAAATTCTATTTAATTATAATTCTAAGCTATTTGTATGTATATAAACATAGATTCAACCCTTATGATTATTCATTAACCTAATTTATTTTCCAATTTTATTCAATAATCTAGAATAACTCATTAATTTGTCAATGTAAATTAGAAAAGAAAGAATGTATGCTGCAGTCATTATTTGAACTTAATACTTCTACACATTAGCAAATAATATCAGTTATAGTGTAAATTAATTAATAAATTAGTGCTGTAGGAAAATTAATTTTGCCTAGTAAGTGTTAGTAACACTTTTATAAAATTTGTTTATTAAAAAAAAGATGTCCTTGTTTTTGAAATTTCAGTAGGAGGAAAGAATTGTCTAAGAACGAGCATTAGTATGTATACTTTGATAAGTTTTTGTTATTGTGTTCCGAACTGTAATACGGTTCTCAAATTGAAATACGCGTACCGCTTTGCGTACGCATAGTTTCACTAGGTTGTCTGCAAACAGAAATTAAAAAAAATATAAAAAATTTGTATTATAATACATTTATTAGTTTATTTATTGTATTATAATACATTTTATTTAGTAGAAAGATATTTATTATTATTAATATTTATTCATTATTTTTAATATCAGTAATGACATATTTAATAGTTCGGTGGTACGCTCAATGATTTTTATCTCTCTGTACCTTTACTTTATTATTACGAGCTTTAATTATTTTTATTTATTTAATTTTTTTTACCCCCATCCAACTTTTCAGTGGGTATCATCGTATGACTTACAAATTTCTTAAAATTCTGGATCGTTGAGACCTCATTACGAGTGGTTAACATCTTTTTAATTGAAACAGTTGGCAGTGGTTTGGTTTTACTTTTTACAGGAATGATTCGCTAATGAGACAAATTTCACAGTTATGCATTTTTTCTGTAAGAAAAAGCAATTAAAACCTTTTTGATTTCTTACGTTAAAATAGAAATCAAAATAAAGATTCCGAAAAATATGATTGATAAGTTCGGTTAACCATTTTTTTTATTTTTTTATTATTATTATATTCAATTTAAGTAATATAAAGCATTCAATAGATAAAACATTGAAGTAATGAATTCTGTATTATCTTTTATATATATATATATATATATACACATATAAGAGTAATATTTCTGTTCATACACTGGAGAAAACAACTAAGACCATGAGAAATGACCAGTAATACCTTCCTCTTTCGAACCCTCTAGGGAATATAAAGGGAGTAGTACTATCTTTAGCCTTCAGTGATAAAAGAAACTTACACCCCTTCTTATCGGTAACGTCTTGTCTAATCGATTAGGCTGATGTCATGTTTTTCCCGTTTAGTAATAGGGGAATGAACATTGAATAGGTAGTAGGGTAGATAACAAGGGATATTATATTAAAAAAACCTGTTTGTAAATTACGTAGTTCTATATAAAGATAATTATTTCACTTTTACTTCTAGAATAATATATTACAAGTACATAGAAATTTTTGTTCAGTCGAGTAAAATTTATTTATGGTTCTAAAACCAGAATCGGCAACTTAGTAAACCAGAATTTAATCGTATTAGTTTCTCTAATTTTTGATGTATTGATTTTTACTTTCCTGGCATCATAGCTCTAGAGCTAAGCTGCAAGAAGAAAGTTATTGTAACAAGACCGGTATAACGGACCTGAGTAACGGATTTCTACCAATTAAGAAAAAAGTAGTAGAAAATATAATAATGGGAGGAAACCAGAAAGCAGCTAAAAAAAAAAAACTCTTTTGGTAAAGGTAACAGGTCCGTTTAACAATCATCCTTTGTAATAATGACCGCTGACACAGATGTTGTTCCGTGAGAAGAGTTACCGGATCCAAGTTAGGAATGCATGGAAATGAAAGGGCTCGGTCGATCGTTCTCATGCTCAACTGGGGTCTGGTTCTGCAGGTAAAGAAGATAGGAGTATAAATACTCCGGGGAAGACCAGTTGAAATCAGTTTTGCGAGAGAGTGCTACGATAGCGATCTAAGCAAGGAGTATGTGAGTTGTATGAGTCTGCGAGAAAGCACTTCAATATAGTTGTAAGCGAGGAGTATTCGACTTGTTCGAAAGAGTATTCCGCGAGTGGTCAGTGAAGAAGCGAATTCTTTTTTTTATTTCCCCAGAATTCCTCCTACCGCAAAAATTGCAAAAACTGTATTTTTATCTATTTCGTATATTTTAACCGAACTTTTTTTTATGTCTTCCTAGACATAGTAGTATTGCAAGCGACCCCCCCCCCCCTAAAAAAAACCTTTGAGAGCCATATGGGGAGTGGATCAAAGTTTAAATATATCGATTTTTTGAACTTTTAAAACTTTTTATTGGTTCATTAAAATTCTTAGGAATAATATTACTGTAAAATATTTCATCATAATTCACTCCCACCCCCAAGAAAGAAATCATAGGTAACTGATTTTATTGGTTGTACATTTTATAGTGAATTTTTTTTTTTTAGTTTCTTCCATTTAACATATGTTTAAAAAAGTTCTTGAAAGGTGATTTTGGAGAAAGGGCATGAGAAAAAAATTGTTCAATCTTTAAAATTTTTTTTTTGGTTTATTTAAACATTTAATGATAATTTTACAATAAAACTTAGCATAATTTATCCCCACTCAAAAAATAAAAACCTTAATTTTTTTCATCCATTATTTTTCTACCGTATAAGAATAAATGACCAATGGCAGGAAAGTATTACAACTTTGTTGTCAGCGTTTTTTTTTTTTTTTTTTAAGATTGTACATGTTCTAAAATCGCTTATTTTTACTTTGTCAGCTGTTACAATCAATTTGTTTGACGGAGGAAAAGAATTGATATTGGAATTTAATCCTCTCTTTCCTTCTTTTTTCTCGATGTTTTTAGGTTCATGAGTCCAAAATTATTATTATTATTATTGTGATTATATAATTCTTCATTTTTATGTGTACGGTAGAATTTGTTTATTTTGACTTACACTTAACCTGGCCTTTAACGGTTTAACCTAAAATTATGAGATTCGTTGTGTGACTTGCGTACCGTTAGTGGATTATTTTGTTAAATTAAAACCAAAATTGAAGGAGAAATGTAGCTGATAATTGTAAGCTTTCTGTAGCGTATACGGATTGCTGTACCTTGAATGCGGTTAGATACAATAGAAGCTTCGATTAAAACTAGAACAATTTTATTTTAAAAGAACTGTTAAGACAGGTTGCAAATGATTTCAGCTTTTATCACAGGATTTAAAAAAATTCAAACAGATCAAAATATCGTGATTTTAACTACATTTTATAAATCTTACTACAAAATATATTACTACTAGATTGAATATGTCCAAATATTTTATTTTATTATTTAACAGGTCAAAATGTAAATGTAAAATGTCTATGACAGTTTTATTTAGATAAGAAATAATTAAATGGTTAAATCAATTAAAATTAATAAACAGAATGATATCAGTGTTCAGAAACGGCTTCATATTTCAAAACTGAGGTATATTACTAGATAGACACAAGTGCGGATCTACATAGTTACAAAATTACTACTTAATCTTGTTTGAAATTTTTTTCAGATTTTCTGGTTTCTCCTTTACAACCAAGCTAAAATGTAAAAGCATTATTGTAGAATGGTTTTCTTTTAAAATTTAGTATATTAAGTAATTTAGGACTGAAGATATTTTACTAAATTATAAGATGAAATATTGTGAAAGTAAATAATATCAGTTCACCTAGCCATTTAATTCGTAGTACGTTGGAAATTATTAGTTATTGTGTGATATTATTTATTTTTTTGATATTACAGGCGTCGATTGCTTTGGTAATTTTGCCCTATGAAAATGGAAATTTATAGCATATGAAAAACGTCATGCCTGACCGGGAATCGAACTCAGAACCTCCGAACGAAAGGCTGGGACGCTGCCACTGTATAATAATACACTCCATTTAGTGTTTTTATTACTGTTAACGCTGTAATTAGGTTTTTATTAGTGTTTGGATCGTTAATTCTAACATTAACTACTTAAAGTTTATTATTGGATTTAATTTTGAAGGCAATACGAAATAAAAGAGTTACTATAGGGCATTTTACCTCATTTTATTATTATCGTCGTAATTTTTCCGTTTTTGCAAATTTGATTACTTATAACTCGGAAACAAAGTGATTAATTGTTAATTGGTTTTGGCCATTATTTTTCTTGTTAAATTTTATACTACAATCATGTAACACATGTCCGTTTACCAATTTAAAAAAAATAAGAGTTTGATTCCATATGGCGTTACCAAAGTGGCGGACAAAAATTTCAAAATAAAGTAGTAATTTTGAAAACTATGTTAACCAGCATTTGTTTTTCTTCCTAGTATCCATCAGTTTTGAAATATGAAGCCGTTTACATATTGTAATTTCTACCTACATTAAAATAGTTATCAAATTTACACTGAAAAGAGATTAATTTTTAATTGTAAAAATTTATCCGCTTCATTTGCTTCCTTTTTATGATCGAAAAATGTTAACTATTATTATATTATTTCACAATTTTTTATTTAGTGGCTTTTTTAAATCTTAAGTTGCGTAAGGCTTTATTTAATCGTTATGGTGGGTTGTTCATGTGGTAGTGTTCTGCTTAAAACAGAATTTTACTGAAAAATAGGATTACAATGAAAGGATTAAAATTAAAACCCCTACAATTTATTTAATTATTATTATTAATATTAATTCACTACAGAAGCTTGCGGGGATGTGAAAATGGAAATACGTAGCATATGAAAAATGCCGTGCCTGACCGGGATTCGAACATTCTTTCTTATTTCTACCAAAAAATTGGTAGTTTTGCTTATTATCTCGATAAGTATCTTTTTAATGAAAAATTATCATGAAATCAATAACTTATTTTAATTTTTTTTTTTAATTTCTGTCAAAAATTCTTTTGAAACGAGGTATTTTTTTATTTCTATAAGATGTATTTCAGCGAAATATTTAATGCAAATAATTTTAAATTAAAAAATTAGATAAAAAAGGATAGACTGTAATGTTCAATTCAATCATTGTAGGTTATCTTTTTATCATGTTTAATATATTGAAGTGAATTCAACTTTTTTTACGGTTGTGTTTGTTTACGTGTTAAGTATAATCGTCAAGTAAAATATAAAACATTTCATATACTCACAAGCAGTATCGTTAAAGAGAATTAATAAGCTAAAATTTCCCTAGTGTTTTTATAAAGGACAGAAAATAGGAACGAATAAAAACGACGATAGAATGATAGAATACAAGACAGCTAATAGATACGTATGGGTAGAGATGAGGCGTCAGGCGGACACCGAAAATGGATTCGATGGCGACCGGTGTGATAATGTCAAGGGGCAAATAAGAACGGTTTACTTGATTTCTCTACCCCTCTTTGTCTCTTTGCCGTTTGGAAATGGCGATAGGACAGTGCAGAACAAAATAACTGCCCGTACCCGTGTCGATTAGACAGGTCTAGTGAAATTTTATCTTTTTTTTTGCTTTGAAATAAACTCTGCTTTCATTCTAATAGCAAGCATTCATACTATCAACTTTTTTTTTTTTTACAATGTATTCTTGTATAATTGCTACATTCAGTAGTATTATCGAGATGTAGGATTCTTTCTTTTCAAAAATAGAGTATTACAGTCGGATAAAATTTTTCTGTTTTTCTTTTGTAACATTAATGTAACAGTAGATTAAACTTAATTGTTTGTAATTACTATAATTTGGCTAACAAAAGAATTTCTGATTATAAGCTGTTTAAAAAACTTATTAAAATCATGTATCATTTATCAAACTGATATGTTTTATCCATAAATATTTTTATAAGAACTAAGATTTATCGTTGAATTTCTATTAAAAAAAATCATAAAAGCTCTGTTTTTACGTCCTCTTTCATGTGACTGCGCCCTACCACCAAATATCAAATCACTGGACCGATTTTAATTAAATTTTATTTTTTATGTACGGTATGTTTGAATAAAGTATTTTTGGTTAAAAGAATCTGTAGACACAGATATCAGATAATAAACAGGGGTTTTTTAACGTATAATGGTGTGTAAAAATTGTCCAAACAAACCACCGTATTTAATTTTTTCGGTCAATTTTTTAAGTAAATTTGTTTTTACGTAGTACTTTGAGATTCACTTTTTTTTAAATTTGATAAAAAAAGCATCATTCATATTATGTGTATTCTGTGTGACTGAAATAAATTGAAAAATTTTATAAGTACATTATTTGCACAATAAAAAGATGCATTGGAAACTCTTTGTTTATCCTCTGTTTTTCTTTGTTATTTTTTTTTTTTTTTTTTTTTTAAATACAAATTCATGTCAAAAACAAATTAAGATGTTTTAATAAAATTTACTAACCCGTTGTTGTACAAATTAACATTCTGTAGTAAAATATTTGTATACAGAAATGTTACATCATTTTTAAATTAAAAATTATGTACTTCCTTGTTCATTTTTAAATTTAATTAATTTTTTATTTTATTTAGTTAATTGTTCCCGTAATTTTTTGCCGCTATAATATTTTTGTAAGTGTCATAAATTTTTTTTTTTTAATGAAAAGTCAACTTTTAACAAAATAACAACGCGTACCGTACGAAAGCACAGCTTTGATCGCGAGATAAGTGTAAAATCAGTTTTTCTACTTATTTTTGTATTTATATTCTTCATATATATATATATATATATATATATATATATATTGAAATTATAAAAATTACATTTACATGTAATTTTACATTTAAATGTAAAATGTTATTACCATCAATTACCTTACATTTAGAGTAAATGTTGGAAGTGGCCGCCATCTTCTTGAATGCAAGCTTCAATTCTTTTTACAGCGTTTCTTGCAACTTTTTTCAAAGTTTGTGGCTTGATATTTAATACAGCTTGTTCAATCGTTCAAGTGTTCAAGGGTTGTTGCTGTAGGCTTTATCTTTGAGGTAACCCCATAGAAAAAAATCCGCCGCAGTCAAATCTGGAGATCTTGGTGGCCACAAGCCTCGACCGATAACACGATTACCAAAGAATTCCTCGACGAAATCAGAAGTTGAACCTGCGTAGTGCGATGTCCAACCGTCATGTTGTAGCCAGCAGCGTCTTCTTCCTCTTCCAAGAGTGCAATGAACTGAAATAAAATATCCTGATATCGTTCTGCATTAATGATGTACTCGAAAAAAATAGGACCGATTATTTTCTTCCGCGATATCGCGCACCACACGCCCAACTTCTGCGGGTGTAATTGTTTTTCGTGATAAACGTGGGGATTTTTAGCACTCCAAATTCTACTGTTTTGGCTGTTTACGTAGCCATCCAAATGAAACCGTACTTCATCTGTGAAAAATAACGAATCCATAACATTAATTCCCTCAACAGAAATCGACGGAAACATTGACAATATTGTAGCCGTTTTTCTTTGTCGGGCTCAAGAAGTCGATGAACCGTTTGAATGCGATAAGGTCGTAATTGTAATTGTTTGGTCGCCCGATGAACAGTTGATTTAGACAAATTAATTTCAACAGACAAACGTCTGATCGATTTATTTTGCGAGGCGAGTAATCGGTCTTTTATTTCAGTGACTGTCTGTATTCAACACTGACGCAGATCGTTTGTGTTCCTTGTTATTAACAGAACCAATCTCTCTAAATTTTGCAACTAACCTTTATACTGATGTTTTGTTAGGAGCTGGTTTATCTGGGTACTTATGGCGAAACAAATCTTGCACTGCAACCGCTGATTTCGTACTGAAGTACGACTCAACAATGAAAACACGTTCATCTAGCAAAAACACCACCTTGTCTCTAGCAATACACTGAACGTTATCATTGCATTGCTATTACTATCGGTAGTGTTTACTGCGTCGCCGCGATGTTCAGATGTTGGACGGGTCCATTTCAGTAACGAGTAGGGGAGTAAGCTTGACTTTTGAAATATCATGGATGGGATGAGTTGCGTTTTATATGGGACAGTATATTCTGTATACTCTAAACATTTATAAAATTAAAAAAAAGTGATAAAACTGTAAAATTTGAAATGTGTCGTTTTATGTCATTTGAACACATTGACACGACGAATGTGAAAAATAAGTTGAGTTTTATTACGTTATTGCACAAATATTGTTTAGAATTTAACATTTTTAGTTTTTCTGAACCATACAAATATTTTTGGGCTAGGAAATCCCGCCGTTAGAAATCGTTTTTTTGTCACTGTTTCATAATAAAAATAATTTATTTTCTCTTTTTATTGATTTGTTAACATGATTTAATATAAACCAATAACTAGGTTGGTTTTTTACAATCTATTTTTAAATTAATAAATTTCTACATTCTACATGTTAAAGTGATTTCCAACTCTCATGACTTTTAAAAAATCTAATAAATTTGTTAAAATAGAAATGTAAGTAAAGTACTAAATTATTTGTGAAATTGGTAATTAATTTTCATTGTAACTGTTCTTTTATTCTACGACACTTCTTTTTTTTGCTGGGAAATCTGAGAAGAATATTAAAACAATTTTGTTTAAAAAGTGGAGGGAAAATGGTTTAGGTTGATCATGTTATGAACGACAACAGTACTTTTAACACATCATAAATAGCATCATCGAATTTTTAAGGTTTAAAATTTTAATAGAAAGACATTTAAAAAAAATAATTTTCTCTGAAACCTTGTTCTAATACTTTTCCATGCATGTTTTTATCGTCGAGATATGTAATCTAGCGATTACTATTAATACATTCATATATCAAGTTGCAATTTCCTCAAACAGCTGTTATTCTTTGTCTCAAATGGTTGAATAAAAAGCCGACTATAAAGATGTACTTTCCTGGCATTGGTTATTTATTCTTATATAGTGAAAAAATAATGATACGTGAAAAAAGTTTCAGAAATTTAAAAAAAAATTCGATAGTTTCGAACTTGTTTTGCTTTCCCACCCCCAAAATTACCTCCCGAGAAAACTCTCTGATTTGTTTACTTAAACTATATTAAATGGAAAAAAATAAAAAAAATTCCTTTGAAAAATGTACAACCGATAAAAATTACCTTATATTTCTTTTTTGGGAGGTGGGAGTGTATTATGATTAAATTTTATTGTAATATTATATTAAAATTTAAAATGGACCAAAAAGAATTTTTGAAAATTCCAAAAGTCGTTATTTTTACCGATCAAGTTTTTCCCGAAAAAGGTATTTTTTTGGAGTTTTCGTTTGCACTATTACTATGCCTAGGAAAACATGAAAAAAATTCGGTTATAAAATATAGTATAATAAAAATATAACTTTTTCCAGTTTTTGTGGAAAGGGGGAAATTTTTGGGGATTTCTTTTTTAAATTTTAAGACAAGCGTATGCGAATATATTGAGCTTATTATAAAGCGGGGTTAAGTTTGCAAAACGTTGATAAAGTTGACCCCAAAAACCTATCTACTCCCCTAGAGATATTGTTCCAAACATTTTATCAACAAATTTATCCATAAACAAGAATATCTGTACAAAATTTGATTAAAATCGAGTTATTCAAAATTGTTAAGCTTCTAACACGCTAACACACGTACATACGAACTTAATCCCTTTTTTTGTGGGGGGGGGGGTGCCTGAGTCATGTAACGTCGAGAAATGAGAAAAAATAAAATAAAATGCAATAAATTCTCTTTCGTATATCTAATTTGGCTTCAGTCAGATTCATAGATTTAGATATAAGGACGTCAAACCGAGTAATATTCTGTTTAAAATTTAGGAGGCTTATTTTATAAATAAGAGCTTAATAACTTAATCTTTGTTTTAAAACGTTCCTTTTATGCATCGGAAGTAAAATTCTCATTTATTATATTATATTAAGTTTATTAGAAGGAGGGGGGAAACGTTTATCTTAGTTTAATTATCTATTATTTTATTTAATGTGTTTTATTCTTCTCATTAGCCGTTGAATATTTAGTAGTGTTGCGTTTATTCGAGTTTACAGGAGTCCCTGTGGTACAACTCATTTGGCAGCTGTGCTCTTGCTACCACTCTTTCTCTCTCTCATCCACACATACGCGCGCGCATCCTTGCCCTCCTGAACATACATACACATAAATACGTATACAATCTCTCTTTCTTTCCCACTGTTCTCTTGAGAGAGGAGATAGAAGCGGATCAGGAAGTGGAGTTGCACGTCGAAACCATTAGAGATGTGAGAGTACGGTGTGGGAGGCTGTGTAAAAGGGTGTGGTGTACGTGTGGGGATTGGAAGTTTGCTCTGGTGGAGGGTGGAGTCCCTCTACTGCAAGAGCTGTATTTTAGAACTGTTTACTTGTCTCAAAATACTGGTTTTTTATAACCTATATGATGGCATGTAACTTTTTCTGTTCATAAATTTGAGATAATTGTGGAAGGTTTGTTTTTTCATTATTCTTTTATTGTTAAAATTATATTATTTTGTCTTATCTTTTCTTCGAAATTTTAACAACTCACATCCTTTTATTTGTTTTATTAAATTATAATAAAAACTATAATTATAACCATAATAATAAAAATAATAATTATGATTAGAATATTTATCTAATGAATTTATTGATATCTTTTTAAGAAATTATTCAGTTAGTTTATATTACAATGTTTTAAAGTTTTTATCTTATTTTTCATCTTATGAAGTATATGAAAGTACTGTTGCCTGTTTCGCGGTTCGATCAGGATATTGAGAGGTAATTGACAATTTAGAATGTTTATATAACTGCAGTTTATTGTTTTAAAATGTTCATAATTACAACCAGACAAATTAATAATAATAACAATAGTGATAAACACAATAATAATAATAAGTGACAATAATAAACAAATTAATGAACACAAATATTAATATAGTAATTAAACCACAATAATAATCAGGATAATAGTAGTAAACGATAATAATATTACATCTCAATAACAAACAAATCAAACACAAGAATATATAACAAAGTACATGACATAATACATAATCAAGACAGTATGTATTACATAAAAACAGAGCATAATCAACAAAGTCAACTATCAATAAATTACACATCAAATAGTGATAAATGTCATTAGTAAATAATAAATACAGATTTTACACAAGACAGAGTTCAAAATAAATAATCGTTTCGAATTTATTCCAGGTAGACAATTAGAAAACTAGACCCATTAAAAAAAGAAACCGCTAGTCAGTCTTAACTCTTTTTAACCATTAGTCTTGTATTAACAAACAATCGTATAGCGTTCACCTGCAAATATAAATACCTTTGCTTTCTATCCTAACGGTTTATGAATGAACTCTATTACATTATTTTTTTCACTTATACACTTTTAGTTTTACTGTAACTCACCGATAGTATTTCTGGTTTACTGGAATTACTCGTGGAGTTATCTTACTCGTATCGAACTGGATTCATGCCTCTCCTCGCTGGACTGACGTCTCGCACTCTTGTCTCGCAGACTCACACCTGCAATTCTCCTCGCTGGACCGTCATCGTAACGTGTCGCTGCAGTGGTTCACAGAACTCCGCCGGACCCACACAACTCGCAGCCTCTCCTCGCAGAACTGCCCTTGCGGGATCGACGCCGTAAACGCCTAATTGAAAATACATTTGAATTATACTGTACCATACAGTATATTGAACATTTTATTAGAACTTTTTTTTTTTTTGTCTTCAGTCATTTGACTGGTTTGATGCAGCTCTCCAAGATTCCCTATCTAGTGCTAGTCGTTTCATTTCAGTATACCCTCTACATCCTACATCCCCAACAATTTGTTTTACATACTCCGAACGTGGCCTGCCTACACAATTTTTCCCTTCTACCTGTCCTTCCAATATTAAAGCGACTATTCCAGGATGCCTTAGTATGTGGCCTATAAGTCTGCCTCTTCTTTTAACTATATTTTTCCAAATGCTTCTTTCTTCATCTATTTGCCGCAATAACTCTTCATTTGTCACTTTATCCACCCATCTGATTTTTAACATTCTCCTATAGCACCACATTTCAAAAGCTTCTAATCTTTTCTTCTCATATACTCCGATTGTCCAGGTTTTACTTCCATATAAAGCGACACTCCAAACATATACTTTCAAAAATCTTTTCCTGACATTTAAATTAATTTTTGATGTAAACAAATTATATTTCTTACTGAAGGCTCGTTTAGCTTGTGCTATTCGGCATTTTATATCGCTCCTGCTTCGTCCATCTTTAGTAATTTTACTTCCCAAATAACAAAATTCTTCTACCTCCATAATCGTTTCTCCTCCTATTTTCACATTCAGCGGTCCATCTTTGTTATTTCTACTACATTTCATTACTTTTGTTTTGTTCTTGTTTATTTTCATGCGATAGTTCTTGCGTAGGACTTCATCTATGCCGTTCATTGTTTCTTCTAAATCCTTTTTACTCTCGGCTAGAATTACTATATCATCAGCAAATCGTAGCATCTTTATCTTTTCACCTTGTACTGTTACTCCGAATCTAAATTGTTCTTTAACATCATTAACTGCTAGTTCCATGTAAAGATTAAAAAGTAACGGAGATAGGGAACATCCTTGTCGGACTCCCTTTCTTATTAGGGCTTCTTTCTTATGTTCTTCAATTGTTATTGTTGCTGTTTGGTTCCTGTACATGTTAGCAATCGTTCTTCTATCTCTGTATTTGAACCCTAATTTTTTTAAAATGCTGAACATTTTATTCCAGTCTACGTTATCGAAAGCCTTTTCTAGGTCTATAAACGTCAAGTATGTTGGTTTGTTTTTCTTTAATCTTCCTTCTACTATTAATCTGAGGCCTAAAATTGCCTCAGATTAATAGTAGAACACATTACTACATTAATATAACATATCTCTCTTTTTTTTATTTAGTCTCCGGAACCGCCGTAAGGTGTTACTTCAGAGGATGAATGAGGATGATATGTATGAATGTAAACAAAGTGTAGTCTTGTACAATCTCAGGTCGACCATTCCTGAGATGTATGGTTAATTGAAATGAATTATTTGTAGCGTGTGTGAAAATGCCATGCCTGACCGATATACAACATATATTTCTTTCTTTCTTTTTGCTATTTAGCCTCCGATAATTACCTTTCAGATAATACTTCAGAGGATAAATGAGGGCGATATGAATGAGTGTAGTCTTGTACAGTCCCAGGTCGACCATTCCTGAGATGTATGGTTAATTGAAACCCAACCACCAAAGAACACCGGTATCCACGATCTGGTATTCAAATCCGTATAAAAGTAACTGTCTTTACTAGGACTTGAACGCTGAACCTCTCGTCTTCGAAATCAGCTGATTTGCGAAGACGCGTTCACCACTAGACCAACCCGATGAGTTAATATCAAAAATTCTTTGAAAATGCGAACCATACATAAGAATTATAAATAAATAATCGAATCAATCTTTTGGTAATAAATTCAATTCAGTTTAAGGCTATTAGTTAATTCTGTCTTTATTGCCACAGACTAAGAAAGTATTACAACGATTGTTTTTGCAATATAATAAATGTAGAACTTATACGGAAATCTGACTCCGGACCAATTTAAAAAAAAACCATGTTGAATATTTAACCAGACACCGGATCCGTGATTAGTAAAGTAATTAATTACTTTAATACCTAGTTATTTACATTGTAACAAAAAATTCTATTTTTTGAATTATTATTAAAAAAGAAGGAAACTAATTAAAATTTTCTAATAACGATTTATATAAAAATGTATGTATCACATCAGGATGTACAAAATAAGTATACCTTATAAAAGTTTTATACTGTACAATACCTTTTAATAATCCTTTGTTGGTTCAGATTCCTTTGATGATTTATAGTGAAATTATGAAAAGCGGAAATTATTATCCTTTAGCTTTTTAGCTAACAACTAATTGAGATGCAGTAGCTTAATTAAATATAGTGAATATCGCACAGATGTAGTCTGCTGATAAAGCACAAAAGATTATTAATGCAGTATGAAAAAAACCTACATTAGTGTGTGTGATATAACGTAAAATGACTGGAGTTAAAAAAGTTGCCTTGAAAGAACTCCGTACAGTTCTGTTTACGAATAATATTACATAATTTTTGCGTGACGAAATTCATATTAATATCCCCTTTCTTTTAGAAAGAAATATTTCAGCGAATGATGCACATACGCGATTGTTATTAAACTTTTTTGAAATTTCTGAGTAAATTTTAAATACGCGTTAATGGTTTTAAAAACGCAACTGGAATTTGCTGTTTTTTTTTTTTTTATGAGAAGTTTTAACAATTTAAAAGAATTTATATACCTAAAAAATCGGAGGCTTTGATTCGAATTTATAAAAGTAATGTAATGGACAAATATTAAAATAAGGTTGAGTTTAATAAACAAGTGTCCTTTGTAAAAATACAGAACGATTCGTAAATTAATATAATTTTATTTTTTAAATTTAAACATATAATTTTTTTGTAATTTCAGATAGCCCTCGTTAGAACTGTCTTTTTCATTATAATGATTATTTTTTATTTTAATTACATACTGACTTAAATGAATTTAAACTTTTTGAATTCATGGTGTTATTGCATCATCTTGTTTCATTATAGAAAATCATATAACCGAAATTTAAAAACCTATTTACTTGTGTCAATTTTCAAAGAATTATTACATAAAAAGTCATATTTTCAATTCTAAGCTGATTTCGTTTTTCTGCTACTTAAGTGATTAAAGCAAGAATTTGCTTATAACCAACTATAAGATTCCAAAAGAAATACAGCAGGAGTTGAATTTTATGGTTTCAAGATTTATTTTATCTATGATATCTATCGTTCATAGATGATAGATCCAAATTGTATAATTATCCATATTAAAATTACAATAAAATTATAAACCATACGGTAAGATTTTCGCAGATATCATTTCTTCCGCTCAAAAACCAAAAATTTTTGTAATATAAACTGTTTTTAACAAAACTATACTGATATCAGAAAAGGTAAGACAATCCATTTTTATTATCAAAATCTATTTTTAATTTAGAATTAAAAAAAAAAAATACTTGTTAAATATATGTAATAGACAACAGATATACAATAATAGATAATAAACAATGTTTAAGCGTTCCAATAAGCAAAAAAATAAAATAAAAATTTGTTACAAAACTCTTGCTGGCCCGATTTCATTTTTTATTAAACAACGAATGTAAGAATTGAATTATTTTTGTAAATGTGATATGAATTACATATAAATGAAATCGGGCCGGTAAGAGTTTGGTAACAAGTTTTTTTATTTTTTTCTAATTATATGGAATACTTAAACATTGTTTATTATCTATTTTTGTACATCTATTATCTATTACGTATATTTAACATGTATTTTTTTAAAAACAAAATTCTAGATTAATAACAGATTTTGTTAAAAGAAATCAGTGTCTTACTTTTTTTCATATCAATATCATATTAAAAACAGTTTTATTTATATTACAGAAATTTTTGTTTTTTGAGTGGAAGAAATGATATCTGCGAGACTCTTAATTGTAACTTTTTTGGATATCACTGCGTTTTGTTAGATTATTCTTTTATTGTTTTTATGAATTACTGATTGTAATCTTATGGATTTGTTATATTAAAATTTATTGCCTTAGAAAAACAAGCTGAATTTCACGGCCAATTTTTTTGTTGATAGTCATTTCATACCATATTTTTCCTTTCTTAATACAGCTAGGATAATGACCTTTACGAATCGAAAATTCGTGATTTAATATTGCATTTTTTAATTTGTAAGTATAACCCTCGATTTTTATCGTTAAATTCGATTTTACCATTCGAATTTATTTCTGTTATATTTATTCCTTTTTTAATAAAATTATTATAATCTCTTGTAAACAAATAAATACTTCGTTTTTTTTAAAAAGAAGTTATGGGGATTAAAAGAATTGTTTCATTTTCACAAAACGTCTTTTCTTTTTTTGTGTAAAAAGGTTTTACTTTCTTTTTACTTTGTGTTATTATTCATTTACATAACATAATTTACTATTAAAACAAGCTGTAATATATTTTCTTTTAAATTTCATTATTTCAAGTACATTATAAAGTTTTTGTACGCTACCTAGTACTATCAAGTATTGCTATCTAGCGGCGCGATTCGTAAAGGTACATTAACAAAAAATGAATAAAATGACATATTCGAGTCCTGCGGTTCACCAAATGGAAGAAAAATGTTATCTATCAAATTTCGAGATATTTTTTGAAAATATTCTTTATTACTAATCTAATTGAACAGAAATATAATGTTTTTAAGCTTATTTTTCTTTTTTCCCCCATTTTCATTTCACTGTTTAGTTAGGTCATGTCAGACTGTAAACGTAGTTCGTTGACTTCGTGAACTCTTACCGACGAAGTTCTAATGAACTCCGTGACTAATTAATTAATAATCATATATTAAATTAAATGATAATTAATTAATTTACAATTAATAATTATTTATTTATAATTTTATCTTAATAGAATCTATAAATATATAATTTAAAAAAATGTAGCGACTCAAATTATTAAGATTTTAGATGTAATTTTATGTATTATTGTAATAATATTGCTTACGATGAATAATTTGTTCGTTAAAATGTTTTAATAAAAATAATTTGAATTTATTTAATAAAATTTTATGCGTAAATATTTATTAAAACTGTATTTTGTTTTCTATCGTTAAGTTTTTGGGTAAACAAAACGTGTTTTCTTTTTTTTGTATGAAAAGGTTTTACTTTTTACATTATTTTGTTTATTGTTTTTTTTTTATTTTGAATTATTAGTGTAAATAACTTTTAACAGGATTTACATAATGTTAATGATATGTTAAAACACGTTTTTATATTAAAACAGTGTTTTTTTTTTTTTATATTATGTTTCAGACCATGGAAAATGTTTTGGATGCAAAAATTATTGTTCATAAAAAAAAATTGAATTAATTTATATATTAGTTTGCTGATCAATAATCACTTAATATTCATAAATAATAAAAAAAAACAACAAAAAAATTTAAATATCAATTTGGATAGGATTAAGTATTGATTTTCTTTTAATTTTCATTAATTTAAAAGTTAAGCAGAAAGACGGTTGCTTTTCTTTTTCTTTTTAAAGGGAGTCGACATTTTTCTCACACCGTCTGTTTTTCCTCTTCAGTTTTCAATTAAATTTTCTTTCAAAGTCGTACGCAGTTCTTCGGCTTACTTAGATTTGAACTGTTCACAACCGAACACGCCATACCATTAAAATAAAACTGTGAAGGGTAATCTTCGGTTTAACTGTATTGTCTTTATCTTCGTGCAAGTAGATGACTTTATCAGCCGAGCTTACTGTAAATCCGCAAACTTACCGTCCAACTCCATCATTCTTTTCAATACGGAATTTTATCATCCGATTTCATTAGTACTTTATGTAAAGATTCTTTCCCCCCCCCCCCATTTTTCACCCTAATTTTCTTCTTTTAACTCTTGTTATTCTTTTAATATAAACATTTATTTTTCGTTTTCCTATTGTTCGTCAAATTGAACCGCAATTAAACAATTTCGTTCTTCATTCTTATTTTGCTGCTGTTGTTATTTTTGTATTTTAGTTCCCCTCTCTTGTTTCTCTTTTTGTTCTGTTCATTTTATAATTACATTTTACATGGGAAGTAATTTCCCTTTGTCAAGAGTTTTCTGAAAAGTTGTATTTCTTTATGTATATATATATTCCTTCATTTATTTACTTAATAAGATTTTTTAGTAACTGTACAACATCGTTATTAAAATTGGAAAAAAGAATCTGCGACAAATTTACAAGATTAGTATATATATTACAGTAACGAAACTTATTTTATTTAATGCATTTTAAATAAAGTAGATTAAATAACTAACAATCAATTACTTCTGATTAATTGTATGATGTCATTATTAAAATGTAGTCAGCTTATTTTCAATTTTCTAAACCTATTGCTTTCTGTTGTATGGAGATTTTTCCCCCTAAATTATATGTTAGATGTTAATTTTGACTTATACTATGCTAATATAGGTGTTTTAAATTAAAAATGCCACCATTTCAATTCATTAATTCACACTATTAGCAGTTTTAACGACTTTCGTGCACTTGCTGTTACTAATTTATGACTTTTATGTAAACATAAATAGTATATTATTTATACATTCAATGCAACAGGTGGAATATTTGTTTATACGATGTGTTCTTTTTTTTTACTTTAATTCTCTTAGCTAATTTCTGAATTATGAATGAGTTCTCCTGAGATATTCAGTATACTGTATCGTAGGAAAAATTAAACTCACTTATTACAATTTTGAAGAAATTAGATAATTATTTTAATTGTGTTTGATATAAAAATTTTAGTTATAGTTTTTTCCTTATTTCTTCCTTAATGTTAAAGTCAGATTGTCATATATTATTACTGTAAATACTTATATTAAAAAAATGATTTAAAACCTAATGCTAAATGTAGACTAATTCACAGATTTCTCTTTAGCCTCCTTCCTGATACAAACTTAGTAATAATAATTGTAATAAAAATTAATAAGCAAAGCCAAGTCCAGATTATACGTACGAATCTCTAAAAAATGTATTTTTATTTACTTTGAAAATGTAAAAAAATAAAAACAATATTTGTTTAGACAGCTTAAATTGAAAGTGAAAACTTAACTTCAATACAGTTTATTCGTCTTAAACTCTGTGCTTGGACTGGCCACCAAACGTTATTTCACACTCCTTTTAATATGTTGGATAAGATAAAGGTAAATTTATCTTACTCAACTACTCTAGATATCCGACTCTAGAAAAAAAGGTAGGGAAGAACTTTCAATCTCAATGCTATATTATCTCTTATTCTAACAAAATTGGACAAGATAAAATGTGTTTGTTTTACGATAAAATATAATTCAAAAAATTTTTTAACTATGTTAAAATTTTGAAAGACTTTTATCAGTTTCAATTAATTTTAAATATGGGTGAATATTTTCTTTCACTAATTACGTAACTTTTCGAACTATGGTAGTAGTTTCTGACGATTATGGAAAGTTATTAAAAGTTACGTTTCTTGTAAATTTACTTTACGACTTGTTTCCAAACCACGGTCGATTTTTCTAAGTCTAATAATAAATTTCCTATTAGTCGATCTTAATCTTTTCTTGACTGAACCAAAGCATATCACTTATAAAATTTGGTTTCCTAATTCTTGATGCTATCAGGTGAGTAATCGTATAAATAGATTACCTGATTTTCAAATAATTTTTTTAGTAAGTCAAAATATTTCTCTTTTAATTTGCATAAATAAATTTTATTTATAAGAATTAAAAAAAAAAAATTAAAAAAAGTTTAGAAATCTTGTTGTATCGTAAAATTACGTTTTTAAAAATTAATCTGTTTAAATAAAATTTTTGAAATCTTATGTGTTAAGATTGTTATATAAAGATGTAGATGTGAAGTAACAAAATTAATAAAATTTCGTCTTATAGAAGTGAGATCTCAAATTAGACGTGGAAGAGAATAAGGACTTCACAGAGTCCAACGGTCAAACCAGGTAGCAGCAATATTTAACAGTTTATAATCTTTTTTCCTTGTATGTACAGAAGGAAAAGTTGTATGACACTTTTTAGTTGCATCGTCATATATTAAAACTTTGAATAAGGAGATTGATCATATTTTATCTTTAACTTTGAAATGTAATATCTTTTATATGTAGTTTTTCCTTTTTACAGCAACAGATTATCACATTTTATTCAAATCAGTTTTAAATTTCTGTTTGTTTCTGATTTATTTATCTTGACAAATTATTATTTGATTTTTGTAATTATATAGTAATTTTTTTTTTTATTAATGGCTTTATTTTATTGTGGTTTATATTATTATACGAGCTGACTGCCTTTTGCAAAAAAACTTTTTCATCAAAAGTTTCATACCTTTTTCATATATACGCATATTTTGTCAGAATGATCATTTTGGTGGATTTTACAAAGGTCTGCATATAATTTATAAGTGTTCCAAATCTTTTTATCGTTTGGAATTTTCTCTCCACACATGTAAGTGATATATTGCTAATAGATTTAGCCATTCTGGAGGTTAAAGCTTACAATGAATCAAGCTTATTTATATATATTTATTTGGGTGACTAGAGATCTACGTAATTGAGAATTATACATTTTTTTTTTTTTTTTTTTGTTGAATGTTATGTAATGTATCAAAGAGACTTATTATTTTCGTTATTTCTAAACTTCATTTCTTTTTAATAGTGTTTGAATTCTTTTACTATTCCTTACCTTAATCTTCTTCTTTGCAGAATCTTTAATTTGCAGATTTTTACTGTTAAAAAACTTTGTTTGACTTGTAAAAACATGTTACATGTAAAAAATTTTTATTGTTGAAGTGATTGGTTAAAAAAAATAATCTACATTTTATGATTTATTTGTAAAATAAATACAAGAAACCCTTATTCACTGAACCGAATATTTTTAATTTTATTTATATATATATATATATATATACATACTTTATACAGTTGATTGGCTTCAAGAGTATTTGTAAAATATTGAAAATATCTTAAAATAGGAGAAAAATAGTGTTCATTTTGTTTCCGTGACTAAAGATAGAGAACTGCTTTAGCATCAGCGAGGCGAGAAATGCGACACAGAAGCTATATTATTCTCACCACTCCTTGTCTACCTTTTTCTAACTTCCCCTCTTCATCTATCCTTTAGTATAATATAAAATAAGAGGCTGCTGAGAGATGGCGCCGTATTGGAGGGCGCACACAGCCCGGTGATCTGCAAATCATCCCGTTTGACGGGTATATTAAAAGTACTGTCGCCGCATTGCAGCCTCTCTATATATGCTTTCGCTATCTGCGCGCTCTAAACGGGTAAACCGATAAGCTCTCATGCTAGTAGTCGCATGACGTGTCAGGTCGTATTATATTTGCAACGGTCACTTCAATCTTCGTTATGGTCCCGCGTGTCCGGTCGGAGCTCATACATCGTTTGATATGATCATATATTAAACATTCTATACAACACTTTAAATCGGCTGTTTTGACTAAATCTAATGCGATATAATAATTATGAAGCTTATTAAAATGAGCTATTACATTATTTAACAAAAACAGTGATCTCCTGACTTTAACGTTTGTTTACGGACTATAAATCTATTGATTTACTGTTATTCAGGGAAGGATATGTTTGTTTATCCATGTATGTATGATACAATCATGTATCGTTCGTGCGTATTATGAACCTCATATTGTATTTAATATTCTGAATGAAGTTAAAGGATATTGCTCTCAAAATTATGAACAGAATGATTTATGATTTGTTAATATTGTCATTATTTCAGCTCCAGTTATTTTCTGCCTCTCTGGACAGTAAACGTATTGTTAAAAGTACATGAATACACATATCGTACTTCGTAATTTTTTTTCTAGTACTTATTTTAATTCAAATTATCCCAAGAAAAAGATCATGTTATATAGTAGCATCTTTGTTCACCGAAATCCGACGTCATTTTTATTTATCAATTTAAATTTCTGACCGTAAGTAAATTACGAATTCCCAGATATTTTAGGTGTGTGATTTTTATTAATATTATTCCACCCTTCTGTTTATAATTTTTTTTTTAATATATTACCTGGAATACAGCTTAATAAAAAGCTACATCAATGTGTTGCTGTACGCTATATGTCCAAGTAATTCTTAGACCTGCAACGCATTCACCACTAGACCAATCCGGTGGATTAAGTAGGGAATATACTAGTTAGACGTTTTGTAACGAAGAATTTGGTATGGGAGTGCCCTCCTGTAACTGATTGGAAAAATTGTGTAAGTGAAGTGTGTACGGTCATGTCACTCGTAACCCGGTAATAATAGGCGGGAACGGTCTGTACATGGAAATAGAAGAATCTCTTTATTAAGGCACAATATGGAGACGTTTACCATCAGCCGTAGGTTTTTGCGGGAAGAGAAGCAAAAGAATATTTTGTATATACGATCCTCGATGGAATGAATGTTACGTTATTAAATGTTATAAACGGGTATATTACACCTGGGACGAACATAACTTTTGATTATTAGGCCGAAGTTACGAAGATATACTTAATTTTCAAGGGTATAACTTTACACAACAAATTGTTAATCACTCGGTTAACTTTCGAGATCCAATTACTGGGCCGCATAAAAACACATACGGGTAGCAGCGAAAAGACGGAAACGCAAAGATTGTGATATGTCGAAACTTACACTAAACAACTACTTATTCGATCAAATTTTGCAGGATATCGTCTTGTTTTGACCTCCACAACAGTGAATATAAGTAAGACTTTTTTTTACTACTATAATATTAATTTTTGAAAAGTGTTGAAGTCCCCAGTCCTATAACCCTGTAGTGATCCTCATCGATTATATTCAATAGCCTTCGTTCTGATATGTAACAGTATATTAGGCGTTATTAAAAAGTCTACGTAATTGAAAACGCCTAAGCTTGACGTGGATCGCTTGGTATTTTATGTTTATGACACTGTTGGGAAATTGCTTGTAAATCAGTTTTCGTTCGTCTACAGATTTTATTGACCTAATAGATATGTCATGGGAAAATTAGTGAGATTTTAAATCTTGTCTACATCTGTTATTAAAAAAAAATTAATCCCTAAAAATAATGTTTATGTTGCATTATTTGTCATTTAAAATTATGATCCTTAATTTTAACGGGTTTTATGGAGTAGTACCCTCATTTATACAAAATCAGTTATTCGCTTGATAACTGGTGAACTGGTGGAATACTGAGTAATTAAGCTTTAATTTATCTGTCATATGGTGTGAAATAATATTAAAAGTGCATAGAAAATGCTCTTTTATTTTATTTATATATTTTTTCTTTATAGAAAGAACAGTTTTTCTTTAAATGGAATACACTCTTTTTTATATCTCTAAAGAAAAGGATAGCAGAAGTTGGTGGAATAATTATTGTATTGAAAGAGGATAACTTGTATTCGCTGGATAGAGTATTACGTAAAGAATATGCGTCTATAAAAATAAAATTTGTGATATTCTGCAAAACCAGAATTACTAGAAAATATCTTGAATGTATGTGTATCATGTTATATTTCATGTAGAAAAGCGATATTGAATAGGTTTGTAACGTTGTTGGTTATGAGAATATGTGGCAGGTAAAATCAGCCGTTCTCATTTTCCCTCTTTCTCTGTTACTTTTTTCCGTTTGTATGGGTGTGTTTATCTTTAAGTACGTGTCTGGAGAGTGAATCAGAAGGAAGACTCTTCTAGTTCTTCATTTTTTTTTGTTTTTTGTTTTCTTAGTGTCTCTTTGTTACATCCTAAACCACATATTTTTCTACTACAAACCAAATTTAACGGTGTTCAACGAGACAGTATTTTATTCACAGCCTTTCTTTCTTATTTGTAGTTTTTTCTGCGAAGTTTTAAAAAATTAATTTAATTGATTTGATTCCTTAGCTTTAATTAATTTTAGTGATATAAATAAATAATTATTTTTCATTTTCGAGAAAGCCACGTAATCTTTCTTTTTTGTCTCTAATTTACCTTCTTTCTCTAAATTTTCTGTAGCTTGGAAAATATTTTTTTTTGTGAAATTAATATAAAATAAATATGCATTACAAAAACCGTTTAACTTAAAATTAGCTATCAGAGAGGAATTTCCTTTTATTAATTGAAAGTACTTCCAATGAATCTTAAATATTGTTTTTTTTTCTATATGATACCGTATGTTGTTTTTCAAAATTTAGAAAAGGTAAGATTTTTAATGTAACAAACAATTCTAAAAAATGTATGGCAATTTCGTTTTCCGCGAACTTTATACGACAAAAATTGTTAGTATCTTTAAATCGTCTGTAAAGTAATAAATTTTTCAATTAAAGTTTATCGGAAAAACTTATAATGAGATCACCACAGGGACTTTCCCTACAAAAAAGGAAAATTATAATCGGAAAAGGTCCTTTAAGTGAAGAATAACGCATGAGCATAAATATAGTATAATAAAAAAAAAACAATGGATCGAATTAAGAATCTTTCTTTTTTAACTCTGTTAAAATTATTTCTAGAAGTTTTGTTAGGGAGCCTTCATTAATTTAATAGTGGAAAGAAGTAAAAACTGTAACGGGAGACAAACGCTTGACTACAGAAAGCAAATAATCACAAATGTGGGATGTAAAAAAAAGATGTTAAAATAAAAAGATCAGCGCAGAACAAAACATTTTCCCAGACATAAGTTCAATATGGAAATGAAAGTTGCACGAAATGTTTTTGCGTTATTATAAATGTAGAAAAATTAAGAGACTGGCTCATGAGATTTGAAGTATAAAAATCTTATTCATTTTTTATATATTTGATTCCATCAACTAAAAACTAAATAAATAATTATATATATATGTACACATACAGACACACGCACGTACGTACACTGAAACACACACAAAAGGTTGATGTACGGATTTTTATTATATTGGACTCGCCTGCAAATAACATTAAAATCAATTATTTAAGTGATTTACCTAATCTGTTATAATTTTTTATATCTATTTCATCATCCTTTATTTCTACGTAGGGAAGTAGTAGAATCACACGAATCTAGATCTGGGCTGTAGGGAGTATGTGGATTTGTGTGTTTTTTCTTGCCAAAATTTTTCGATCTTAAACCTCAACGTGAGCTGGCATGTTATGCCCCTTTGGATTAGCCGGAATCGTTTTCGAATTAATCTTAGAACATCTTTTCAAGAGTGTGATTAACCGGCTGTCATTTGGGTACAAATTCTTATTTCAAAATACATATTTTTAGCTGGCGGTTGGCATTAATTATGCACAAAATTTTTGCATGTTGTGTGTTAGAATTCCGTGTACTGATTGTTATCCAAACCCGTTCTTTTCCAAAAATTATCCTGAGACTCAATTTTCGCGCCATCACAGCTCACTTCAATTCCACGTATTGACCATTTTTTGACGAGATTATCTTTCAAGAATGATATCAGTCTTCAAAATCTTTTCCGCCCTGTTTGAAAGCTTTATGTTAATTGAAGACCATACTTCTCGATGGAGTCGCTTGTCTTTAAAATCCGGTTAAACAATCAAGCGTATCCGGTGGCGGATTTTATGTGTCTCGCACAAAAAATTTATTGTGTAATGTTCGATTTTTTCTGCATCGCAAATATAACGAGATTAAAACACAGTCGTAGATAAATAACAACAGCTCACGACTGGCTCAACTGATCTTTGACAAAAGCAGCCAATTTGTTACCAACGCACCGATATACATCAACGAAGTTCTATGGTGCCAAGTGTACGTAGAAAAATCAGTATACGTTCGTTCTTACGATGTAATTGCACACAGAAAATATTTTAGAAATTTCGAGAATAAAGAGCTGAAATGGAGTAATAATGAAATTTAGTATTTTTTTAATCTTTCTGTAACGAATGAAGATATCAACTTGAGTTGGATGGTGTAATCATCATGTGGATATCTGAAAACTATTTCTAGATTTTTGAAATTCCGAGTTTCAAATGTTTTAAAATGAGTTTTAAAATGTATTTTATTTTTTTTTAAACCCGGCTATTTTTTTAATGTCTCCGTTTTAATGAAGATATCAACTTGATTTTTGGTGTGTGTAATTTTTATATAAATATCTAAAGCCAGAAATTTCTAATTTTTTCGAAATTCGACTTTGAAAGGAGTAAGGAAAGTAAAAAAAAAAATTTCAACAGTGATTGAAAATTTTCTTCATTTTCGACTATATTAAACGGGATGTTCACTAGACTGGGGTTCGCAAATACTCTTAAGATAAATATCTAAAAAACTATTTTCGGGTTTTTTTTAATTTCGATTTTTTAAGGGGTGCGAAGGAGTTCGGCTTGACGGCTGAACCAATAGTTACCGTTAATTTATGTGCGACGCGACTGCCTGCACCTGCCTCCGGTAGTTTGACTAAAAAAATAAAATAAAATGATTAAAAAATGTTTAAAGAGATGAGAAACAAAATACGGTCACCTCGTAGTGGTGTTTGTTGGGTAACGCTGAGAACCGTGCAAAATACATTTTTACCCGCATGAAGTACGGGTAAGCAGTTATAAATAATATTTTTAAGGTAGGGGTCGACCAGTGGCGGCTCGCGTATAGGCACTGTGAAACTGCACCACGTATTTCCACTTGATATTATCGATAACATTTAATATAATGAGTCCTTTTTTCTTCAGTTATTCCTTTATACTTTTAAAATATATAATCCTTAAGCTTAATAGCCATCCCCCAGTTTATGAAAAAGATACAAAAATCTTTGTATGGTAAAGTGCGCTTCACAGTTCCAGCAGTGAGGTATTTGGCTGTTGTGCGCATGCACACATAGGAAGCTGCGAGGGAGAGAGAGAGCACTGTCGCTCCCGCAGTGCCGACCGTGGCGTGCTGGTGGAAGGTAGTTTTTTTTTTTACTTCGCGTGTGTGGAACGTTCCTTGTTCGTACCCTTTTCTAATTTAGTCAGTGGAAGGAATATAAAAGCGGTTTAGTTGTTTTTTAGTAGTGATCAGAAGATGGTGAAAAGCAAGGGCTTTTTGCTAAATCTGTCCAAAAACACGCTGGAAGAACGAAAGAGAAGGTAATTAGCAAAAATTAATTATGTATTTGTTACTGTGTACATAGAAATTTAAATTAAGCGCCATTGGACTATAGTGTTTTTTAACAGATATTTATTAACTTATTATCTAATAATACTAAAAAATATTATCTGTATTGACATTTTATTATTATTTTAATAATAAGCACAATGTGTACAAGGTTTGTAAGCACAATGTGCTTAAAATACGTTTTCGGTTATGTACCATATTCTTGAATGTGATAAAGTGTAGAATTAATTATTATCCTGCTTACAGCTATTCTATTTAATTCATTTTTTGGGGCTCTTTTATTTTACAGAAAATGTTAACCGTGGCCTTGAAAAGGCACAGAAAAATATTTTCTGGAGTATCATCCTCCCCCTAAGTTTAGCTACGAGCCGCCACTGGGGCTGACTGTTTTGTTATTAATGTTCTATTTTATTAATTTTATTAATGTTCTGTTATTATGTTCTTAGAACACTCAAAGTTTCGGGTCCTGTACTGACGAAACTGTTGCTCTGAAGAAATTACAATACACTGATAAATTAAACAGGCTTTAATCTTTATTTATCATTATTATTTTCACAAAAATGAGTTTAATTAACACAGCGGGGCTCTTCCAGGGCCGGTCATGCCCATCAGACAGGGGATGAATATCCCTTGATCGCGATGGGAAACGCAAGTAACCATATAGCGTGGGCGAAGCCGTGACGGGGATCTTAATTTACATATATAAGAAATAACCAAATTTATTTGTATCGTTTATTTATCTTTTATTTTATATTATCGAAATCGGTTCCTCTAACAAGGATTAAAGCTTGAACATATACAACAAAAATCCGTATGCTTTGAATTGAAAACCTCTCCCTTTTGTTTGATTCGATTAATTAAAAGCTAACGACTGTTTCAAATCGTTATATAGACTGGTTTTTAACGTAAGGCCTGTATTTATTACAATTATGAATTTAAAATTGGTGAATTATTAATATATCTATAAATAAATAATTATTTTTTAAATATTACCTAAATATTGTTTTTCTTAATTTCAAAAAGAGACTTATAAATTTGTTTAGATTTTAATCAACCAACGAATTCACTCGTGAAAATACAAGATGGGCAGTGACCTAGTAATGATGCTTTATTACGTTTCTGAGTATCATCAATATTTACAGTGGGTAAAAATGAAAGAATAAAAAAAACGTAGTACAGTAATAACAAAAATTTATTAATGAATTTCTAGCTTAAGGCAATCAAAGCTAGTCATTTTCCGCATCAACGGCAATATGAAACCCTTGGGACATCATCCGGTACCAGTAATCTATAGCTACATATAAATTCGGTCATTGCATTAGAATACATTCGTAATAATTCCGATTCATAACCTACTGCAAAAATTTGGTATTTATTAGGTTATTCAAATTCATGAAATATGATGAAAATTTAAACAGTTATTAAATTTTCAACTCGACGGATGATTTCTTTCTTTTGTTTCTAGTTATAAATGATTTATAAACGTAGACGAACCGTAAATTAATTTGATCTAAATAAAAAATGAGTTACAAAATGATGGAATTCGCGTTAAGTAATATTCATGCTTTGTCATTGTTAATATTATTATTTTTACTTTTTAAAAAAAAAAGCTGATACATTTTATTCGAAAATATAGATATTTTTTCATATATCATCAATTGATCCTACTTGAAATCCTAATTTAGCTAAATATGATGTTAAGGAAATGAAACCGACTTACGACTTTCCAGTTTTAAATTTATTATTATCATTATTATTTAAAAATATATATATAAATATATGTTTTAGGAAATTAATATTTGGTGTATAAAAAAACAAAATCTTGTGGTTATTGGTAACTTTTAATTAGTTTTTGAACTGCTTAACGAGTCCTACAAATGTAAATGTAAAAGTTTGTGTATACTTGTATTTACATTAATTTTCTCAGAATTAAATTCCCTAAAATTTTTGTTACTAAATCTTTCGCATTTATTAATCATTTAACAAAGCTATTATATTACAAACCTAAAAAAATTTGTTTTTCGACACCGAATTTTTTTGTTTTACGTTGGATATCTTAAAAAACTACTGGAGTTACAATTCTTGGACCTTCTTTATTCTGTTTCCCAGCTCAAATTATATGGGAAACCGTCAAATTTATATTTTATTTGGGTTCTATAAATTAGAGTAGTGCTTTTTTTTTATTAGAAGAGCTGAAATTTGGGCCTTTTGCTAGTCGCAACTCGAAAACAAAGCGTTTCCAGACCTTGTTTATATAAATTATTTTCAGCAGTAGATCGTGTCCTGAAAGTTTTCCTGTTTCTTCATGGCACATTCTGTATATGTATCAACATATACATATTCATTAATTTCCAACGCAGTTTATAAAATCTTAACCAACTTCAAAAAAAGCAGGAAGTTTTCATTAAATTTGATGACACTTGCGTAATTTCATTATTATTTATTTTTGTGAATCCCTATTCATGATTAAATGCATTGTCGATTTCGATGATTATTTGTATATTTTGTAGAGGAGACTTTTCTGGTGCTAACTGAAGTTTTTTGAGATAACCTCAATTTTTAATTTATTTAAAACGTTTATATCGTTATCATATTTTTAAACGATTTAAAAATATTTAAAACAAAATCTTTTTAGAAAAGATCTAAAAAGATTATATCGTGGTCACGTATAATAATATTACATGGTTACAACTTGAAGATATAATTATTTTTGTCGTCATTGTTGCTTTTAATAATTACTAGTATAATCCTTAATATTATTATAACAAGAATAATTTTAAGCATATAATATATTTTAAGTATTTTCACGTATATCTTATAAAAATTATTGAAAGTACGACGTGAAAAAATAATACATAATTTCACAAAAACTCGGTGTTAATTTTTAACGAAGTGTCACAACAAAGTGTGTTTCTCGTCTTCCACATCTCTTGCGAACGGTATTTTTTGCTTTATCGTTTAAGTAGCGTTGTTTACGTATGTATCAATCCATATTTCAAAATAAAAATAAATTTTTAAAAACGAATAATAATAATGATTTCAAAATCGCACCAAAAAATAAAAAGTAATATTCTATTTTAAATTTCAATTTTTTGAAGTCGATGCCAAGTTAAAGATTACTAAATTTTAGATAGCTACTTAAATCAACCAAATTTTAACAAATAAAGGATATTGAATAGCACTGTTTTTTAACTTATAGTACAATATTTGAAATAAGTTTTGTTATTGTCAATCATTTTTATTATTAATGTTTATTTTATTAAAAAAGATTTTTTTTTTTTTTATTTCTACCTACACCGCTGCACTGGATCAACAATTAAGCATGGATCAGCGCAGGGACATGTCCTTGAAACTCAAACGAGGTCGCCGGTTCGATCTCTTCTTTTGATTTTTTCCCACTTTAACGAGGGTACACCATTTCTGGCTTCCCTCCACCGGTTCGGGTCTTTTCTATGTCCACTCTAGTGGGGTTACACCATGACTGGCTTTCCCCCACCGGTTCGGGTCTTTTCTTTAATCGTCCAATGAAGTGAGGGAACACCATTGTTGGCTTCTCCCACCGGTTCGGATCTTTTATTTCCCAATAATCCCAACCGTTCACAACGAACTACAGAGAAAGATATTAAATAAAATAATACGAGTATATCTATCTAATAACTTAACAGATCTTAAAACATTTCATCTCAAAGAACTAATATTTTTAAAAAATTTTCGTAAATTAATAAGTTGCTTAATATTCGAGTTTTACGGTGTAATGATATGTAAGCTATTCTAATATTCTATAGTATATTCTAATATACTATCCTAATATATTCTCACTCCGCATTGGAGCGAGCTTTTTCACAACTGGTATCACTCTTTTTACGTAGTTTCTTTGCATTCATTTTCTTATATTTTATCTTGTCACTTAGTTTCTTCTTACTTTTCTTACGAACGTTTTCCTCGGCCAGGATTTTTGTTAGCATTTTTATATTTTTAAATAGAGCCAAAAACATATTTGTTAAATAAGTAACTAAATAAAATTGATTTAACAAAACATTAAAGATTTATAAAAAAAATTTTTTGAACGTTTGAAAACGACTTGTAAAAAGTTTTGTAAAAGTTGAATAATTAACAATCTGTATTATTATTTTTATTATTCTAACTTTTACTTCGAATTTTATTTTTAATTCGGTTTTATTTTAAATTCTTTTTAATTTATTATATTTTAAGGCATTTTTCAGCCGAATGTAGTTCAATAATTACAATTTTTGAAATTCGTTTTACTGAAACATATTACACTTGAATCATCAAGCTTGAGGTATATAATTTGATACTATTCTACCGCAGTAATTAAAATTTAATTATTAGTAATTATATTACTCTAAATTATTTCTTAAAATGAGGTCGATCCTTTAAGTTTTGGTATTTCTATTAATATTTTTGGAAATGAATTTTAAATTTTTAAATAATGAAAACAAATTGCCGAATTGGAATGGTTATCTTATATATGAAACCGAAACTTCATTTGACTGTCTGGCTGTCTGTATGTTCTGCACGCAAGAACCAGTCGACCTATTGCTTTCAGATTTACAGAATATATTGGTGTTATTCTACGGAAGGTTTTAAGCTTTAGACCGGGGTTCCTAGCCTCATTGGGGTTGAATTTCTCAATTAAAGATATTCACTAAAGAAGAAAACATTAATACAGTCACCATGGCAACAAAAATAAGTTGTGAAATTTTCCTCGTCAAATGTCTATGTACTTTACATAAAGTTTACTACTATTCTGTCTTTTGTAATTTACTTTTTCCTTTTCAGGTTTCTATAAAGCCTGAACACTTAAGTTGTTATTTATCAGTGTTATTCTCACAACCATGAGGGTAACGGAAACTGCGGGGGGTCCTGGATAGACGGGAATGGCGAGCGAAGCGAGCTCTGTAGTCCTGGGAGCCCTTCGGTTGGCCCTGGAGCTCGCCTTGGGTTACTCTGTTTTAATAGTTGACTGGATACTAGTTCAGTTTTACTTTTTGTAAGCCGTTTTTGTATGTATTGTTTGTTATTATACCCTAATATATATATTTTTTTTTACTGAAAAAAATTAATTTTATGAAAATAACATTTTCATAAAATAACTTTTTTTTTTTAGATATTTAGCGTTCATTTTTCACAGTGTAAAATTGTTGCAGAGATGGTTTAAATATTTGAATATTATTGGTTGATGGATATGTTTAATTTTGAGCGTCTATATACTCGTAGAGCTGTGTGTGTTTGTGTGTCTTATGTCTCTTGTTTATTTAGGAATCCAGTCGTAGAATACGTTAAACCAATCAAACCATACCGGAAGGGTCAACGTCATATTTCCATATGAACGTGTACCCTCAAATATCTGTCGAATTCCTACTATTTTCCCCCCCTCTTTTCCTTTCCTACCATATATATTCACACCAATACAGACCTTCTCATTACTAAAACCGATCTTCTAACCTCATCGACCTGAATTGATTTTGACGTCATTTGTCGCCATTTTCTCTCTTTCCCTCATATTCTCTTGTGATATAGCTTTTTTTAACCTATCCTTTTTTTTGCGAAGTTATATTGAATCTTAATAGTACATTAAAAAATTATGGGGGGACATAATTGATTTAATATTTATAAAAAAAAATAAGAATATAGAAATCTAGTTTCCTCTCGTTTTCTTTTATTAATTATTTTAGTTATATTACTTCTCCATAACCTATTTTTATGAAGAAGTGGTGGTTTTTTTTATGGTAAACCTTTTTTATTTATTAGGTCTCCTCATTCATTGCGGAAAGATATTTTTTCGTGAATAACATGTTGAGGATATTGTGATAATGGCAAAATACTATGAGAAATCATAAAATTGTTGACTTCAGTGTAAATGTTTCCTAGAAAAATATTAATGGGATAAGTAAAAAAGCAAAATTAATAATTCAGTATTACACGATTCATCGGATTCAACGTATCGTTATTAAATATTTTTTGGGATGTGTTTTATCACCTCTGTCTTCCCTTAGTGACTCTTGAACTGAAATTTATCACTCTTCTCTGCTTCCTGCCGAACCCTGATAAGTAAAAATAAACATCTTGTCTTATATATATAAATTTAGCGGCATCTATGAATCTTTTACTCTTTCACGCAAAAACTTCTGAACAAGTTTAACTAAAATTTTTCATGAACGTAATTTTTATACCTGGAAAGGACATAGGACTACTACCGTTACGAAATGTTGCATAGTTTCTAGATGGTGGCTGTTTTAATGGCTTGAAGTAACAACAGGTTTTTGTTCCTTTCCAATATTCAACTTATGTCCGAACCGTTGAACAAATCGAATTCGCAGACCAGTTACAGTATCTAAAATTAAATTTTATGCATAAAAGGTCTTTGTCTTTTTCGATATCTCTTCTGGTTATTGCAAAAGTAATTATAAAGGTGCGACGGTGTACGGCACGGCAGCTCAACCAACATAACCACTGCCAACCGTTAATGTGTGCGCGATGCGATTGCCTGCACCTGCCTTCGGTTACTTGACTAGAAATCATAAAATAAAAAAATAAAAAATGAGAAATAATGTACGGTCACCTCCTCGTTTAGGTTACTTACTAACCTAAGAATCTTGTTAACGCTAAGAATCTTGTAAAATACTTTTTACCACTACGAAGGACGGTTAACCAGCTATAACTACTATTTTTAAAATGAGGGCCGACAATTTTAAAGTCCGCATACTTCAGATCACTCAAAGTTTCGAATCCTTGCTTATTAAACATTTGCTCTGAAAAGATTACAATACACTGATAGTTTTTTATAAATTTACTGGCGGCGGTAATTGTTATTTAGCAGTATTATTCTCACAAGCATGAGAATAGTGAACACAGAGGTCCAGTGGACAGAGCACCTGGCTAGATCGATCCTTCGATGTAAAAAAAATCGTTTTTATTTACTTTTACCATTAAATTAAATAATACGAACAGAATGACTTATGATGTGAATGTTATTGGTAAGTGTTAAAGTGCGATGATAAGATTGAACATTTCATTTGAAAATTTACGTAATATTTTATATACTGGTATAATTATTATTTACGTCATGATCATCATATGGTCATGAACCCTGAGGCAGGTCTCTTGGACTATTTCCGTTTCCATTCACCTCTACTCCTATCTGAACTTTTGAATACTTAGTAACTCCCAGTTTGTTATTTTTTTAAATCGTCTGTAATTTTTTTTTCTACACTTTCCCCTAACCCTTCTCCATTCGTAATATAACCCAGATGGTTAAATTTTCCTTTTCTGGATTTGATTAAAATTTATATTCGTTCACTCTCCTCATTACTTCTCCACTTTTTACTCTGTCCACTCCAGTTTTAACCCACTTTACTCTTCTCCATGACTTCATTTAAAATACCTGCAGCATATATTTTATCCCTTTTTTCCAGGATCCATATTTCATATCTACACAAAAGATTATTATAATTTTAAAGCTTTACAAACGTGTTTTAAATCTATTTATATATAAAGCAAGATTATTGAAAATTTAATATCGTACTACTAATGAAATAATAAGATCACATAAATATTATTAGAATGATTTACTTAAGTAATCCTTTTAGAAGAATTGTTCGTTACGTTGTTGTTGCTGTATTAATAAGAAATCCCCTCAAAAAAAAAAACGCATTGCATAATAATAATAATAATTAGTTCTCATTTGAGAAGAACTCGCAATTAAGAAAATGGATTTTAATTTAGTTTATTTACTCATATGGATTTTATTTTTTAAATTTAATACAACTATTTTTTTTTTTTTAATGAGTTAAATCTTCTCTTTTCTAAATAACTTTTTTCTGGTCAGCAGTTGTCTATTTTATTTACAAAATCATATCGTCGTATACTATAAAAGAACAAATAATAATTGTACTAGTCAATATTTATTGTAATGTGGTGACACAATAAATTTAAACGTAACGATACGGTTAGACTTGCGCTTTTAACAACCGCGAGTTGTTGAGAATGTGCGTGTGAACGTGAAAACGTCGTCCTACTGTCCGAATCCATTGCAAATATTACGTTTTGTTTTCGGTTTACCTCACTCTCGCCTCTCTTAGTTGATCCCTCGCATTGTAAACATTGTCGTCGATTTCATATTGCGGGGATTACCGATACCGATATTAATGAGGTTTTGGTGACAACCACATCATTATATTTGCCTAAACAATGCTGAACTAAATTGATCTCTCTTTCCCCTATCGGAGGTTGTGTTCCTATCGACCAAACATCCCTTTTGCATTTGTGTGTATGTATTCAGTATGTATCTGTTGATACGGTTAACCTAATATTATAACATCGCCTAATGAATTGTTTGTTGAATGATAAATGAGTTTTGTTAATATAAGAAACGATTTATAATTATTGCAGAAACGAGTTAAATGTTATAGTGATAATATGTTTACTACACCATTATATAATTATATTCTCAATGTACTCGGTTTGATACCTGGAGAATTTTTTTTTTTATAGTTTCTATGTGTGTTGAAAATGAACCATCGTCATAATTACGCAAGTCAAAATGTTTGTTTTTTCTTCCAAAAAAAAAAAACAACAAATTATGTAAATCCATTTTTTAATCAAAATAGATTCTGTTTTGGCAAATTATAATACGTTTTAGTAACTTTTTTTGTCCGAGTATTGTGTGTAATATAGAGGTCAAATATTTGTGCTGTGAGAGGTGTGAAAAACGAACGAAATGAAACTTTACATGTATAGTAGCAAATAAGATTATTTGCTACTATACATGTAAATCATTAACCTAAACCTGTTGCAAAATAATAGAAATTCTTAAATCAGTTTTTTCCAGTCCCTTCCTTTTATTCACTCTAGTACTTCAGATTGAAGAATTAAATATTGGAAATTGCAGACATAATTTTTAAAATATTAGTTCTACAGTCCGACGTGGACCTAGGGCTCCTCTATATTTCGTCGTTATTTATCTCTCATCTGCGTCAGCTCCCTCAAATTAACAAAGCCCGTGTTCCTCAAATCTCCTGTCACATCCTGCAGCCATCGAGTTCTGTGTCTACCTCCTCTTCTTGGCATCCTCATTTTTGTGTCTAAGATTTGCCTCTGTTGTCGATATGCTGGCAGTTTTTGTAAATAGCCCAGCTTCCCAATTCTCCTGGATTTGATGAATCTTTCAGTATATTCCTTTTTTGCAATTTAGTTTATTTATACATTACATCTAACCTCCAGTTTCCAAACTCATTTCAAAGACTAGCAGCGATTTTGTCTGTTCCATTCAGCGTTCATTCCTTGCTGTCATAATTTATCACCAGTTGCGGTTGACCGTTTCAAGCAATTCATATTTTTCAAAATATGCTTTGTTATCCAACATTATACGGTTTTTGATTTCTTGGGATACTTTATTGTGTTGGGTGAGTTCTTTAAGAACTATTTTAACAGCGTGTGCTTATAGTTATTAGCCAATGTATGTATAAATATATATATTAGGATTGGACTTGAGAACAAGCGAATTGGATCAGATTCATACTTGTAAAAATATATATATGCTCAACTTAAAAAGAGGCCCCATCACTTAAGTTTAGTCTATAAATAATAGTCTATTGGCTAAAACGTACATAATAATTTATAAAAGGTGTAGAAAATGATGTCCAGGATTCACTTTTAAGTACTTGTCAACATGTTTGACTATGTTCCTGGGTACTGTATCCAGTTTATTTTCTGGATGGTATTGGTAATGTTTCTCTTCAATTTCTGCAGGGTGTGTAGATTTCTCCTATAAACGATTCCCTTTAAATATACTCACAGAAAGAAGTCTGGATTAGTCAGATCAGGGTATCTTGGTGGCCACAGTTCTTTAGAAATGACTCTTCTATAGAAAAAATTCTGTACGTAGAATCCATAGTAAAACGAGTTGTATGGCAAGTGATTCAGTCCTTTTGCAATCAGCAGTCACGCTCATCCTCTTGCAGTAAAGCTATGAAGTCTTGAATAATTTCTTGGTAGACGACAGCGTTTAATTAAAAAAAAAGGGTCCTATTATTCGCTGCCTTGGAACCACACACAATGCGCCAATTTTTTGAGTTGTAGGGGAAATTCAAAGAAAATGTGGCTGGTTTTCAGTACCCCAGATCCGGTAGTTCTGACTATTAGTATACCCACCAAGATCAAACCACGCTTCGTCTATGAAAAACACTTGATCTAAATTGCCTCTTATGAAGTTCTTGAACCGTTGCCAATATTGAACACTTTTAGCATAATCAACATTTGTTAGCTCATGGAAAACCTGTATTAGGTACGAAAAACATTTCAGCATTCTCCTCACTGCATTGTGGGCGGAACCAAGTGAAATATTCTTTCCTTGGCTTAGTCTCTGCAAAGATTTATGAGGAGTAACTTCCCCTTTAATGCCCTGTGATGACCTACGACATTAAAACTGATTTGTTTCGGGTAAGTTTCTGGTCTTACACCGAATCTGTTTCATAAATTGTTTAATTACCCTCTGAATAACATCTTTCATACTGGTGCTTTCTTTTCAAATTTCTCCCTGAATTTTCACCGATACACAACATGAAATTTCGTCTCTATACGTGAATTTCGAACGAATACACGTTCAACAGTTAACTGCGTTTTAACAAACAACATACGACTACGCAACCTTGTTCAAAACCCAATTCTCGACACAGACTGGTAGTACTCAAATTTGCAGGCAATAAACAGTCCTCCCCCTCTAGCTTCAATCGTACCAATCCTTCAACTGTTCCTTATTATTTTACAAAATAAAAGTATATTGATACTAGTATGCATTTTTCCAAAAATATGCCTTAGTATAAACTAAAGAGTGGATTCTCTTAAGTTGAACACCTGTGTGTGTGTATGCGCACGCGCGCGTTGTAGCCCATCACTGCAGTCTGCAACCGTTTGCGACTCAAGCAAACCTCTAAAATAAATTATATATATATATATATATATATATATATATATATGTATGTGTGTGTGTATGTGTGTTTTCTTATATATAAAAATCAATAGGATATTTAGATTTATTTGTTGATAAATAATATAGATCTTTATAATTTATTATAATATAAAATGAAGTAATTAGATTTTTAGTTATTTCGCTTTAAAATTATTTTTTCTTTTCTTTTAGTATTCCTCCTAAAAGAACCCTAATAGCATATATATTTCGTTTATTTCATATAATTTTTAAAAATTTTAATTATATTTTGCGTTAAATGTAATTTAAATTGAATTGTAATTAAATTTGATATTTAATTGAAACATTCTTGTAGTGTAATAAATTTCGTAATTATGTTTCGCACCAGATATTTTAAACTTTGAAAAACTGAAGTCTTTGTATCATATTATGACATTTTCAGTAGTATTCTGAAGAAAAAACCTTTCCTAAGAGACTTGTCCACCTAAGTTTCTTTACGAAAATATAAAAGCATCATTTTTATGCTTTTCTGTTGTAAATTTGATAAACTGGAATGTTCCACCACGTGGACGCTCACTCACATAAACCTACATATACTCTTGAGATAAAACCCTACTTTCTAATGTCTTTTGGGATATAAGATTCTATGATTGTATTATTATATTTTTTCCTTCTTTATGGTTATTCTTTCAACTACAAAAGAAACATAAAACCTACGCTTTACTGATGTAAAATAAAATAATTTAATAAATAAATTCTATGCAAGGGTTTTCTTATTGTTATTGGCGTTTTACATTTATGTAATTAGTTGCTATAAATTATTGTATTTCTATAAAAAAATAATGTGGTTATAATTTGATTACTTATTTATAAGAGAAGTTTTTACTTATTAATTTTTTTAAAAATTATATTTAAAAATATTATTATTCATTGAAATTCTGTATATATATATATATATATATATAATACTAAATAATACTGAAGAAAATATTGTATCAATTATTATTATTATTTATGTGTTAGTATTTTTTTTTTTTTTTTTTAGGCAAACTGATATTGATTTATCCATTTATTGCATTATGCACTTTGTAAATGAATGTTGTGCTAAAATAGTATCCGAACGTACGTGTGTAGATCAAATTGTCACTGTATTGAAGTCATCCCTGGATGATTGTGAGAACGGAGTCACTGTAATTAAATAAACGACCTGTGTTTTAATTTGATGGGTGTTATGGGTATTTCCGTTTTGGGAATAAAGTTTCTCATTAAAGGGTACCGGTGAGTGATACTTCATGTATCGTTCGTCCGTTTCATTACATGAATGTGATAAGCGGTTTGGGTATATCCTATATGTTTATCCGCGGCGCATCTGATGTGATCGGTTGTAGTCATATTGTGCGCGGTTAGTATATAGGCTATGGGTGTTGTGTGTGTGTGTGTTTACTTACACACACACACAAATATGTATATATGTATTGTAAGGGGTGGTCGTATCGAGGTTTGTTTTAGAGTAGGATAAGGGGGATGGAAATGAGTACACCTGGCCCGGAGGTTGCTTTGAACGGGAGGAGAGATGGAGCAGGTGCAACGTTGCATTAATTGCCCATTAGTGAGCCTCTATTGCATCAGTCTGTGCTATAATACATCCAACATCCCCGGTCACCTATAAGCGTTATTTTAAGAAGTATTATTAACCTATAAGTAACGTATTGTAGAATATGTTGCGATTCAGTTCATACTAAAACTTGTATATTGTCATTGTGGAATCCAATAGAATTTTTTCGATCGTATCTAAATGTTTGCGTTGTATAATAATTTGAGTTATATTACACGGCCACACCGGTAGAAGATTTTATGAGATTTTAGCATTCTCGTACAATCTGTTGTAATTTTCTCTCTAACTTTGATAATTTATTCTTATTCTTCATTAAAGCACTTAAAATAATTAAAAGCTTGTTAACGTTATTTACTTCGCAGTATATATACTACAACGTACAAACTGTAAATCATTCTGTTAAATCTATAATATTGTTTAACGATGACATCATGGCGGTAGCAGCATTTACCATTTAGGATTATAAGTCACAAACGATTCGATTGTTCTCTTTCAGTAAATTCGATAACATTTCGTTAATACCTAATTATGAACATCTTTAAATCCGTGTCGAATTATATTGTTATTCTTTTGGTGTAATTTAATTCGGTTTTAGTTCAACTATTCGAATAACCTTTTGTTTTGAGTTAATTGATTTTTATTTAATGACTTAAAATTAAAAAGTCATTCGCACAATAGATTTTATTCTTGAAGATGAAATAGTTGAAAAAAAATTAATATAGTTATTCCAAGACTTTGGTTAAAACATAATAGGCAAACACCATATGCCAAAGCGATGGTAGTAATCTTATAGGAATTCCCTTCTACACTTAAAAGTGAAAATTTCTTGAAATAATCTTACAATGCAAAAATCTTCACTTTTTTGATCTGTTATTCGTTTATTGTCGTGTGATTTTTGCCAGCTGGAAATAGAAATCCTGTTAAATAGATAACTTGTTATGCAGTATTTGACCTGTTTCTCTATCAATACCAGATAGGTTCTTATGTCGCCAGTTCTGTTTCAAATCCGAGTAAAGGCAGTTTCTTTTATACGGATTTGAATGCTAGATCGGTTCACATTCGCATAGTGCTTGCATAAGGTATTGAGTATATCTATTAGGTCGGAAAAAAATTGGTTGGCACACTGCAAGGGTTGCTGCGGCATTGGAGGGTTGTCGTTGTTAAGCCGGTAGATATATTTGTGAGCTTGGGTACCATTCTTCCTGAAATCCAATGTAGCAATAAAATCCCTGAAAGCAGAGCTCTTGGCTTTTTTTATTTCAGCGTGAAGCTCAGCTTGGTGTTACCTAAATGACCTGATGTCCCCTGGTGCTTTGGTTCTTTCAGCTGTGCGGCGGCTGTTGTCTCGTCTTTTCTTCAGGTTGGATAATGTGGAGTTCCAGAAAAGTTTGAAGTTTTTCACCCGCTCACGGGATACGCACTGTTGTGCACAGTTCAGTAAGGCTTTATTAATTGTGTCGATAGTCTTTTTAGGGGAGTCATATATCAGTGTCTCAGAAAAAACCACATCCGAGCACGTTCGGAACTTACCCCAATCGGCCTTCTTGAAATTCCAACGCGGAGCCGGGCAGTTATTGTAAGGTGCTTGTCTGTAATGAAGTGACGAGAATGACCCTATGGCCGCATCCGCCGTAGTCATCATGAAGTTTAAGTTTTGTTTTACTAGAAATATGAGGGTGGGGGAAAACCTGATTCGGTCTTGACGTCTGACCCGAAAATGGCAAGATAGTTTCGGGCGTTTCTAAAACCACTAATCGGTTACTATCAATCATTTCTTCCAAGTTCTCCCAGGCACGGTAAGTCTTGGATAACCCCATCTTGGTGAAGAACTGTTGAAATCTCCAACGAGAATACTGGTAGCCTGGATTGATGCTTCAACCGCTTCGAAAGAGGGGACGTTACCAGGAGGGTTGTACAGGCCAATCACACTAAAGTTTTGTCCATTTTTCCACACCTCGTCCTTAACGGCCTCGAGCTTTTCATCATCTTCCATTTCTTGTAACTTTCGGAGCTTCGTTGTTACATTTTTTCAACTCCAATGAACATACCAGAGGCGATTTGTCGGGATCTTTTCATAGTTGTAATGGCGTAAGTTTGTCTGATAAAACTCAGCAATTTCTGTGGCAGTTCCTGCCTCGGCGATAAAGAATAAAGCCACGTCTAAATGATAGGCATTTCGTTTGAATTATAAAAATTTAGCGCTAAGACCTTCTGCATTCCAGTAAAGGACACGAAGGCTAGTGTCAGAGCTCTTAAAAGAGCTGGTTTGTGGGTGGTTCTTTGAAACCATCTTGATGTAGTCAGCATGTTAAAAGGCAAACCTTGTGCTGATCGTTTATATTACGCAGGGGACACCAGAAGCAGGCAATCAGCTTCACCCCCCCCCCCCCCCGGGTCAATAAGTCGGGGTATGTTTTTCGACCAGAAACTGTGTTCTTTATTCTCTTGTAACTTTTGAAAGCGGTTTTCTCGAAATGAATTATTATCATTCTCTAAGGACGTAACAAATTTATATATTTGAAATTACTTATGGGTTTTGAATTAATATTTTAAGTATTTAATCTTGATAAGAATTCCCCATGCGAACGTTGCTGACAGCCATGTCGTCAAGTATTTTTTCGCAGTAGACACTACTATTTTAGCGTCGTTCACATATAATATTTTATATAATTGAATTTTAATGAGAGCTCTCGGTGAGAAAATGGTGACCAACCATATTGTTAACACTATTTATTCCTTCATACGCGTAACCAAATCACATGTACTAACATTTTGTCGTAGGTGTTTAAAATTTTAGTTTTTTCTTGTATTTCTTTAATTTAGCCAGTAGTTTATGATAAAGTTTAATAATGCATATCATAATGCGATTATCTTTATCATTATTATCATGGGTTCATTTATTTTATTTTTTACCATAATTATTAAAAAAGCTAAGAATTTTGACGCATATATTATATATTATAAATATAAATAAAATTATATTTCTGTAGATTTTCTGTAATAATAAATTTTTTTTTTTTATAAATGATAATTTATCGTTTTCTGTAGATGTAAATGGGAAAAAATTATTAAAATTTTATCTTTCAGTTTCATTCCATCTCTTTCGATTCAAAATAATATTTTCATATACTTTTCTTTTTTTTTTATTAGAATAAAAAATAAACGTAAAAAATCTCGATAGCCTGCGTGAAAATCTCTTTGTCAAGATTGGCCGGAATGAAACTTCTGGCCAATAAAAGTTCATATTTCTCAACGGTCATGCTTATCTACATCAAACTGTTGAATAAAATTTACTTTCCATCATATTATTGGCTAGCTGAAATTTATACTAGCCTATTATTTTCTTTAGATTTTTTTTTATTATTTTTTTTACTGCTGGTTAAAGATAAATGTTTGCAATAGACGAATGAATTCCATTACATATATGTAAAAAAATCCATGATATATCATGGATTTTTTTTTCTAATTGTTTACCTTAATTATATAAAATATTTGCAAAAATTTTTATAACTTCAGTTAGTAATGTAATCACTTTTGTTCCAAAATAATGATACATCTATATTTTATGATACATCTATATTTTAGGAATAAAAAGTAACAGTGAGATTAAAACCAGTCAATAAATTATCTTAATCGCTTCCTTTTATTGATTGAAATTGGTACTATGTCAGAATAGTCCTTATTTTCTTAAATCTTATTGATTAACTGAAGTAGAACATAATTAAAAAATGCGTCCTCACTTTTGACTATTTAATATCTGTACCACAGTTCTTTCTATTGAAAACGTTGATATCTGAAATTTTCTAAAGTATGCTACCCGTAATTATTTAATATGAATGAGAATTTTTTTTGTCAGATTTTTTCATCGGTTCCAACAGTATGATGTTAGTCGGAACCATATAATATTGTTAACCGTAAACATGATACGGATATCATTAAAAAAAAACTATTAAATTATCATCGTAGTTAACTAAATGTTTGTATTCTTTCACATCGCATTTCGTCTGCTTTGTATTAAATGGTGTAGTTTTGTTTAATTACTGGATATTATTTGGAAACCTTATTTTAAATTTCTAGTCGCATCACGATTTTTTATTTTTATTTGTTCGTATTATAAATCTTGTATATGTTAATTTTTAGTAATACCTAAATTTTTAAAAGAATAATTTTTGTAAATTATCTGCATGAATTACATAAAATATGTTTCTGTTATTAAATTAAAAATTACCTATATTATTCTGTTTGTGTTATAAAATTATAAATTCTTCTCATAATATAAATATTTTAAGCGAGTTTAGGTCGGTTTATTCGAAACAGTGGGACGGTATTTTACTTGCATTGAATTGTTACTCGATATGAAAGTAGGTTTTCTAGTCGTTGGCAGGCCAGGTCCCTCGGGTCTCAATGACATACGATGCAGGGCCCTCTTAATTAACGACCCGTTGAGCTGGTCTTTCACGTTTATACGTACGAACGTCGCTGTTGTGGAATTAAACTACGTGTCATTTTATAGCTATTTTCCTTTTTGTTATAAATTATTTTTAATTTTGTTACAGATTGATAGGTTTTATGAGTAAAAATTATACAAATTCTGTAATTATGTTTCATTTTACTAGTCATTTTATTCAAAATTTTTTACCTGCTTGACTATTTATTCGAACGGAAATTATCGAAAAACTGTTAGCGTAATAGGCTTTTTCAAAAGAAATAATATTTTGTATCAGATATGTAATTTTGTAGCTTATTATAAGGGCTTTGCTTTTAATATTTACTCATTTATGTACAATTGTGATATAAAATGAATAGGGTAGACATTTTTGAAATCAGTACACAGAACTTTTATTTATTATTAACGACTCAAAAAATCCCTCATTTACTTTAAAGGTATTAGATATAACTCTGTGCATGAAAAATTTAATAAATCTTTCTCTTTTACTGAATAATAACTACTAATCATTCTGAAACATTGCCCAAGGAAATATTTAATTAATTTCTTTATAATAATAATTCAATCACTTACAGTTTATTTTAAGCTAGGTTTTTAATTCAGAACAATTTTTACTTTATTTATTTTTATCTTAACGTCGTAATTACAGAAAAAAGACTAGACTACAGGAGTTTTGAGTGTGTGTTTGTGTGTGACTACGATTTGATAATGATTTATGTTAGAGTTGAGGTATGAAAAAAAATCCTCCTGGGCAGCGTTAAAAAAATATAAAGGTAAGGAAATATCTGGAATTTCCCAGAATGTCCGAGACCTAACGTAATATTTATTCGAATTCTTTTTATGATGGAGTGTCGTTGAAATGATAAATATCTCAATAAATTTTTGTGAAATTCGTATTTATTTATTTTTTCTTTATTTTCTGTGGGATTATTTTTATTTAATTCGTCCTACCCTGAAGATATTCATTGCTTACGATTAATTTATAATCTTTCAAGAATTAAATTGTATTTGTAAACCGTTTTAAGTGCTGAGAGTTTATTTATTGATTTTTTTTAATATTCTTTCTTTACAGTGTAGCCACCAGAAATACGTAGGAGATTAACCGATTTGGGAAAAAATTATTAAAATATTTTAATGCAATAGTAAAACAAGGTTTTTTTTATGAATGAAGTTTATTAAACCAAATATTTGCCGTTTTAATCGACCACCTTTTGCCATTTTATGAGGTAAAATCGTGATCCCGTTACTTTAGAACTGTGTTTTCTTGGTTGAAAGACTGTTATAAGTGATTTTCATAGGCCTCTTTAGAAGCCGACTTTATAACGATAAAAACTTCTGTACAGTTTGAAAAAAATGGTTATTTGACAGTACAAGGTCATCAAGGATGCATCAAATCCCAGCCACGTTCTCTCAACTTTGGGTCGCCAAAGATGTGTGGGGTTTAACGTTGCCGTGATAGAATACGACACCTTTCCTATTCATCAATTCTGGTCGCTTTACCTCGATCGCTTGGCGCAGTCTTTCCAGTTGTTGAGAGTAGAGGTTAGAATTAATCGTGTAACGGGTAGGCAGCAGCTCATACTCTACTCCGATCCCACCACACAGCATCGCTTTTCTTGGCATCAAACCTGACTTTGCCACCGTTGGCGGATATTCACCTTGCTTCGACCACAATCTTTTCTTTTCGTGATGCTTTTTAGTATATATTTCATACGTGATCCGATAATTATCCGTAACGAGCTGTTACAAAAACGGTTCAATTTTGTTCCGTTTTAACAATGATTCTCAGACCAAAATTCGATACATTAAATTATTCACTGTTGATTCTTGTGATTTTTTATTTTGTAAGCCTATTAAATTACGTATATACATTTTTTTTTAATGAAAAGTTCGTAAAATTTTATTTCATTAATAACTTCTGATATTTTTTCTTTTTTTTATTGTTATTTTTGAATTATTTATGGTAAAAATTTCTTTACAATCAGTGATTAATAATTATTAATAAATCAATATATTTAAGTTAAAAAAAAAATAAAATAAACGAATTAAAGTCTGATTCGAACCGATGTACCTTCCCCTTGTAAGATCCAAATATTTCATTAATTAAAATTTTATTTGGGTGTAACTATGGAACAATGAAAATAAGTACCACTTATGATATATAGTTGAAAAGCTCTTAATGAGCGCTTATTACTGCGGTTAAGAAAAAATTCAAAATCCAAATTTGTTTGGATTTTGGGCTTTTTTGATATTTTTGGTCAAGTCGATTATAATCAAAAGGGGAGGTGCACAACTAGATGTTACAACAGTCCTAAATCCAAAATTTCAACAATTTGAAGTATGCGAGATACATACGTACATACACACATACATCAGACTTACAGACGTCACGCCGAAATTAGTCAAAATGGATATTTCCGTTGAAATCTGAAAACCCAAACTTTTCGCGATCACAATACTTCCTTTACTTCGTACAAGGAAGTAAAAAGGTTTTCTTATAGACTGTAGGTAAGAAAAACGATGAATTTTAATTGAGTATCTATCGGACTTAGTGAATAAAAATGTTTGGTTATTTATTTAATATTTTTAAAATGTTTGAAATAAATTAATGGCTTTGCTAAGGTTCACTTCACAAATATTCACAAAAGTACGAATCATTTTTTTTTATTTGGTATTGCATTCCTTTGAGGTGGTGCAACTCTTCGCAGCCCTCCACACAAAAATCATCGATTATGCTACGTGCACCCAATTACGGATTAGTGAAGTTGAGTAATTTACAGTCAAATTTCTGAAATTGCATAATTTTTTCTATATTAAATATATACCATGTAGAACAAGTGTTCTAAATTTCAGAAATTATGCTAATTGACATAATCTATTTCAAAATTATTTCCAAAAGTTTTTTGTTTTTATTCCGAAACAGCGTACGTCAAAGTTCTTGTCTTTTTAGACCGTTGACCCGTAAACCCATTGTTGGGAGTAAACCCAACAGTACGTTGGGTTTTTATACCTTATATTATACTTCTTTACTGAGAACCAAGACTAAATAATCTTAACGGTTAAACTAGGTGCTTCAGTATTTTTTTTTAATGCTGAAAACAAAAGTGAAATGTCTTCTCGAATTATAAAATATAACATCCGTTATTAACCTGCAGAGCAAGCTAAGTTCAGTTTACATAACAACAAATAATTATAAATATTTTTTCAAGGATTTATAAAGAATAGATATTTTGAAATATCACTCTAGTTATTAAAACTTCCATTAGAGAGATTACAAAAAAAATCTTAAAAAATAAATGTTTCTATGAGGAAAAATGCTAGGAATTTATTCGCTACACAGCTGACAGTTTTTTTCAAAACTGACCTTTTTTTATCTCATGTTGTTGATACATTTTTAATTATACTCGTATTTTTACCTATTTTAAAAAGGTACTAAATTATAAAAATAATAACAATAATATGAACTGGAAAGAACAAGATTATTTTATAATTCATTCAGATTCTTGAAATCAACCAAAAAGGTTTATTAGTTTTTCTCCTGGTTAAATCTATTTTTTATTTAAATTTTGAATGCAGGTACATTTATTGATATACTTCTAATTTTAATTTAAAATAGATTACAGATTGACCAAGTTATTTATATCAAGTAGGTACTACAGAGGTTTGTATGCCGCTGCTCGGAGGAAGCCGATTTATTTACTTTTCGGGTATTCAGAAAAATAAGTATTAAATCGTTTCCAGTTTGTTTTTTTTTTTTTATTGTAATTTATGATTTCAAGGTTATATCATTAAGAGAATTAACTATTTCCGCGCTTCTTTTTTAATCAGTTTTTATCTAAAAGTAATACGAGTAATTTTCAGCATTCATTAGATATTTTGAAAAAATAAAATTGTATTGGGATTTTTAATGAATTTTACTGGAATTCTTTTGAATTAGGAGGTTTATACTTGACGGTGGAGTGAAGGCAATTCCATACAGTTAATGGAAAGTGTAAGTAATGAACTGGGTGAAATTAAGTTCATCAATATGCCAATCAGGACTCCTGTCATCCAGAACTAATTTTCATTTTCATTCAGTTGTTCTCCCTTTAAATGAATATAGTTTAAGTCGTTCCATCAATTTATCTTTTTATTTTTTTTTTCTGTCTTTTATATAATTTTTTTTGTAACATATCCCAAAGTATTTTCATAATTATTTTTAAATTTCTTATTAAATTACGCATTTAACTTCTTTTTATTTTTTCCGATCGTGTTATCTACTTACATTTATTTAAAAAATATATATTCGTAGTTTTCATTCTTTTATTCTCTTCTTTTTTTTTTTTGAAAGTTTTATTCAAACATTATTTTCATTACCTAGACCCAGTCGAGGATTAATTGCAGCTTATTCTACAATATAGCTTATTACCTTGTGGCAAATGTTTTGGTTAACTCTATGAAGATCTCTTCTATTTTACTACAAAATACTGAACATATTTTTAAGAAAAATATGGGTATTAAAAAAATAGTACTAATGAACTTAATTTTAATCCGAAAATTATAAAAAAAAGGTTTTACTGCCAAACAAAAAATTACTGAAGTAAAGTTTTTATTTATTTTTTGTTTACTACTTAGTAATTCGTAGAAAAATTTTTTTATCTACTCTAAAATATTTCTTTCGAAACAACCGACTTCAAAGCTCTATTACAACATTAAGTAGAAGTAATGTGGTTTTTTTTTAATAAGGAAATTTAGTAATTTTGAAAAAAAAAATTAGTCAATTACGCCTGAAACTAAACATGTTTTTGTATATATGCGCTTCCAAGTTTAAGGTTTATGATTGCAAAGCACTCCCCGAATAACCGCACTACTCTCATCAACATTTCCGTGTTCCGTCTCTTTTTTCTTTTACTACCGCGTAAATTGATTAAACTTTTATTTTCACTGAAACGTTAGGTATGAAATTCATCATCTAAACTTTTTTCTTGCGATTTATTTTAAGTATTTGTCCTGTCAGTTTTAGTTTTATAGTACACACTATATTAATAAATAATTAACAAAATATAGAACATTAAAAAGTGTTCTAACAGATAACCGTAATTGTTGCTTTTTCATTTTGCTTTCCCGGGGAATATGCTAGAATACCTATATTAAAGTGAAAAATATGGTGATAATTGCAAAAATGGAGTATCGGGTTTCGGAACATTTTTACGTTATAGGGTCCAACTCGTTTATTAGAGCAAAAAACATATTTGTATGTAAAGTTATCCTCATGTCATGGCTTGTAAATAAATAAATTTCATTCTATCACCACTAACAACAAATAATCTATATGAATCACAGTTTTTTTCATTATTTAAAAATGTGTGTCACAAATGGTTGGCGCTACTCTTCCCATGAAAGAGGCTGATAAGTTTTGTTCCAGCTGAACCACTAATTTTATCATCAACAGATCCTTAATACTGTCTTTGGTTTCCATTTCATACCCGGGTTCTTAAGAACAATGGATACTTCAATGATACGTAGTACCATTATAACTGTATTATAGTACCCGTTATAACGTGGTACAGGTACCTTCAGCTCAAACAGAATGTTTGAACAAGACGAACAGCTGCCTATAGCTCCTGAATAAAGACAGCTGCATTACATATCTACAGACTTTCAGAATATTATAGAAATATATCGTACGTAGATATGAGTGTCGCATTGCTTTTGGTCTTACAAGTCGGGATTGACCAAAGCGATTTTCTACAAATATTTCTATACGTGCATTGCTTATATTAATTTTTTTTAATTCCTTAAGAAGGTGGGGGATATCACGAAAAAAACAATTTCGATTTTTGAATTTTAGAGAAAACTTTGTAACCTACGTGCACTTATAAGAACCCAAATTTTTCTTTCAAAAAATCAACCTCTTAAAATTGAAATATATATTTTTTTGTTCTTTTGCTCTATCTCCCTTGGTTTAAATATTTTTCAGTAATAAAAATATTTATTATGCAAATAAATAACCATCATTACCAATTTTCATTTAATTCATTTTTTTTTTTTTAAATGAATTTGTTTGTTGGTTTGTAAATTTAATTTAATTTTTTATAATCAGAATATAAAAAATTTATATTCTGTTTTTTCTTTTTGTTTTCACTTCTTTAATTTGTATATTAGCCGGGAAAATTATGCAGTACTTTGCCAGCTTTTTTATTAGTAAAATTAAAAATCTTGAAGATATAATTAGATAAATTATAATTGGGGTGTTATGAAGGCATTATCCCGATGAAGCAAGTAGACTAAACACAACGAAGTCGATGTTTCGCATAAAAATAATAAAATTCGTCAATAACGGTATTGTACTTTTCTTAATTAAATTCTGAATGGAATAAATCATACTACGTGGTGGATTTTAAAATAAAAAGTAATTCAATTTTGAAAAACAGCACGACAAAATTTAACCATTTAAAAAGTCTTTTGATAATTTTAAAAAGTTAACGGAGTAAAGATCATCGTTATCTAGACCTGTGACCTGTAAGATTAATACTACAACCTAAAACAAACTATATATATTAAAAATTATTAAATTATTATTTGTACAAGTGAACTTCCCTTATAAACATTATTAACGTCTCAAAATAGAATAATTCTAAAAAAACTGTATTATATTAAAAAGTAATGTCATCGTAAGAAACTAAAATAGCTCTCTTAATAAATATAAGCATTTCTTTAAAAAAAAGCAGTTTACGTAAACGTACGTATCATTTATTCGTTATAAATAAGTTTGTATTCCAATATGCATATTATAAGGAACTGGAAATACTATTAATGGATACATTTATTATAAAATAAATTATACACGTGAATAAATTTCCTGTTGCAAATACCTGTCAGGCGTGGTATTTTCATACCCTACAGAATTTCCTATCGTATTCCTACGCACTATTTTCGAGCTCATCTAGTGAATAATTAATTCTGTAAAAAAAAAAAAAACATTTTATATATCAGAAATATTTTTGTAAATTAGACGAAAAAATGCAGACAAAGAATTACATGATTTTCTTGGCTATTAATAATAAAAATTAAAACAAAGCAAAAAAAAAACAAAAAAAAGGATTTTTTTTTTGGGGGGAAATAAATTTTAAAATATTTTTTTTTATAAAAACATTCATATATAGGTTAAAGTTAACAAATTTTCTGGAGTAAAGTTTTTTCTTACTCTTAATAACCCGTTTAATAAAGGTAAAAAAAAGAAAAATAACATTTTTAGAAAAACCTTTCTTCACATTAGGTCCGGATCTATCATTTAAAAAAAAAACTAGTATGGGCACCACATGACTTCCTTGTACGCCTATTAAATTACATAAACACTTACATAAAATTTATTTCACTAATAACTTCTTGTTTTTTCCATTTATTTTTTTATTGTTATTATTGAATTATTGTAAAACTTTTTTTGACAATCGGTGATTAATAATCATTAATAAATCAATATATTTAAATTAAAAAAAAAAAAAAAATATGTATATGAAGTCGAATTCGAACCGATGTGCCTTCCTCTTGTAAGATCCAAATATTTCATTAATTAAAATTTTATTTGGCTACAACTCTGGATCCAATGAAAATAAGTACCACGTATGATATATCGTTGAATATTTCTCAATTAGAGCTTATTACTGCAGTTAAGAAAAGTAAAAAATCCAAATGTTTTAGATTTTTAATTTTTTGGACACTTTTGGTCCAGTAGATTGTAATCAAAAGGGAAGGTGCACAGCTAGATGTTACAACAATCCTAAATCAAAATTTCAACATCCTACGGCTAATCGTTTTTGAGTTATGCGAGATACATACGTACGTACAGACGTCACACCGAAATTAATGAAATAGATTCAGGGATGGTCAAAATGGATATTTCTGTTGAAATCCGACATTTTTCCCGATCTCTTCCTTTACTTTGTTCGAGGAAGTTAAAATTTAGACGTTTCTTAATTGCTCTTCATATGAAACTTTGAAATTTAAAAAAAATATATTTAAATACTTATAGAGTAAAAAACCAATATATTTCAATTTTTTAAAGTTGGGGATTAATTTTTGTTAAATGCCTCAAAAGAAAAAAAAAAATTGGGATTTTGCGATATTCCCCATCCTATCAACGAATTTTGAAAAAATAATTAACACGATTAATGCCCCATATATAGAAATATTTCAACCAAATTTAAAAAAAATGGGTTTGATCAATCCTGAGATATAAAGCGAGAAGCAGAATGACATATAGACGTACCCAATACGTTCATACATACGTTTTTTTTTGTCTAGATGAACTAGTTAGATTTAAAATGTAAAGACTTGCTTAAAACCCAATGATATGATCACCATGATTTCCCCTTTAATATTCCATTCTAGCTGTATTCGACGTGAAAGGAAAAAAAATAGAAAAGTTAAAGTTAATAAAAGTTGATAATTATTTTTATAATAATTGTGTATATGTGTTTTTTTTTTTTTAATATGAAAATTAATAATAATGTGTTTAACAAAACTACCCAACTGAACAGTAATATAAAAACCATTTATTATGAACGGAACGTGACTTTTAATTTACAGTATTGAAAAGACATCAATGGATTATTATTTAAAATATAGTGCTGTAGAAAACCATTCAGCATTAATTTAATGATACACCATTTATTACAGTTAAATAATCTTTGCGATATTTTATAATAGAATAATGTATCTACATATATAATATAACTTAGAATAATATAATTCTGTAAGAAAACTGAGCTTTCTCAGTCTCTGCTTTTCTATAATAGTAATTGCATTACAAAGTTTTGGAAAACTACATAAACCAAATTTATTTACCACGACATTAATAAAAACCATAATGGAAGTTTAGAAATTGTAATCTCCATTAAAATGAAAAAATACATAAGGAAAAAAGAAACATGAATAGTTGGGAGAAATATTTTATATTAAAAATTAAAAAAAAAATATATATATATATATATATATATATATATATATATATATATATATATATATATATATATATATATATATATTAGAACTTAATATAATGAAATAAAATACTGTTTTTGTACATGAGAGAACCAGGCAAGAAAGATGTTTAACCCATACAGGTTGTAAAATATTTTTAATTGTAGTTGTTATAAAACAAAACAAAAAAACATTTATAAAATTATGTTGACTTGCATTTTCTACTCAAGTCAACAATTTTTTACTAATTTTAATTGTTAATTAATTTTGTGGTGTTTGCTACAAAATTCTTTCAAAAATTAGACCCATAATGATAATGTAATGATAATTGTACTTCCCCTTTAATAATTTTTCTTTTTTCCCGTTTAGTCCCCGGGAATTACCGTTCAGGTATTACTTCAGAGGATGAATGAGGATGTTATGTATAAGTGTAAATGAAGTGTAATCTTGTTCGATCATTCCTGAGGTGTGTGGTTAATTGAAACCCAACCACCAAAGAACAACGGTATCCACTATCTAGTATTTAAACCCGTATAAAAGTAACTGCCTTTGCTAATCCCTTTAATAAACTACTTAATACAAACTCCACACTCTATATACATCACCACAAAATTATATATAATTATGTACATTAGAATTTAATATATATATATATATATATATATATATAAACATTAAACATAATGTTATTATATTAAACATTAAATAATGTAATTACATTTACATTAAAAGAAATCTATATAAATACAAACAGCATGTAATACGAATATATCACACTATTCTGACCTAGCGAAACGTCATTAAACATCCCTTGATTTCAGTTTATGCAATTTTTCCAGTACGAGACCAATATCTTTCAAGAATCGTATTAAAAAGTTATTTTGAAATCTCTCATTTAAATAAAATGTTTACTCTTTATAAAGTGAAAGTTATATTTTGAATCTTTTTCTGTTTTTCCCCAATAAATGATAATTTTTTACTGTTTCTAATAAAAGATGCGGTACTTATGTCATTTGTATACGAAATTCGAAAAAAAATGTTTGAGATTAAGGCTAAGGGTTTTAGGATGTAAAGGAAATAAGTTCAGCTAGACCCCGTCTAATATCTTTTTAAATACAAGCACCGTTTTCTTTTTCATACTAAAACCCTTCACTGTAACCTTTTTATTAATACTTTACTGTAAAACTCATAAAAAACATAATTAAATTGAACTAACCTTTTAATCAAATTGTTGAAAAAATACGCAAAACACACACACACATTCGCATGATATACATATAAAAAATCACAGATCCGTTAATTTATTTTAGTAATTTTGAGCAATTTATTTAAAAAAATGATAAAATCAAAATTAAATAATAAAAACAAAAAATAAATTATATAAACGGTGGAGAATAACAGAAAAGTCTTCATGTTTTATAAGAAAATACTTATTTGATTGATTTAATGCTTAAAAAATGTTGATTTTTTTATTTACAATTCCGAAAAATTTTAGTTAGACTAATATTTCTTATTATTCAAATGATAATAGAAAATAAAAGAAATTACAGAAGCTTTAATAAAAATATTAAAAAAACACAAAAACTTTTTCTTTATAATAATTATTTTTTATTAATTTTTAATTAGCTAGGTTAATGTTTATATATATATATATATATATATATATATATATATATATATATATATATATATATATATTCTATATTCTATATTCTATCAAAAAATAAATTTTTTAAATCTAAATTTAAATTAACGGTACATTCGACTTCATCGTATATTATACGCGAGTTATAACAATTAAAACAGTCATGTTATTTATTTATTTTATTTTTTTCATAAATAGTGCGTTAATTCAAACGGCTCTGCTGAAGTCTGTAATTTAGACAATTCAATTAACCAACTACCGTTTGAAAGCGTATTTTTTAAACTTTAAAACGCTCTGAATCTGTTTAGCAATACATTTTGTTTAAATAATATTCTTTTATAATAAATTTAACCAAAAAGGTAGTTTTTAGCAGAAATAGCATATAATTTAGTCATAATCTACTAGAATCGGAGCATGTAGTGTACGAGTATTATAAATGTAAAAGATCTGGGAAATCGGTCGTAGCCCAATTTTTCCTATAAAGTAGTCACAAAATTAATTTATCAGAAACGAAAGTATTAACAAAATATCCATAATAAACAGGAATTAGAGACTCTGGAAACCATTTTTACGATTAATATTGATCCAGAAATTTCACTGTTAATTATACTGGTCAGTATTTACTGGCTTTTAGAATTTTAAGTATTGTTGATTTTTGAAAAAAACCTTCTGTCCAAAGAATAAACGGTTATTCATTTCCCTAAGTTTCCTTCACGAAAGGGGATATCTTTCTACTACCTGTATTCGACTTCTAATTTTCATATTTATGTTTTTTTTTTAAATAAAAAGTTTTTTTCTTATCAGACTCAACGTAAAGTCGGATTTTTTTAGTTCGTGGTAGATAGTCTGAGAAAGATTTCAATAGTTTTTTAAGCTAATTAACTTTTCCGTTCTAGGATTTCCTAAAAGTTCATTATATATATAAACTGCTAAAAATACTCAATTTACAATCATTTTTCTTAAGAGTTGGTATTTTTGTGCGAACAGGTCACTTAGGGATCACGCAAATATCATTTCCTTTTGACTCTCTTCTCTCCTTTCTCCCTTTTCCATTGGTCTTTCGTTTATTAAGACTGATGTACTTTTCTTTCTTCAGTCCATTTATTGTCAGCGTGTTTTTTCTTACCTCCCACAAGAATCTTGTGTTAATGCGTTTTCTAAATTCTTCTCTCTTTAATTAAGCAGTCTTCGTCATTAATTATATTTTTTTGGGGAATTTTTCTTTGATTTGTTTGGTGAAACCTCTTATCCTTTTCATTCTGAATAACCATGTTTCTGTAGAATATAAATCTTCTCCTTCGCATTGTGGTTTCCAGCTTTTCTAGTTTTTCTTAAATCTCTTTGTTTGATTTTATGTGGTATCCTTGTTCTGTGATCTGGGTCCTTGGATTTTTCTTTCGATTTTTAGAAAATTTTGTAGATTGGGTAAGCTGACTGTCTTTACACCATAAAGGATTACTGGTTTATCAACGGAGTTGTATGCTTGATCTTGGCGTTGGTGGACTGGTTTTTCTTGTTATAAATATTCTTAGTCGCGATAGTTGGTTTATTTAGTTTGAGTTTCCTTTTATTAAATATTTGTAATTATTTCTTCATTTATTATATTTATTTGTCATTCGGTAGTTGACTTGATTGTTAAATAATTTACTTGGTTTAGTTTCCTTTTTTTTACTACTTTATACAGTAATAAAAAATAGAAATAAGATAAGGTTTAAAGTAATACGTGACATTATTCTCGAAATGTAAAGTTTTTCGAGATATTTTTAAAAAAGAAAAGCTTTTACCGCTTTTACATTTTTCTCGTGTGAAAAAAGTAAATCATTTTATACGTGGTCCAATTTCATCAAATTTAAATCAGATATTTATTTAACGTGAATGCAAATTTTTACCCAATTCAGGATATTTTCTTACAACCTACTTTTCCTATTTCATTTACAATAATAATACTAGATTATTTGAATTAAAATATCTTGATTTCAATTTATTCCATAATTAATAAAACTAAATTTTCTTTAGACACCAGATACATAAAATAAAAGAAGAAGGAATAATAATAATAATAATAATAATAATATGCATGTAATGTGTTTATAAATTGTGAAAAAAGAACTTCTACAAAGTGAAATATGAAAATGTTGTAACAGTTGATAAAGGTAAATGTATCTATATAAATAAAAATGTAAATGTTCGTTTGATCAAAATCTTAAATCTGCGAAAGTTTATCACCGATTGCTTTGAAATTATGACACAAGGTTGCATTCGAATACGCGTGTGTTTTTATATACCTAATAATACGTAAGATGTCACACCTGTGACAGGTGTGCACTTTTTATTTAAAAACAGCGGTATCTGTTGGACGCTATACAAAATATTTTACGACTCCATTTCAGTGTTTTCGATATATGTGCCCGCTATAGACTAAAAAACTATTGGACCGATTTACGCGCGGGGGAAAAAGGGAGAAGGGAAAAATCGGATAAGGAAAAATCGTAAAAGATAAAAGGGAAGAAGGGGAAAATGGAAGAAATAAAAAGGGGAAAAGGAAAAACGTGAAAAGGAAATGAAAAGGAGAAAGGATGAAAAATAAAAAGTAATGGGTGAAGGAATGGGAAGGGGGTGTAAAAGGAGTAAATGTGGGGTAAATTGAAAATGAGAAAAAGGAAAGGGAAAGGAAATTTTGGGAAGATCCGTAATGTTCATTTTGTTAATATTTTATCAAACTTTCAGTTGTTTTCATTTAATCTATAAGTATATACTCAAATCTAGCAATAGCAAAGCATTGCCGGGTCTGCTAGTATATATATATATATATATATATATATATATATATATATATATATATATATATATACCTCACATGAACATAACCTCAAACGTGACAAAAAATCCCTAAATATAACAATAAATTAAATTAAATTTATTGAACACAGGAATTCAACACAGAAATTGAAATCACGCAAAAATTATAATAAAAGAGCAAAATGATTAAAAAGAAACGTAAGTTTTAGTACGTAAACCTTAACATATGTTCAAAGACACATGAACAATTATTCAGTTTATTTTCTAACCTAGAATAACTGCTACCTTTGAACAAAATATGTACTAATAAAGAGTGATGTAAGCTTTCAAACATATTAAATATAACCTCTGCAGCTAACAATATCTGAGACAATCACATTCAAATTTCAAGTATTTTTGCGGGGAAAAAAACATCATTTAACGATGGAAACGTTGTGTAAATAATAATCTTTTAATATTATTTTTAGCCATAATTCTAGGGAAAAAATATATCACTACAAAGAGAAAGATATAAACTATTAAAAGAGCAAGTAAAAAAATCATTGTTAACATTTTTTTAAAACTTCACTTCTACTTTAAAACTTCTCCCCCCCCCCGCACACATAATATTACTATTTGCGTAAGTTTGTAAAAAGTTAGTTATAATATTTAACTTTCTTTACATAAAAAGTTTTAAAAAAAATTGGTATAACGGTAAAATTTGTATTACGGTATAACTTAATAATTTATTATTTAACAAATAATTACACTTACTATTTGAATAGACATTTTATTAATTTTTTATGTTTAATTAAGTTATTAGATAAACAATTGATAGGTTTTGATATTTAACTTCCTCCAAACTAAACACGACAGTTAATAAGCAGCATATATGTACATATCTATAGCTGAATAATTCATTCAGTATATTTGATATACGTGGACTTTTGCTGCAGTTTACTAAACGACTATTTCACTACAAACGGGATTCCCATTCATCACTATTGGTTTAATACTCTGGTGCCTTTCGTTTATTGAGTTTAAATTTTGCAGTAAACGACCTAATGTGATATCATTGAACTATGTATTGAACACTGAATCATCAATAATATGAAATTTTGTAAGAATTTTTTTTAGAAAATACAATGATGTAAACTTCTAGAAGCGAGAGAGGAAACGCAATTTAGGAGGGAAAATTTCCCAAAATATTTTCACTTAGTGTAGCCAGCTTGACCGAATATTTTTAGAAATCATCATCCGTTTCGTTTAACGTTCGTACTCCTTTACCTCTCCGTTTAAAAAAGTTTGTTTTTATCAGTTGTCTTCTACTTTCTGTTAAATGCCATGTTCTACGGTAGATTAGTCCACTTATTGTTACTACATTTAGTAACCTGTTACTATCTTGTAGTATAATTGTATTATCATAATTTACATTAAATATTGGTCGATGACATGTGTTGCAAACTACTGGCCCAGGTAGTTATCGACGCGTTTGTTTTGTGCGATTAATTTAAGAAATTTAAATTTTTTTATAATATATTAGTAGTATTAGTCTAGATGTAATTTATTTTAAATTTAAAAACATAAATATTTAAATTTAGCGATCGATAATTTCCGAAACGTGCTGAAAAATCTTGATGGGTTTGTTATTTTTAAACATCACGCAAGTACGAGTTTAATTAAATACCAATATGGAACTTCTCTATCGCACAAATGTAAAAGCATTTCGTTTGTAGGTATGTAATGTATATAGTAAAGAACCAGATAGCTGACTAGAAGGAAAGCAAGCATTTACAATAATACTGAAAAACGGATCGGAGTTTCTTGCAGAGCATTGAGCTACCATGTTACGACTCTTTTGAAGCTGCGGGCAACAAGTGTATCAAAGTAAAGAAAATAAAATAAGAAAAAAAAGACTGATAAAAAGAAATAAAGCTGCAGCGTCAGTGCTTGCGGGGTCGTTGTCTTCGTCATCATAGACGTTGTCGTCTTTGGCCCGTGACGCCGCACCAAATTGAATTCGGCTGTAGGCGGTCACTAATTGAACTCTAGTTACAACGCCTTTTTTCCCTCTTACTGTTAGCTTTACTCAAAGCGAAGATATAAGATACGACTTTCATTTCATCAGAAAATATTTCCCTTTTATTATCATTTCATTCAGCCTTGCAATTAAAACATCCTAGTTGTAGTGTTTCTATAAACTTCTAGTTTTTCTTTGTGAATCATTTATTTAAGTAGTTAAGAAAGAGAAAAAAAAAATTTTCATTTACTCTTTAAATGTACAAATTTCTTCTTTTTTATCGTTAAATTTTATTGTTTTGTAGATTAAAAACTTAAATACTTTTTTCTATTATTTTTATTTTTAGTAAACCTCCAGTCATGGCAAATATTTATTAATATAATTAATTTTAATTTTATATATATAGGTTGATTCACGAAGAATGTAACAAACTTTCAGAACTTTTTTGTTGTTGGAAATAAAGAGAAGGGTTCATATAAACATAAAATCGAAAAGGTTTCCTTAGCTATTGTCGGCTCGCGAAATATTTCTTCCTGATTTCTGCGTCTTCATTAAAATTAAACCAGCTTGTAATTCTTGAGACCCAAATTACGAGGTAATTTTAGTGAAATGTGACCTGAAAAATGAATAAATATAGACCCCAGATCTATATTTTTAGTAGTTATCTACAAATCTACGCTAAAAGACAAAAAATTGGGATCGAAAAACATAGTATTTTATGTTTGACGTAAAATAATTTTATTAATATATATATCAATAGCTTTATTAAATTATATATTTAAGTATTTGGATGATTTAAGCAATCTTTTTAGGTAAACGATTTTGAATTCTAATTGATATTATTAGCAGCCATTATTAGTATGGAACTACGGTTATTTTTGGGTTGCTCGAATTAGGCGAGGGCAATGAAAAAATACAATTTATTATGCAGTTTATTAACTGTGTATTTATTTATTACATAAACGCGTATTTAGAATTTATTCTGCGCATTTCAAGAAGGCATATGATCAAATTATATTAGTAACTTCATTACTGAAAAAAGTAAAGTAAAATATTTTCTTTTCATTACTGTTATTATGAAGAAAGTTATTATTAAGATTGAAACTAATAGGCATAAATATTTTGCGACTAGTATAGATATGCACAATATTCAATTTAAAATAAAGTGTCAGTTTTCATTACGTTCACCACTGTGTCTTTGTTCTAAATATCTGTCATGAAACGTCGTATTTATCCGATCTGCACAAAATTTGCTGTATCAGCATGTTAGATTTTTTTTTATTTTATACACATATATGTGACAGCGCGTAGAGAATTTCAGAATTAGATACATCTCTTTAACTAACCGAATCCGAGAAACCGAATTATTTTTGGCGGAAATTATGCAATAGTAAGCTCTGTTTACGTTTTTTGAAATGGCCGATAGTTGGATATTTTTTTTTTAAGTCATAATTTAGCGAGAGGAATTATTTGGTAGTTAATAAATAATATTTTTAGATTTCTTTTGACATTTTACTCCGACATAAAATGGATTTAGATTTAAAAAGTAATTAAAAAAGTGTAGTTATTTTTAGTTATTATTTTTAAATATTTATTAGTAATGAAATTATATTGCATTTATTAACAAAATAATAATTGATTGCGGAACCAGCTTCTTCTGTTAACATTTATTATAATTGAGATATTAAATATAAAACCTTTCGGCAAAAACATAACGAGACGAGTACAAACCCATTTTTAGGATTTTTTTCGAATGAAACCGTGGTAAAATTCTTAAAAATGTTTCTAATAATGTAGACCTATCCGTTAATTTTTTTTTTGTAGATTTATACAACGTCTCATACAGTAAAGAATCCCCACAGTCATTATATGATGCTATTATTCCCCATATTGATTGTAGGAAAAAGTTTAAAGAAAGACAAATATTAAAATATAAACAATAGATAATCAAGGATTATAGTTCAAGATACATTTTGATGCCAAAAAATTAATTGATTTGCTTTTTATTTTAATTAATAGCAGTAAATTGATTTTCTGAAGTAGCGAGAAATATGGATAAAAAACTATAATTGTTGCATTGATCTATATTTATCATTTAATCATATTTCATAATTTTTATTTAAGTCCTTTATAGTTAGGTTAAACACTTATACGTGGTAGATAATTCCGTGAACGGCGAAGGTTTTCATGTTCTCGAAAAGGAAATCTTTTCGAAATTCTTAGAATTTGGGAAAATAGTTTGAGCTCATTCTTTGCGGATTTTTTTTTTCTTTTACCATATTATCTTTACTACTTTTCTCTAACCCGTCACTTTTCTTTAACAGTGATTCCCTTAATATTATGTTGGTTGTATATTATTATTGCTGTGCACCCACAGCACCTGCTGTGCTGTGCTGCGGGTGTACGGGTCAGACCTCGTTAGGTTGATGCTGAAGATGCCGAGTCCTGTAGATAAGTTGGAAATTGTGGGCCGACTACGGAAACCTGTTTTCCTTTCCGAACACAAACAAAAAATACATCCTTCATTATTATTTGTTGACATATTGTCTTTATTCTTCATAATTACGAATTCATTTTTTGGAACTTTGAAAATTCCCATCCTCAACATAAAAATAAATTATGGGTAAACGAAAAAATATATTAGTTTCTAATTATCCTATCAATGATGAAATACTTTTTTTTAAATGTTTTTCGAGAGTCTCATCTACGGATAAATTGATGTAGAAGAGGAGTTTACAAGTTAATACACACTGATATGTATAGTTATGGGTTATTTAACAGTGAATTTGTACCGTATTTTTAAGGATCTAAAAGAAAGGAATTTTTCGAAAATTTAGAAGTTATTCCGAATATTTAAAACAAGGTTAACAATATTTTTAAAAATAAATAAATAATGACAGAGATAATGAATTTCTTTTCGTTTATACTATAAAGTGTTTATACTACATTATTTGATGTGTGTATGTATATATATTCTTTACTGTAATAATTACGGTGTTGTAATTAGAAAATTGATGTTGACAATCGTATCAAAAAGTGATAATACTTCCTTAAAAAAATTATAATATAAAAATAATAGCTTGACGGAATATTCAGCCTTAAGTAATTTATATTATTAAAAACAATTTTTCTTTAAGTGTAAAATAAAACTAATAAATCTGTGATAAGCATTGCAAGCCAGTACTATAGGAAATATAACGATAACGGTTTGGTTTTCGTGTCGTATCGTGTTGGTGGATTTTTTTTAAAAGGTTTGGGTAAGTTTCTGATTGGTCATTCAGCAGGCGTGCGTAGCCTACCGTGTAAGGGTTTGAATAGCGGGAAAGGGATTCTGTGGAGGTCAAAGGGTGGCCCTTCGGGCCTCTTCACTTGATATTTATTGCCGGATCTTGGTACTGTTTAATTCATAGCAAGTGTGATTTGTTGGCAATACTCCAACCAGCCACTTCATTTGTCCACATCTGATATGTGTCCTCAAAGGACCCTTTCAAACCTAAGCATCCTTCTGTTTATTTCACTTCACTTCACTTAACGTTTAAAAATTTGAAATGTATCCAATTATTAAAACGTATTTTAAATTTTATTTCCTTGTTCTGTAGGTTTCACGACGCGATTGTATCTTATCGTTTTAATGAAACTTACGCGTTTTCATTTGTTATTATCGTCGTATAAAAAGTATATAAATTTGAATGAGTATTTTTACAAGGAATTTATTTTTATTTTGTTTAACGTTTAGAACTGTTTAGACAAAATTATTTTAAACCGTACTTATATGTACGTCATTTATAAAATTTAAAACTTTTTCTCATCAACACAGTGATCATTCTTCCAGTTGAGTTATTGAAATTTGAGCAGTTTTTCACTTTAAATTGTAGAAACTCTTTAAAAACGTTTTCAGTCCCGATTCTTAACTTTGATAGTTAAGAGTCTGAATCATTAATATGATCATTCGTTAATAATAAATTATATTAATAATTCATGAAATAATAATAATAATTATAACTTAAATGATGTATATATATCGGATGTCAGGACATAACAGTTTTAAGAGACTAGAAGCCCTATTAACTCACAAATATAGCATATCAGTTTCCAAGAATATCTTCTCACTGGCTTAATGTTAATAGTGGTTTCCCGTTACTCTTCTTTACTAAACCGAATTAATAGTCACCTTAGAGAGAGGTTGATTGTATTTTGAACTCCATTATTCCTAAAGAAACAATTCTTTTATTGTGCCTCACATATCTCAGATTCGTTGCGTGAATCAGTATTATAAGAAATAATGGGACAGTTGCTGTAAAACAGTAAATTAATTGAGGGGGGGGGAAATATAGTTTATACAACTTCTCCCCATACAGTAAAGAATCCCCACAGTCATTTAATTTCCCCAGGTTCATTATATGATGCTATTATTCCCCATATTGATTGTAGGAAAAAGTTTAAAGAAAGACAAATATTAAAATATAAACAATAGATAATCAAGGATTATAATTCAAGATACATTTTCATGCCAAACAATTAATTTATTTGCTTTCTATTTTAATTAATAGCAGTAAATTGATTTTCTGAAGTAGCGAGAAATATGGATAAAAAACTGTAATTGTTGCATTGATCTATATTTTAACAACCGATTATAATCGACCTTTATATGTACTTGTATATTACTATAACTTCGAATATTTTATACTTTAGTATATTTTAACCAGGAGTTGAAATAAATTTAATTTTTTAAATTAATTTGCCTTGCTGGCAATTGAATACCAGTCCCTATGAGTACCTGTCCCTGAGCCAACTTTGTAAACACTGTACCAGCTCGAACCTGTTATAAACAACTTAAAATTATTATTTAAAACCGTACTTCAGGTAATTAAATATAATAATTTACGTTCTTCTTTCCTGGTTTTTTATCCTTCTTGTTCATTGTTAACTCTCGATAAAAATTAATGATCTCAATAATTATAGAATAGAACATTTTTATAAAACAAGTCAAATCGATGATGAAAAAATATAAAATTACAAAAATGATACAGCATATAATAAATAAGAGTTTAATAACTTTAAAAAAGTAATAATTGTTTTGTTACAATGTAAATTTTAGAATTTAAAAAACTTTGGTTAGTAATGAAAATTGTACTAAATAAAGGCATTCATAATTGATGAAACAATAACCTGAAAAATTTATTTACTTAAAATATTTCTTTAACTGAGAAACTGATTTTATGATATATAATATAATAATAAAATAAATTATAATATTATAGAATACAGTTTAAAAATGTTATTAATGAATTATTAATAAGAATTATGAATTATTTACTTTAAAATGTTTACAAAGAACGCAGATCATTGGATTAAAATGTAACATAACAACCTACGGCTGAAAATCATACTATTTTGTAATGGACATATCTTTAAAGAGTGATTTCTTAAAATCCTTACAAATAAGGATATGTGTATGTATGCCAAACAAAAATTAGCGGATTATTTTTGTGAAGTTATTCTAATCTAAATTGTTGTCAGTAGATTTTTCTGATTTCAAGACGATTATTTTTTTCTGCTTTGTATGTAAAAAAAAAAAGATTATAATTAAAAAGATAACAACGTATTTAATTCACGGTTAGAAATTTTCAGAGCATTAATTTTTATCCGGAGTTAGCAACGAAAAAGAGGGATAAAGAACTAGGAAAGAAGAATGTAAATTATTACATTTAATTACGTCAAGTACGGTTTTAAATAAATATTTTTAATTATTTATGGCCGTTATGAACTAGTGTAGCGTTTGGAATGCGGTCAGATAATCACAGGTTCATTTCCTGGGGTATTAATTTTTTTTTAATTTATCTCAATTCCTGGTTAAAATATACGTCCGCGTATCAACATTGATATAGTGATGTGTATACATATACGAGTATATCATTACGATATGTATAAAGACAATTAAAATCGGTTGTTAAAATATAGATCAACGTTAGCAATTTTAACTTATCTATATTAATCGCTACTTCAGAATATAATTTACTGTCTTAATTTAATTTAAAAAAATTACAAGTTATTTTTTAATTTATTATTATCTGTTTTTTAAAATACCATTATTAAAAAGTTAGTTTTGGAATACCAGCAGAACTGGGATTGCTACTTCCATTCTGAAATACCGTCCTAAAATTATTTTTTACATTTTAGTGAGTTTAATTTAAGAGTGGTGTTTTAAATTTTTTTTACATATTTTTTATTTGATTGTTTTTCTTCATAAAATAATGAACTATAACCAAAAAAGTAGGCGCCGGAATGTACGATCACTAACGGGAAATCCGGACTCGTTAATATAAATTTCTAATTGAATTTGTAATTTAACTCGTTATATCAGTTTATATAATTCAAAATAAAATATTTTTACACAAGAGTTAAACAACTTTGGACACCTAATAATCCAATTCCGAGACGCCGCCCGCCAGGGCAACCCGCTCGGAGTGCCTAGCTGCGGAGGCGTGCCGTAGGCACGTTTAATAATATATTAAACAGTCTGAATTGGACGAAGCATGTTTCTTACACAAGGAATTAAATCACAAAATATATTTGTGTTTTTAACCACATTCAATAAATTTAGATTTTTTTTTAATTCGCATAATATACTGCGCGTATGTTCAATCAAATTAATATACGAAACTATTGCAAGGGGGAAAAGCACTGAAGATACTGTCAAACCTCTGTGCGTAACTGAAAAAAATATTATGAAATCTCCATTGAACAAAAGTCGTCCGTATCCAACCGACGAGCTTTTTAACGTAATGAAAATTTCCAGACTTTGGCGGCTTTCCATAAAAACACATCTGCATTACATGTTCGTTAATAAAAATATACTTTTTCATTGATTTAAAGCGTAATATTCCAAAAGAATTTTCACCGTACCAAGATACATAAAATAAATCATTCACGAAAACAAACTCTTACTATATTTCACAGTATTTGCATCAGAATTTTACAAATGGCTTTTTTAAATCTAATAAATTAAGTTCTAGTTTAATAAAATAAAAAAAAATAAAAATTATTGTATTGGGTACTCCCGACTGATATCGAAACCATGGAACGTTTTGAAGCCTCAATATATTGTTAATATGTAACAGAATACATGTCAGGTCTATAAATTCTGGTCTGTTTATTTAAATATATTGGTACATTAAAATTACTTCTCTGAAATCTTTGGGGATAATTTTATTTAGTTTTTTTCTTGTTTTAATTATAATGTCGTAATTAGGTTTACCGTTTTATTTTTCTACGTCATATTTATAAACGAAGAATTACATTTAAAGATAAAGTTTTAATAGTTTTCTCACAATTTTTTATTACTTAAAGAAAATTTTAAGATTTTATATCCTCATCTTTGAATACTTAGTGAAATTTTGTATATTAATGATCCCTTTAGTGTCATTCAGAATTTTAATTGTAAAGCTATTTAATTATTTTCTAAAACGTTTACCCGAATTTGACCGGATATTTATTTTATTTCTCTTAGATTTGATCGTAAGGATTATTCATTTTTTTATATAGGAAAAAGGACATGTACAGCCTTCGGGCTTCCTAAATAGTACATATTGAATAACAGGTAAAAAAAAAAATCCTGTATTGAGGTGCCCGGTATCCAGAGTAAAAAACCCTTTTACCCTAGATACGCTCTAGCTACAGTAGCTTTCTTGAAGATGAACAAATTCGGTACCTTTTTTTCTTTACAGGAAGAAAAGAAGAAAAAGTTGGCATTCAGCTATTGATACGTTGCTACCTACCCTTTTATATGTATTGTTCCATGTTCCGAAGTAGTTTTTTTCATACTTGCTTAAAAAGTTTTATTTGTTATACTAACATAAGTCTTTCCCTCTCTTTTAATCTCCGTGTGTTCATTTTTTTTTTCGTGCTAATTACTGCAACAATCAAGTCTTTTTATTTATGAAATGCCCTTTTCCCTACTCTCTTAAATATTTTATTTTTATTTTTGGCGATAGTTCTACATTCGTTATCAATTGAATGATAATTTCTCCATTATTAACGATTTATAATACGAGCTAGCAATCTCTTTCTGGAATATTAAAACGAGTATGGATATGACACTACAGATATAGATAGACAAGAGTAATCATTTCTGTTACTGCAACAATATTTGCGTTGAATGGAATATTTTGGGTGCAAATTAACGATGTAGAATTATTATGCTGCGCGGATATTTTAGTTTTGTTTCTTTGTACGATATTGCAATATTAATTAAGCAAATATTCATGGTAAATGTGCTTCCAGTATTTAAATAAACATTGTATTTGTTTGTTCTAATTTCAACAAATATACTTATACGATGTTCATAAAATTATATATTACGAGAAACATGACATATTCATATAAAGGCTCTTTATATTTACACATAGTTCCGATGATATATGTTCGTAAAATAATAAATAATATTGTTATTATTACCTTTATTTTATAATTGATTATTTATTACTTGATCAATTAAAATCGTTTTTAGAGAGTTAGACTGTTAGTCCATATGTAGAAAAACCCTTCTATATAGCTAATTTTATAAAATTGACTAAAATGTATTACTTTTGCGTTAATTAAAATTGTATATTATGATTCAATTATCCACACCTTTTTTCGTATATATTATGTATGTAAAATATTTTATAATGATTAATAATCTTGAGAAAAATACTTTTTCTTAATAAAAGATTAGCACAAAGCATTATCTCTGTAGATATAATACCGTATGAAGCTATTGATACAGACGAAAATATTATAGTTTTATCACTTCAGTTAAAAATAATGTATTTGCAAATTTCCGAATTGACATTTTTTGTATTAATATCACAATTTTTTGTGCTGTTACGTAATGACTACTGTGGTTCCCATACAATTATCAAAAAATATTATTGTCATAAAGATGAGTACGCTTTACGTTGTAGATACACAAATAACGAGGACAAATATTTGGAGTTAGGTGACCGTACAACAAATCTTGATCCGATATTAAAATCTTTGCATAATTTCAGCGCGTTTAACTTCCATTTTCCTTCAAAACTTGCTGTTTAAAAATATCGACGTTTGAAAGAATCGAGCAGAAGATCGGTCAGTTATTACAAAATAAATGGGTTACGTCTATTCTAATAATATTATTATTTTTAAGTTAAATCCAATAACAAATTTACTTAAATTTATTCTACGTCAATTTTCGGTTAATTTAATGTCCAGCAAACTATTTAACTGAATAGTGATTTCATTAGTTATTTTTATACGATTTATGCGATTATCTAACTTGAAATTTGATAGAAATATGGGGTTAATTTTTATTAATTAATTCTCAATCGGTGTTACTGGAAGGGCATGAAAAGACTGAAATTCTAATGACGGCAGCAGGTACAATTTTTTTGTTATTTTTCCAACTAATTATTAGCAGGATATAAAGGGAGTTGATTTAAAAACAATACCTTCTGGTCATATTAGAGATAATATTTTACTTTATAATATATTCATGTATGCAATAAACAGTCTTTATGTGTTTTTTTTTTTAATTTGACTACATATTTAGATTATAAAAAACATTTCTTTTGGAAGAAGCTCTATATTGCAATACAATTTACTTTTCATTGAATCTTTTATTATACGTATAAAAATATGCCCGGTTTTTCTTCAAAATTATTATTCGTTAAGATATGATACAGAAAAATCATTTGAAACTATAAAAGTTAGAAATAACCGGTAATTCATACTCCTTTAAATCTTGATCTAAATAAAGAGCTATGAAGGTGGTAATACGTATTTGTTCGGTGAAGATGACATTCTTCACATTTTTGGAATAAGACATAAACTATAAGTTGTAAGATTAATTCTTTGTAGCCTCCTACCACCTGTTGTGAATACAATTCATAAATATTAATCAATTTTATAGGTAAATCTAATGAAAAAAAAATTAAGTGTTGTTTTTTTAAAGGTTTAATTGTACATTTGATTCTTCACATACGGCTACTTCACGGATTGCGTAATTACTTAATCTTCGGTTGTTGTAAGAATCTTTGTCGTTATTAATAAATTTTGCTTATTAAAAATTTATAAAATCTATATTTGAAATTTTTTAATATCGTATTACTGTATACTGGAATTTATATTATGTATGTATGTAATTATCCATTTTTACATTCCTGGCATCATAGCTCTAGAGCTGTGTTGCAAAGTATGGTAGTCAGTCAAATAATGGGATATGAATTTTTTTTTCATTTCTCGACGTTATAGTTCGTACATACGTATGTGCATGTGTTAGCGTGTTTGAAGCTTAATAACTTTTAACTGGATAAACCGATTTTAATAAAAAAAGGTTTCAGAGATTCGTTATTTGGGGCAATTTTTGGCAAAATTTTGTTAATATCTCCAGGATGGGATAGATAGTTTTTTGGGGTCAGTTTTCTCAAACTTTTGCAAACATAGGCCCACTTTATATTAAGCTGAACACATGCTTACATTATTTTCTTACCAATTTAAACAAAAATTTGTCCCAAAATTTCCCCTTCGTGAAAATTAAAAAAAGATTCCTTTTTATTTATTGCATATTTTTAACCGAAATTTTACTTTCCCGTCTAGCGCTGTAGCAGAACTACAACTTTAGAAGGAAAAGTATTGTAATCGGTCCAATTTGGGCATATGCGGTTTTCACCGGATCTTTACATTTTGACACCTAAGAAACCCACTAACTGGATGGAAATTTTTCGGATTTTAACGTTCGTGAGTACGTGTGTATGTTTGGTGTCGTCCTCTAAATCACCTTATATCTCCAGAACGATTTTGACCAAATTTTGTCAGATTACTTCTATATAAGGGGCATTGATGCCATTCAATTTTCAACTTAAAAGGTCAAGGGAATGAGGCTTTAGAACAAGGTTACCCTCAGTATCTCGAGATTTTGCCTGATTATGGTTTTATATTTCTTAGAAACATTTGTTAATTAAAAAATAATATTTGCAACAAAAAAAACTAGCTGCAAATCACCCCACTTCGGAAAATGCTACAGTTGTACAGTCCTGCAGCTGTTAGCTTTTTTTTCAGGTTTTCTTAGGCATAGTAGTAGCGCAAGTGATCCCCAAAAAAATACTTACGGAGTTTTACTCCTTAATACTTACGTTATACTTACGGGGGTGGAGAGGCCTATAAAATTTTAAAATATCGATTTTTTTTTATAACTTTGCTTATTTTAACTTTAAATAATAATATTAGAATAAAATTTCATCATAAGTCACCCCCCAATCCCCAAAATAGAAGTCTTAGGTAACCTTTTATTGATTGTATATTTTTCAGTGGAATTTATTTTAGTTTCTTCCATTTAATATATTAAATATAGAAAAAACAAAAAAATCATAGATTACGTTTTGGAGGGGGTTCAGAGAAATTATAAATACCGATTTTTTTTTTAATTTTAAAATTTTTATTTTAGTAAATATGTAATGATAATTTTATAATAAAACTTCATCATAAATTACCCCTTCCCTCAAAAAGAAATTTTAGGTGACTTTTATCATTTATCATTTTTTTACGCTAAATCAGAATAAATATAATCAGTGTCAGGAAAGTATTACAACTTTGTTGTCAGCATTTTTAATTTATAGAACCATTTTTATCTTAAATAATTAACCGCATGCTTTGATTTAATAAATTTTACCAAGATAATGAAATCAAATGTAGACTAGAAATCACTACCTTATTTAGGTGTACGAAGGTATTATTATATTTTTCTCTTTCTTTTGTGCTTTTGTACGCACGTGTACAAGCGTAAATGTAAAGTGATAATAATATAAGTTTAAGACAGTTGGTTAACAATATTGTAAGAGTAATTTTTAACTTTGTTACAATTAATGTTATTATGGTATGAATAATCTGTAGTTTAAAGTTCTAAACTTACGGTACTTTATAAGTAAGTTTTATACTTCAAATTAAAATCATAGAAATATTAATTTTACTCGTTATTCTTTAGTAATTAATTCAGAAAATCAAATCTAAATTTAAATTCATTTAAATTAAATATTTAAGTTAATATATCACTTTTTATTTTTTAATTTTCGTTATTTGGCTTAAGTCAAATTTCTTTTTAAACAACATTTTTTTATAAATCTTAATTTTTACCTGATTGCCTTACTATTATTTTTCTTCTTTTTGTTTTTTTTTTCTCGTTTCTCATAGGAATGTGAAATAGTTCTGCCAGCCACCGTCCGCCCGCAACAGACGGTAGTGTCGGGATTTCACCGACTAAAAAACCTCCCCTTTCTTTCCGTAGGAACTGGACCTGGCCGCGAGGCATGAACACGGCTCCTATGTGACGGGTTCGGGATAAACGTGCTGCCGGCTTCTGAAAGCCGGCAGTACGACCGGTGACTCCCAATAACTCCCGGTGCCAATAACCGGGAGTTATCGGCAGGCGACGACGCGAGTGGACTCCCGTTGCCTATTCCCGGAGACTAGCCACTACCCATCCGCCAGCTTACTTTGATGGTGTCCGCAATCATGCACTCTACCACAACCCAGCACCTCCTGGACCTGAGCATGCAGTCCATAACGTTATCAGGATTTAGATATCCCAGATTCTGATAACAATGTGTCCGCGATTGTTTCCAGTGGTGGAAGTTGAAGACGGTATGTTCAACGGAGTTAACCTGTCCACAGTAAACACACAGGTCTGACTTTGTCCGTCTGAACCTCTTCAGGTACGAGCGGAAACACCCATATTCCGTAAGGAACTGGGTTAGCTCGTACCCTACCTCACCATAGGTCCTCCACCCAAGGTTTAATCGAAGGGAGTAACCGCCATGTCCAAGCGCCGTACGTAGATTTCGCCCACTCCTTTTCGTTTAGATTTCACTAAACGTATTTTAATTTAATATCGAATTTTTGGCCTGCAGTGGCCTTTGTGATAAATTTTTGTTAGATAAACTTTTGTGGTGATAGAGACTTTACACAAAGTTTCTATTTATTATCTTCTCAATTTTATGTGGACTTAAATTAAGTTTTAAGTGACTCAAAATTACTTATCGCGTCGTAAGCTATTCATAAGGGACTATAATTATATTGTAATATTTAATACCGCTTAACATAGCTTAACATTATCTCATTAAAAATTTAACTGACTTACTTAGCATTTCTTGCATTTCGAAGCATCTCTTGACTTTCTTAGCATTTCTTGGTTAAGAAAAATAACATAAGATTATTGTCTGCGTATGTTAATGATAGATGTGGGGAAATAACTTAATTTTTTACTGATTATTTTTATTTCTCTTTCTCTTGTAAATTCCCCACTCACCTACTGGTGTAGGAATCCTAAATTAATGAATCTTATAATCTGGATGAAACTGAAATTGAAATACTTTGTTTTGATATTTTAAATATTTTTTCATTACATAAAAACGAATCATTATAAACGGAAAGTTATACAAAGATGTATCAAAAAATTTGCTATGTTTACAAAACTTGTCATCAAGTACACGATTTTTTTTTAAGCTGATCTGAGTAATAGAAATAAGTAAACTATCATTTCTTTTAGTTTATCAGTTAATTTTTTTTATCGTTATTTGAATGGTACACTTCGTTTTTGATTACTTTACAGACTGCGATATTGTATAATTATGGCTTCCGTACATTACACTACATTAATTATTTAATGAAGATTGGAAAAATATTAAATAAACGGCTTTAATTTTAATTTCAGAGCGGTATAAGTTTTATTTATTTTTTTAAATAAGGGAGAACAGTGAGTAATTAGATTTCAGTTTTTAATCTTGCTTTTGCTTTGTTAATCCGCCGGGTTATTTATGATTCTGTTATTATGTAATGTCGGTGAGGAAATAAATATGTGCATGTGCGTAGGTTAGGTCCTCGACCGTTCATTGTGTTTTTAACATCTAGAGTATCTAACAAACGAAGCAAGAGCTTACAAAGTATTCAGGTGGACATCTGACTTGTTACTATAACTGTATAACACATTGTGTGGTACAGTTGACTCGTATAGTATGAAAAAGGAATCCCCCAGGCTTGGTATGCAAGGAACCTGTTCTCTAATATTCTTCTTTCTCTTTCTCTTCCCCCCACCTTTTTCACGCATTCCCGCGCAAACCGTCTATCATGAACTCACTTTCAGCATGTATACAATTCATATCTCTTTTAACGTAAACTCTTGTATAAATGCCGTAGCTCATACATTAAGCTAAACAATGGTTTTTTAATATTTAAATGTACATTCTTTGTTTTTTATCGATTTTTAGAATTATTTTTAATTCTTATTGTAAATATTAATGTGTCTTTCGCTCGTTTAAAAGGTTTAAAAAAATAATAGGCAAATCACCCAATTTATTGTAAACCGCATTCAGAAAAATTATGTGATTTAAAAATATAGATAAATTCAATTTAATTACAAAGTAACGTGCAATTTAGTTATTTGCGACTTTAATGTTGTCAGAAGCAAAAATAATTGAATAATTTCTGGGCTCCGTAATCCTGTGTCTTCATCTATTAAAAATCCGCAAAACAATTAATACTATTTTCTATTATTCATTTATGATAATCAGTTTATTATTGTAATTTACTCTAGCCGAGATATGGATATGAAATTAATTTGATTTAGATTTACCTGTAGAGAATTGTAAGATGTTGTCAACTTTTTAAGTAAATTCTAACTTTAAAAGCAAAGTAAATGCTTTTTAACTGGAAACAGTTAAAATTCTACAAAGCTGTATTTGTGCCTACAGTTGTGTTTGTTTCGGAAGTTAGAGTATGAATAAATGAAGTAATGCTCTTGAAAATTTTGAAGTTGATTTGTTTGCTATTAGTTAAAGATTGTTTCTTATGAGGCTGTGATTGGAACTTGGCAATAAAAGATTTTATGTGGAATTATCAAAACAAAAAGGAGAATGAAATCTAATTTGGAAAAAACTGGGGATACATTAGCAGATGGGGAAAAAGATGTTTAGAATTACCCCGCTACAAGTGGAAGAATCCCTTTGATCGGATCAAGGTAATACATAATTCTTGCATGGAGAAAATATGGAATAAATACATTAAGATTTCCAACAAAAATCCTACATTTTTTTGGATGTTTGGCATCCTAAATTAATATTAATGAGTAAAAATATTAATTTCTACACAATTTTAATTGCCTTATATTTTTATTATTTTTGTTGATTGGTTTCAAATTAAAAAAGTAAAATTTGTAAAAAAAAATCAGACAGTGGTGAATAAATAGTGTTTATCAAAAAGAAATTACACGAATAATTTTTTGCGGAAAGTGTATTATAATAAAAATAACGGGTCGATCGCTTGATAAATCGAGTGTTTCTATTATGTAATTTTTGGTAGCCGTAGATTGCCTTTGATATTTTATTATTTATTTATAAAACCATTGCTTTAAAGGCGTACAACAGGTAATCCAACTCGGTACTTCTGAAAAAGATACCTATGGTGAAGCTGGAGCGGGGTCAACTTTTATACCTTCGCAGTAACATCAGATAAGTCACATTTTCAGCCAAGTTGTTTTAGTTCTTTTGTTTGTGTTCAGTTTCTTTTTTTAATGTTATTACGTTTTACATTACTATAATGTACTAGAGATAAATTTTTCATCAGTCATTGTTTATAAATGTATTTACTGTTATTATAAATTAATCAGACTATTAAAAGATAATTTATATTTTTAAATACTCAATCGCAATCTCTCAATCTTTTTAGCTTCACGATTTCCAAACAGTAAATAAATTTGTAATGAATATTTCACGACAACCCAACCCAATGACATTTTTTTTTTAATCTCTGGGATCACCGTTTGGTATTGCTTCAGAGGATGAAATGAATGACAAGTAGCGTGTGAAAATTCCATGCCTGACCGGGATTCGAATCCGCGATCTCGGGTTGAATGCCGAGACGCTACCACTCGCGCCACGGAGGCCGGCAACTCAATGAAACCTATTTAAAAGTGTTTAGCTGCGTTGATAGCGACGGGTATGAACAGCATGTTTGAAGAATAGAAACATGAGCCATATAAGGTTCCACCTTTTTACGTACTCCTTGTAATTTGGTCTCCTTGCATTGTATTCGCTGTAAGACCGTCACGTTCGATCATGCATTTGACACATTTGGAGACGTCGTACTTTCAGCAGAATAAAAGAGGCGTAAGGAATTTCAAAAAATCAGTTTATTTTCGAACGCAAAGCGTGCGTCTGGTTCTTTTATTTAAGTTTTTAAAAGCGTAGTTCATTGAAAATAATAACTGAGATTTCGGTTTATTAGTGTGGTTTCGGTGTAACGGTGTAACTTTTTTTTTCAATTACATCCATATGCGAAAAAGATAATCTTATGAAAAACAAGTTGAACCATCTACATCTAGTAAATCAATTGGTAAATAGAAAAGATTGTACAAATGACGGTTATTTAAATTGTGGTTTTACATCATTGGATGGAAAACCACAGTGGGTTGTTTGCTTTGAAATCTTCTCCGATGAATTTATGAAGCTATTAAAATTAATTCGACACTTGGAAATTAAACATACGGATTATAAAAGCCCTTGGAATTTTTCGTAAGAAAATTACATACTTTTACAAATCAAGTTTCTATTTATAAATCGAACTGTACCGATAAAAGCCATTTGAAACATCTTATCTCGTAGTATTAAGAGTAGCTAAGATGTCCAAACTCCATACAATTCCTGAAAATCTCTTTGCCTTTTGCATTTGATATGGTCAGTGTTTTTTAATAGACTTAGAAGAAGAAAAAAATTGAAAAAATCCTGCTTTGTAATGACACAGTATCAAGGCATGGTTGCCGTTGGATTCTGAATTATCCGATTCGATAATTCCGAAGGGAGTTCAAGTGAATTTTTTACTGTTCAGTTTGATGAATCAATAGATGAGGCAGCCATTTTTCAGTTATTATGTTTTGTGAGATATGAAGGCGATAGGGACAGATCAATCAAAGAAAATATGTTGTTCTGCAAATCAATACCTGATCGTGCAACAGGACAATCTCTTTTTGATTTTTTTTATGATGCTGCTAAAAATTATAACATGGATTGAACAACATGTATTGCTGTATGTAATGACGGTGTGAAGGCGATAACTGGAAAGAACTAGATTTCTGAAGAAAATAAAAAAATTGTTATATACTATGGGCGGAATGGACGCACTCCGTCCTTCACGGACACGCTGTTTCCACAAAAAATACGCCAGAAAATCTCAAACAAATTCTTTGTAAAGCTACAACAAAGGTTAATTTTATTAAAAGTCGACCGTTACAGAATAGCCTGTTTGCTAAACTATGCGATGACATGGGCGAAAAGAAAAAAGTTTCTTTCCATACAGAAGTCAGATGGTTATCGCGGGGAAAAGTGTTAACTTGGTTATTGGAGTTGCAAGATGAATTAATAATTTTTTTCCAGAATAAACAAACACAATTCTTAATTTTTTTTATATATTAATGAGTACGTTGCTGATGGCTTATTTAGCTGATATATTTTCTTATTTAAACGACTTGAATGTGAATTTACTAGGACGTGATAAAAACATTTTAATAATGACAGACAAAGGTCATGCTTTAATTAAGGAGCTTGATATTTGGATTATTCGCCTTCAAAAGAAAAAGTTTAATATATTTCCATCACTTTGGATTATATAGAGAGAAATTCGGATGAATAAGACACTGTTATTCATCACAATTTGGATAAAATGAAGATTCATTTGCATGAGCTGGAAATTCAGTTGGAGTATTTCCTGAGAGATAAAAATGATTTCTCGAAGAGATGGGTACTGAATCCATTTAGTGAAAATGTTGTTGCAGCTGCTAAGTTACCGGTTGAGATTCACGATCAGCTCATCGAAATGTATGCCGATAAAACTTTACAACTACTATTTATTTCTTATACCTTTTGGCTTGCTCGTCGAAGTGAATATGGAAAAGTAGTCACAGAATCATTGAAAATATTAATTTCTTCCGCCGCGATTTACCTCTGTAAAAAGGGGTTTTCGTTTATGGTTGCGCTAAACCTTAATATAGGAATCGCCATTTATCGCTTGAAAACAGTTTGCTTTTGTTTGTTTTTCTAACATAGATTCACTAATGGAGAAACTTTTAAATAAAAAGCAAACGCAACCATTTCATTAATTTATTTTCTCTACTTTTTTCCCTACATCCCCGAGTCAGACATCCAATTAAGTATGCTCGACTCGGGGACGTGTCCTTTCCGGATCTTTTAATTACCTGCCTCTAATCTCCGACGGAAGAAACCAGGCCCGGCTATACCGTTCCCAGCCCCCCCCCCCCGCCGGTGACCGGGTCTCGGTCTTTCCTTTTCCCAGCCTCAAACCGACGGCGCAAGAGCCGAAGCCGCCAAAGCGTATCCGGGAACCCACACCGCCGGCCGGGTCTCGATCTTTTCATTCATTCACGCCTAACGGACCCCAGGAGTTCCCGCTCCATCACGGGAACCCACACACCAGGGCATGTGAGCCCTCAGGAATGGGGCTGTCCGCCCAGCGCTGCTATAAACTAAAACCCTCAGTTTCCCAGTCGTGTAAAGTTGTAGGCTAATTTCGCGAACCTCCCCCCCCTTTCATATCACCGCGACCCCCAGGTTGAGGAATGCTGCTCTAGATTATTAAGGGCTATTTATTTGGTTACAAGAATATAATTAAATGTTCTGCTATTAAATAAAAATCAGGTTAAACATAGCAGTTGAACAGATTTTAAAATAAAATTTTAATGATTAAATTAAGATCACCACTCCGCCTATCATCCGGCGGTCCCGGGTGCGTACCCTGGTTAAGCATCGCACTTTTCATGCATAAAAACATGCTATTTCCATATTCTCATTTACGAGCTTCAAAAGCTTCTATGGTGATTAATTCATCAACCAAAAAATAATAAAATAAATAAATAATTTGTATACTAAATATATTATTGGATCCTAATTGTTTAATACGAGAATTCATATTTAACTCGTAAATAGAATTCTCAAATTAAAAAGCCTGTAGAATTTAATTAATTATTTATTCGTAGACTATCCGGCTGATTGGATCGCTACAATAAATCTTTTCTTTAATTGTACAGTTGTATTTTCGCATTTGTAGCTAAATTTCTTCAGCGATTTAATTTTTATTTCGAGTTAGTCATTCAGTAGGTCAGCATTGTTTCTGTTTTGCATTAAAATAGAATTTTCTTTTATAGTTTTTAAAATTTTTCCTTATACCTAAAGCTACGATGAACAATTCTTTTAAATCGAAACGTGAAGATAAATTATTGATCATCACTCAATTGAGGATATACATAAATATTAATTAATTATTTGGCTTATATACTCGTATAATATATAAATGTAACATAAGTCAGTTATAACGATTGAAACCATTGGAAGTGTTTTATTTTACATCAACAGCATACGTCAACTACTAGAGAACAATGAGTGCATCTTGTTTTCCACCTACTGATGTTATATTTATGTACTTGTAGCCTGCAGCCTTTAGTAATGGGACGGAAAGCCAGTTTCTGATTTCATTTGTACACTTTCCATTGAGCGGTCTGTTCTTGGGAACAACTGAACCACGTACCGCAGGCATCTGATTACTATTTCGTAAGACAGTTAAACTTTGTGCTAAATAAATAATTGTTTTTTCACCTTTTTTTTGTTTTTCAATAATTTTTTTCTGATTTCTTTTTCCTCTTTCCAAGTGGATTTCGCACGATTTCCTTCAAGGAAATAACTTATAAAAAGATTTTAGCTTATACATAATATAAATATTTTACTGCATCAGTTGGTAATTAATAAATTAATTAGGTGTACACCTGTCATTTATTTTATAACAAGCATTAGTAATTTATTTGAAAAGAAATCATAATCAAAATTTTTTTTCGATTTATTTTTTTGAATTGCTGAAAAATATAGACGACATTGGAAACATCTTTCAGAAATAGTAAGAAACTTATAAATCATTTGTGAAGTTCAAATTTGAAAGTTACAGAGCTGATTTCTACTGACAGAAATGGTAAATTATTGGCTAGAGATGTTTTCACCGTTTTACAAGATTTTTCTTTTACTTTAATGTGTTATAAAAGTATTTAAATAACATTATAAAGTTTCTTTTTGTAATATTATTCTATTTTTTTAATGCATTTTTTTTAGTGCGTGTCTGTGACTGAGTGTATGAGTTAAAGAAGAAACATTGTTCACCAACTTATTACAATTAACGTTTATCTAAATCTCCCTTCAATGAAAAAAAAGTGAATACGCTAGAAATTCGTGTATGAAAAGCAACCTCCGAACTCTGCTGCCTTCCTGTTGTAAACTAGCACTGCCGCTGTTTCTAATTTGCGTAACACGTCAAAACAAAGATCATCAATCAAATTAAAACCTCAGTCGGTTATAAATGTAGTACACAAAAGCACGACCGAACTTATTCCTCCGTACCCATCATTTTCCCCCCTTTTGCTTTTACCTCAAACTCGCCCACTCTTTCAGTACTTGTTTCTTGGTTGTTGCGCCTGTTTTCTAATTCCTGGAGCTACCCGGTTCCACTTTACTAATTCTGAAGTTTTGCTTCTGCTACAGTATACTGCCGTTACCATACTACAAACGAAAGGAGAGTATATACAATACCTCCTTTCTCACTTTTCCTTCTCTGACTCCCTCACACTCTCTCTCTCTTTTTATTTTTCATTCTCTTCTCTCGCTTTATCTCACCGACGGCCTGTTGTTACAATAAAGAGTCTTGTACTGTTGCTTCCATTACTTTACTTGTTTTAATACGTTTTCCTAGTTAGACTTTGTGGTAAATTGGAATTCCCCCTTTACATGTTTTCTCTTATTTCAATTTAAACTCTTATTCTACCATTTTATAATTACGTTTTCTTCATTAACTTAGAAATCTCTCTTATCTTATATTAATTATTTCTTATCTGTTTATATTAAATAAAAGTTATTTATATTTCCCAATTTATTTATGTTGTTTATGTGACTATTGCTACGGTTTTACTGTATTTATTTATTTTATGTATTTTAATTGCGTGTTAATACAGATTAATGCTTTAAAAGATAATTTTATAATCGTTGAAAAAATTTGTTGGCTGTTAACATAGGTTTTTTTTTAATATTGGGGTTTGTAAAATATTCTGTACTATTTTAAATGACTTTTGAATATGAAACTTGATTAATTTTTAGGCGTTTTTATGGAAGAGCTTTATAATCTAAAAGTGCAACGTGGTAAATTTGTAAACAAAGTTTTATTAAAAATTTAAAAATAAAATATTGTTGGAAATAAGCCCTGCGGTGTACAAAATGCAACAAAAAAACCTTGATGGTGAAAAGCTTGAGAATCACTGGATACAAAGCTTTACAGTATTTTGTTATATACAGCCGTACAGCTGCAGTTGTGCTCGCTTGTGTGTGTTTCAGTGGGAGTTACCGCGCGCGTGATACTGCTTTATAAAACGCAAGTAATATCATGTAATTCGGATGTTGGGTAGGCCTTCTTTGCGTTAGCCTACTTTTTTCTTTTGTGCTGGTTTCTTCTATACCCTTATATTTCTGGGCCATTTCCATTTTTTCTTTTTTTTCTTTTTTTACTTGTTTGAAATATTCATATTTTGATTAAAATGGAATACTGCTGAGTATTGGTCTTGTTTTATTGAATGATTATAAAATCCTCTCTTTTTAATAATCTTTCTTCGAATTTATTATTTTTTTTGTCGGGTTGTCATGGAAGAAATGCCCGATGAAAAATGGTTGTCTACTGTTGTCCTACCATTAAAATTTATATGCATTCATACACATATATATATATTTAAAGAATTACAGCTTATATCAAGTTATAATTATCTTTCGTAATTGGTCAATTTCAGCGTTTAAGCCTGTATTATTACTTAACTCTCCTCTCTCTCATACTGCTGCCCTGAGCTTTCCTTATCGTTCCTCTTTCCATTGCCGACAGTTTAGTTCGCTTTGATCTACCGTTAATGCAGTACTGATCTCTCGGTCATTAGATGTCATAACTCGAGTTTAAATTGAGTAGCTCACCCTCTGTTTTCTCTCAACTGCCAATTAGTTGTCCACTTTCTGTTTAATAACGAATTCAAAACCCTTAATCTTTAACTAAAACATGTTTCTGTATATTTTAATAGACTTTGCTTAAGTTTAATTTAATTTATAGCCTGAGCGAAGAATTAACGTCTTTAATAAGCGGATAAATTAATCAGTTTGTCAATTGCTATTTTCCTTTTAAATAAATATTTATTGAATGTAAAACATTTCTGTAGGTGGTTTTTAAAAACATTTCTTCGTTGTAATTAAGGAATTAATGTCATTTCATCGAGATCATCAATGTGTAAATGAAAAGTTAATTCGAGTTTTTTTTTCTAATTATTTTTCATCTTTTGTTTATTATTACAGTAGATGGTATTTTTTAGAGTGAACAAAAATAAATAAACAAATTTCCATAGTAGTATTGTATAAAGTTTTTATTGTTGAATACATAATTAACACCGAGTGGAAATCTGAATGCAGTCGGAAGAAATATGTTTTTGTAAATGATAGGAAAAGTAATGCGTTATGTAGAGAGAACGAACATATCGCTAAGCAGAAATGGAATTGAATTTCTTTTTTAGGTAGAGTAGCCTACATTATACTTCTTTCGGGAAATCTGGGTCATCATTATTTCCTGTATGTTTTTCGAATCTCTTCGTTCTTTTTCTTTTTGTATCTAATGATGTATGTACTGCTTTAAATCATAATCTTCTTTTGTGTGTGCTTCTATTCTTTGAAGGTTTTTTTATGTTGTTAGAAAAAATAGCAGCCCATTGTATAAAGTTGTTAACGGCGACAGAACTGTATGCAAAGAAATTTTTGTTCTTACTTCCGCTTACTGTTGATCTCTTGTTTTGATCTTGTTGATCTTGTTGTCTTCACTATCTGCTCTTTTTTTCTGCTTAACTTATTTACGAGTATATTATAATGTTTTCAAAATTAACTTCTTCCTGAAGATTAATAATATTCCGTTTTTCTTATCGAAGGGATTTTCCAATCAGATTCTAATATGTAATTATTTTGTTTTAGTCAGCTATAACTTTATGTAATTTTTTCTGTTGTGGTCTTCAGTGTTGAGTAGAATATTATAGTAAAACCGTTGAACTATTTATTTTAATTACAAAGTCTGTAATTTAACAAGTATTTCGTAACCTGTTCAATATGATTTTATGGTCGATTTTATAACATTATTATTATATTCAGTAGTTATTAATGTTTCGAGGAGATGATTCTCGACACTAAATTTCTAAATCAATCTAAATCACTTTTACGGAAAAACGCATTGTACGTATATTAAAAACAATTAAGTCAAAGGAAAGAACCATTTTCAACAATCTTGTCCAGGACATTGAAGGAGTTAAATGTAATTTCTATAAAATTCAGATATTACGATGATTTATTATAGAATACAAATATAGCACAGAAAAATGTAACTTCTTCAGCTCTTTTAAATCTATTAAAAAATTTTCTTAAACTTTTGAAAATTTCTTCTTGTATTCTAATGAAGCTCATTTCTTATCGACGATGCAATTAATTAAAATCGCCGCTACAGTTTGAGAATCTGTGTAATTTTATCACTGTCCGGCCTTTCTATAGTTTGAAGTTACGTCGGAAGTATTATTTTAAATATTATTTTTATTATGAGCAGCTTCCCAAGCAGATTACAGCAATATATGCAACGTGTCAAGATCATTTGTGAAACAAAAATTAAAAAAAAATAAATATATATATATATGTCATTAATAAAGAGTATCTTTTATTAATTTTTAAAAAAGTTCAGTTTATATATTTCAATTGTATATAATCTGAGATTAATAGTGCTAGACCGGAACGTATCGTGAGTTTATCCGTATAAGGACACTTGGAATAATTAAATCTGCTCTCACTTTCATAAGAATTATGATGTAATTTAACTAATATTTCCGTAGATTTATTGTTGTAAATAAATATAGCCGGCCTTCGTGGCGCGAGTGGTAGCGTCTCGGCCTTTCATCCGGAGGTCCCGGGTTCGAATCCCGGTCAGGCATGGAATTTTTACACACGCGTCAAATCATTCATCTCATCTTCAGAAGCAATACCTAATGGTGGTCCCGGAGGTTAAAAAAAATAAGTGATTTAAGAAGTGCGTAGATTTTCTAAATATAATTTATAAATGCATTTTTTTTTTACTTACAGTAAAAATTAAACTATGTTACTCATCAATACATTTATTTGTAAATTTCTATTTCGTGTGTTTGTTGTTTAAAAATTGCATTGTTCATTTTAAGTAAAATTATTAATTCAAATTCATCCTTATTAATTTTGTTTTCTCTATTTTATGTTGCAGGTAAATCAAATTTCAAACAATTTACCGGTGATTTCTACTGTAAGTTGTGAATATAAAGTAACTATAGATTTAACTTAGTGCCTTAATTATAAATCTATTATCGTCCTTATATTAGTAATAATATTAGTATTTTTCTCTTTACTAAGATAAATTTAGTTAATTATTAGTTTTTAATTATATTATTTATTTACATATTAATTATTCTTAAGATTTAATAAATTATTAAAACTGAAATCATGTTTAAGAGCTTTAACAGAATTTATAATTTAGATTGTTGTTTTGCTGTTTGATTGTGACTAATTTAATAATTATTAAATATGAATTTCACATCTTTCTTGTATACAAAACGGTCTTACAGTGTAATCACATTTACTAATAACATTAAATATTTTTATTAAGATTTATTTTATTATTAGTATAACTCAACTGAGAACCGTTTAAACTCGGTTCAGCTGTTTGAATATGTATGCCTTAGAAAGTTTTTCTAACATTGAATAGTCCGAATCGCTGAAATTGTTAAAAGTTTTTTCAGTATTTCGTAGAATATTATATATTTATTGTAATGCTACACATAATATAAAAAAGTGGTAATAAAAAGTAGAAAAATTTATTTTTATTATTAGTCTTCTGGCAGGCCGCTAACTTAATTTTAAAATTTTAAGGTGCGCACGTTGTAATGTTCCTCGTATACGGTTTATAATCTGTTTTTCATATACGTTTTCTATTGTCTTTTTAAGTTTTCATTACTGTTTTTTATCTTATTTGTTACATATTTTAATTTTACACAGCATTTTTAAACCAGAATAATTTTTCTAACCATCGTTAATTATAAAATGATATAATTATATCTAGCATTATACATAAATTTATCATCATATATACACGCAGAATAAACAGACCGGCCTCGGAAGGATTCAAGATTTTCATCTACTGTTATGAATCCATTAACTATTTTCCGTTAATTTACTAAAACCATTATTAATGTTATTATCCGTCTCCTTTTGATTTTATGTCGTTTGAAAATTTTTTATCAAATCTCACTAATACGAGTATTAACAAAACTAGAAAAGTTTTTTGTAATTGATATTAATTCAAATAACGACTGTTATTTGAGTTTCAGATAGTACGATATAATCCCTATAAATAGTATGACCGATCCATCCTTTTCTAATTCTTACTTCACCTCCCTTGCCAGTTAAAAAAACGTCATGCGATTAAAGCCGCTTTCCAGGAAAGTCCTACAACTGTGGGTTGTTTCTGATGCACGGTTTACCTACATTCATACGCAAAAATTAATTTAAAATATTTTTATTTAAATGTAACATCTTTTCGTTTAGTTAATTCAATGATTCGAGACCCAGTTAGTTGTTTATACTTTAAATATTATTCATGTATTTAATTCTACCGGCTCACCTGTGACGTCACAACAAAACAGACGATTGCTACACTATTTTTTGGGATAGGGGTGTGATTTTGCAAAAGTTTTTTTTTGCAGTATTGTTATTTTTTAATTGTTAACAAATGTGCCCAAGAAAAATATGACCTAGTCGACGAATATCTGATATGATAAATTGATTATCATATGCAATCGTATATTAAGCTCAGTGAAAAATATAACGGGAAACCACTTCATTCCTCAATATGTTATTAAATCTGTCATGATATGTTTATTATTCTTAGAAATGGCTATGAAACTTTTGAGAGCGACTGGGGGCTCGTAAGTCAGGTAGCCTACATCCTTTATGATTTATACCGCTTAACATACACGTATAGTTGATGTATATATATATCTTGATTACCCTTAGATGATTGAGAGGGCTCAAAGACGAAACCATTTTTAATTATTTTACTGCGTCTTCCTGATTGTTGTAGGATATTAATTGCGACAATCTATTTCTATGAATTGTTAATATTGCCATTTATTACTCTAATTATTAATAATTCCTATCGTTAATTACAATTATTAACATACACACACACACACACACACGACTTTGATAACTGTTTATAAAGAAGTTAAATAAAAAATTTATCAGTTTACGTTTGTGTATGTTGTAGAAACTGATTAAGGAAAAAAGCCGTTGATGTGGAATCGATTATCTTAAAAATTGAATATAAAGTAATGTATGGTTTGCCATTAAGAAATGAAATATTACCAACCAACCCCTTTCTCTTGTACGACCTCGTAAATTCATTACTTGATCAATTTTTACCTTCTTTAATATTTATAAAAAGGACACACATAAACATATATTTTGTATATATATATATATACACACGCGCACACACACACACAGTTTACTAGCTTATAAAATATGTACCTTATTATGTTTCTTTCAGTTTTCTTTATACATATTATTTTTAATGAAAAATTATTCCTGCTGTTGATTTATGGGCAAATTATTAAGTTTATTGAAAGAATTAAAAAAAAAAATTATCAATTTAATTTTGGTTGTACGTAGAACATATTCGATTATATTGGGTAGATCAAAGAGAAAAGTTTTTATTGATACTGTTTTCTTAAAGGTTTTTTGAATAATTTAATAATAATGCATCTCAGAGTTATAAGCAGTATCTTTTCTTATTTTATTTTTGAAAAAACTTTAAAAAAAATAATATATTTATAAAATAGTTAATAGAAAAGTTTTATAATGTGTCTAATACTAAATCGCGCTTTTGATTGGTACTGAAAGCTCTTTTACGTATCATTGCACTTTATTACTGAGAAATTTATCTAAAAAAAATTCTAAAAATCTACAAAAAAGCACTTATGTCTGTTAGCTTATTCTATAGTATCCCCATAATTTAAAAAAAAAACAAAATGTGTACAACTATTATCCAAAATAAAAGCTTTATAAAGTTATTGCCATACGGTCTGCGCTGCTATTATCTAACTTATACTGGTGCTTAGAAACTTTAAAATTTCGATCTCTACTTGAAAAAAAACAACCATTATAAATTTACAAAATATAATTATAAATAAATAGATAAGAGTCAGAGTAATTGTTGATATTGATTGTGATGGTTTTAATTGTCTAATAATCCGGTGCAGCCTGTATACTTTTTTTCGTTATTGTCTTAAACAATAAACAGTTACAAATAATCTATTATTTTTATTTTAAACAACTTTTTTGTTTTTTTATTTTGCTAGAGCTTTCCTAACTTTGCCTGTGATAGATTTTTGAAGTTTGACATGATTCATAAATATTAAAATTAATTTATTTTGAATATATTTGAGTGCGTATAATTTTTGAAAATAAAAGTATGCTTGGCATATAATGTACAAAGGTGATGTAGTAAGTCGCTACACTAAAAACAGCATTGTCAAATTCGTTTTAGTTATAAAAATCCTAAAAAAGTAATATTTTTTCTTGGATGATTAATTCTCCATATATGTTTGAAGCTTATCCTTGGGAATATAAAATGGAAATTTTGTAGCGTATGAAAAATGGCATGCCTGACTGGGATTCGAATGAAAGAACCGAAACACGGGGATCTCCGGATGAAAGTCGAAACGCTACAATTCTGCCTCAGAGATCGGCGGAATTAATTTTTTAAATATTTATTCAGAGTTTGCTTTATTGTTTTTATCCTATGTATGTGACTTATATTTATTATAATTTAGTATTGTTGTATCCTAATTATTGAATCGAGAAATTTTAAAGTAGAAATCTTCGTGACTTTTATAAGTACTTATATAGATTTTTGTGAATTAAGGAAAGTTTTCCTCGTAAGTCCTCCGTTATGTGACCTTTGCGTTTTAGTCACATCATAAGAGTATTAAAGAATGGATTTCTCACGTCATTTACAGAACTCTCTCTCTCTCTCTCTCTCTAATATATAAAAATTTATATATTATTTATTATTATTTTAATTTATTAAAAATTTGGATTTATTACCGCCTATACAAAATTAAAATTGTTCAGAATGTTCTACCAAATGATTTACTGAATCGCCTTGACTATTATAAAAAATTCATTATATAATGTGATAATCCACGAACATGATACAATTTAATTATATCAGATTTTCATTTAATAGGGTGTATTAGGAAAGAAACACTTCAACCCGCCGGTTTGGTCTAGTGGTTAAACTCGTTATCGTAAATCAGATGTTTTTTTCGAAATCTAGAGTTCTCAGGTTCGAATCCTAATAAACATTGCTTTTATTCAGATTTGAATACTAGATCGTGGATACCGGGGTTCTTTGTTGTTGGATTTCAATTAACCACACATCTCAGATAGGTCGACATGAGCGTGTGCAAGACTACACTTCACTCGTCACGAACAAGGGACGGGGCTGCCTACTAGCCCTGAACCCAGAAAGCTGCGTGGAATATCTGCAGACTTCCGGAATATTTTTAATTATAAATAATTAAGAAATAAAACTGTAGATTTACAGAGTAATCTTTTTTTGTGTGAATGAACGTGATTGCATTATGAAAAGTAAAATCTTAGTTATGAAATGACAGTACATGATATTAGTCCTTATTCATTTGAAATTGAACAACGAAAAAGTAACAGAAAGAGCTTAGAAGTATACAGATTGTCTCTAAATTATTTTATTGTTGGTTACAAGTTTTAAAGAAAATTTATGTAGTTTTAACAAGTTGGTACTGTATCATTTACCCCAATAATATTTACGGATATTTTACTTTCGATGTTTTTTGATCGATTGATTTTTTATAATGGAAACGTTAATTTGTCATCTGTTAGTTTGTTTTTGGGTGTAAGGTTATTTAAAAGTAACAGTTTTTGAAAAGAAAACGAAATCAGTCGAAGAATTAAAAAACGCTGATCGAAATTATAAATAAGACAGTTTGAATTTTGAAACTATTCCATAGTTTGAAGAATTTGTTGTAAGTAAGCTATGGGACATTTGTCTAATTTTTTGTAATAAAATTATTTAATTTTTTTTATAATTTACAAGGGCGCTTCGAGAATCGTTTCATTTACGTGTCGCACTCTATATTGTGGCTCTTTTATTTTATTTATGTCTTTGTTTTTAATTTAATTTCGTCTTAATATAATCTGTTTTTTATATTAATATTGAATTTCCCAGTTGATGTTTTTTTACATTTGTTGTTTTCGTTTTTGGCCTTTTAGTATTGTGTTTCTTGTTTACCTTTTTATAAATCAGTTTTTTTTAAATGTATATTTAATATTACTTCTTTCTTAGTATTTATGAAAAATTAGATATTTGTTTTAGTTAATATATATTGTGATGTTCTTTTAAGTTTACGTATTATTGATCAATAGTAACTAACTTTGTTAGTTTATCGTCATTAAAAAAAAAAAACCTGCGATTAATAGAAAATAATAATTAATTTTGTTTTCCTTATTCATCTGTGTTAAGCAGGTCGTTTCAGTTATCCTTTTACGATATTTATCATTTGTTTAAATATTTTATATTATTTATAAATCTTTTTAAGTATTTAATTTTAATAGCTATAATTTATATTTCCCTCGTGTAATCAAAAATATATTCAGTGAAAATTATTATTCAGATGTTATTTATTAGGGTTACGTAATTAAAAATGAGAAATTTTTATTTAAAAAAAATTATTTCTCGATTTATATCTAGCGATATCTCTATGAAGGCGCATTATATTTTGTTCGGTGTAAAAGTGGAATTTTCGGTTTTTGGATGTGAAATTTGAATACGTATTTAGCTTTCAGTTAACACCGATGTAACATGTTAAGAGTAGCTACAGTAGTAGTAGTACTAGTACAGTATAGCTTTCAGCAGATGAAATGACTTTGCAGCGAGAGCGTTCTTGCAAAGAGATTCTGACGTTCTTGCTATATGTGTGTAAAAGGAAGCGTTTACTTCTCTTCTCAATACTTGACATGTTCGCTTGAATAGCGAATTTATGTGCAGCTTATACGACATAGATGTTAGGACTAAACCTCGTATCCAACTTCTTAACTTGAATAGCATCATCTCCAGTTCTGTTTGTTACAGCAGCGCTAAGTTCAACCTATCCTTATAAGGATATATGTGTATGGATATGTTGATTAGTATAGTCTGTGTTTAATCCGTTCCTAATAATGCAAAGCGTGCAGTTTATATTTGCTTTTATCTGTAAATATCTATTAAGATATTTGCTAGTCTTAATGAATCCTTGTTTTAAAAAACTGTAATAAAAAACTTCTATAAGATTACATTCAAGAAAGATTTAAAATGTCGATCAAATATTACTCCAACTTCTTGCGTATTCATATTCAAGTTGTAACGGTACTTTACAATCAATATCTTGATATTGAAATACGTATTACTCGTCAAAGTTTAGAAAGCTCAGTTGATATGCAGGGTGGTGATACTTTGCTGGACCTACGACTGATTTCTTGCTACCTTCGATACCCTGTCGCGGTACACTAGACCCTATAATACCAGTACTAGTTCAGACGCAGCAATTCGGGCAACAATGTGTTTAACGTTTTGTAAATTAACGTGTAATATGTTAGTATAGTCTGGAATCTGGCAAGATCGATAATTGTACCTTTTTAATAAATTTATCGGTCAGTAGGTGTAGTTGAAATACCAACATATAATATGTACTTCTTATCTGATAATTCCTGATTTTAGTTTCCAGCAAAGTCCTGCAATGTTACAATTTCATCATCGTTAAAATTCAGTCCCCACTAGAAAAGTAACTACAAAGATTATTAGTGGGATGTCTGCCTGTTTCAGAATAAATAGCTAGTCAGAAACAATTGTAATAATATACATATTTTGCAGTATGACTTTAATGTAGCTTCAGTCATTCATTAGATGGAGATTTTTCTTGAATACACTTAGTGTACAATACGTAGAAACAATAAACAAATTCTCATAAAATGTTTCTGCTTTCTATCGATTATATATCTTCATCTTTCTTTCTGCTCACTTTTATATACTTTTGTTTATATTTGGATTATTTGGTAACTCATTGTAGTGATTGTTACCGTAATTAGCGTAAATAATATCCCACCATATGACTTCATGTCATAAATGAGTCACAGTAACATCGAATACGATATCGGTATTTATATTCGTATATTATCATCCTTATTCGAATAATTTCTTCTTTCATAGAAGCGTTTCATTTTTCCGAGCGCTTTTAGAAATAGTATAAAATTAAATTTAATAATAATTTTGAATGATAGTTACATAATCGAGTGTCTCATCTAATTTGTAGCTGCCCATCAGTTCATATTCCAAAAATTATCTTAAACTAACCGATCTGAAAAACCTTTTTAAGAAATTTAAATCTTAAGCTAAGTAATTTGTTTTGTTTTTTCACATCTAATTTAATTATTTAATTTAGTTCACGTTCTAGGACAGGCTGCACAGTTTATACCGAATCACTTGCACATATATTATTGAATAAAAATCTCAAAATGATTATTTGGTTTTGGTCTTTGCAGGTTTTCTCAATGATATTTCATCTTGCGCTTTTCTCTTTGTCTTAACTTTGGATATAATTTTTTCAAACCACCTACGAACTACTAGTGCTTATTCTGCTACTTTCATTATTCCCTACTGAAAGAAAAAAATTATTTTCTTTATCTTTTACGGAGTAATCAACTCAAAATGGCCACCATTGAGATCTCAGAAACTAAGTTTTATGACTCGATGAGGAACTTTCCCTAGTATTTTTCTTCATTAAAAATACACTATTACCATTTTTGAAATCTTCGCTCTTTTTCCTATATGGCGACTAGCTTCATTATTTTAAACGGAAACTTCTTGTTTTTATTAAATTTTTGGGTAAAAAATAATATTTTAAGACATTTTTATTCTTGCATATTGTACTATTAAAGAAGCCGTTTCGGATCTACGTGTTGACCGTTGGTAAACTTATAAAATCAATAAAAGTGTTTTGCGACATTTTCAGAGTAGAGACCGCCTGCATTTTTTGTGGCCATGTCAGCCTTTATGACTGTTGTAAAATCAAATATGGGAGCTATCTGTATTATTTTAAATAGAAACCTAATGTTTTAGTACCTGGGATTAAAGTTATATTTTCAGTGTTCCAGAATTATGCAAAGTGGAAAATAAAATAAAGGTAAGATTAAAAGAATTTTACCTTGAACTGTGTGGGTTTAGTTTTATTCATTAGTAAGGAAGAACTGCGATGTCAGTTATAACAGATTTTCATAATGGCTACCATTAGTAAAAATGCAAGCAATCGCTGTCCTGAAAACGTCATTAACAACTTTCGACAATATGTTGTAATGGTCGTTATGTTAAATTTTTCAACAATTCAAAAAACAACTGATAAATAAGGAAAGTATTAAAATGGTATTTATTTTTTTGTAAGTTACAATTTTCAGCCCGTAGCTCCGTAACGACTGCTTTTAGAATAAAATACTCAAAAGAAAAAATCTCTTAAAATATTATTTTCTACCCTAAAGTGCAATAAAAAACATTAAGTTTCCATTTAAAAAAATGAAGTTCTCTGTCATATTGGGAAAAGGGCGAAGAGTTCAGAAAAGATAATACTGTATTTTTAATGTAGGGAAAATTCCAGGGAAGGTTCACCGTTTAACGTTTCTCATAAAACTTGTTGTTTCTGAGATCCCAACGGTAGCCATCTTTGGTTTGTCACCTGTATAATATCGAGTAAATAAAATATTAATAACAAGAATGTTAAATTATTTTTTAAGTATTTGATTGTGTCAAACCAGTCAGAAAAAAGAAATGATTTCTTTGAAGCATTTAGTGGCTTATTTATAGTTTATTTATTTTAATTGTCTCACAATAGAATTAAATGTGCGTGCGCGCGCGTGTGTGCATGAAATTGAATTAATGTGGGTGTAAATAACTCATTTTGTTTCATAGATTTTAACTGCCGTAACTTTTATGTGGGCTTTTGCCTTTTATTTATTGAAAGTAACTCTTCCTCCTCACCTTTGGTAATATTTTAACGAAAAAATATCACCTTTTAAGTTTATTCTGCTATAGAAAACCTGAATGGCCGTAATGGCTTTGAACATAATTATTTTAAATGGGGTTCTTAAAGTCTATTTTATTTTATACTTCATATAGAATATTCTAATCCGCCTTTCTTCTAAAAGTTTTTTTTTTTTGTAAGGAATGGAAATAAATGGTATGTGAAAGTTTTTCGTTTTTAAGTTAATATATCTTAAAATTTTTTAATACTTTAGAAATCAAGCTGAATTTTTTTTGTGCGTTTTACTTATTTAGTTAATCTACTTATTAAATTTCTTTCAACTTATCTCAGAATACATTCATTTATCCTCAGAATACTACATTTAATTATTTTTTTAAACTCTCATAAGTCTTTGTAAGAGTATTATTCCTCAGATAATAATAACGCTAGCTTTTCGTAACTTGCCTGTTTTACAAAATGTAACCCGTGGATTAAATACAAAACGCTTATTTTTTTTTTTAGTAGACAAAGTGAAATTATAATATTACGGGCAACATTATTAAGCATCGTGGGTGCTTTAAACTTTTGGGTTCGTATGCTAATGTACCAGTATCTAAATAAAAAAGCACCATTGTATTCGTATGCAACCGTTTTAATAAAGCAGTTTTATTTTTGTTTCATATTATCTGAACTATCATGCCTTTATTGGTTTTTTTGACCTTTCATAATTACAAATTACTAAAGTTTGAAGAAAAAATTTATATACTCGTATTTAGCCAACAAAAGAGGTAAAAGAATAATTAAAAAATAAAACAAAAGTCTATACGTAATCCGTAACAATATATTTTTTTAATAATTTTTATTAATATGCATTGAAGCTGGAAAATGTAAAAATTCACAGATGCGTGTAATCAGTTTTTGTAAAACATTCTTTGTTTTTCTAAAAGATTTAATGGATTTATATTTTAAATATTAAAACTAAAAAAAATTACCGATCAGTTTTCATTTGTAACAACATGAAAAGTTAATATTTGATAAACATTTCGAAAAAACTGGTAAAAAATTTATGCAATTTAATTTTTTTTCTTAAAACAAATTTTGGAAAATTATATTTCACTGAAATAAGGGTTCTAGAAAATTGTATTTTGATTCCTTTACTACCAATTTTTTTTAATCATATGAAAAAGAATACTTAAAAAAATTGATTGTGTGTACTTAAAAAATTAAATTTATTGGGTGTAAAAGTAAAACTTTAACGATAGGAAACAAAAGACAAAGAATTGAAGTTTTCAAGGTTTGTTTTATAATAGAATTTAAACATTTAATAACTTTGTTAACTAAGAAGGTTTCAAGAATAGTTCGAGAAAAAAAAGCCAGGGAAAATTCTGTTTAGAATAAACTTAAAAAATAAAACCGACTTCAATAAAAAATGGCAACTAACAATTAAAAAAATGATTACTAACAAAACATTTCTAACAATTAAATTTTTAATTTAGTGGGTCGTTTTGAAGTCTGTTTAGTTAAAATACAGTTAAAAAAAAAACAATTCTCAATAAAAAAAAGCAAGAAATATGCATTTTGATAAAAGTAAGAAAAGGTATACAGAAAAAACATAAAAATATTTATACCGAACGTGATCTAAGACTCTCTGGAATTCGGAACTGTAGATTAGATTTTTATCCTAGCTTTTCTAACTAATCTTCTTGAATTTTAATGCGAAAATAATTTGAATATAAGAATAATATATTACAATTATATGCCACTATAAAAATTGAAGCAACGAAATCAACAGAAGAAATAGGATTCCTTATCTCATCTATGAATACGACGTAATTATTTCTTTTAAAATCTTTCTTTTAAGGTATAACCCGGCTACCAAAGGAGGTTATATATATAAATTAAATAAATAACTATCGAAATCGGTCCAGTGAAAAATAAACGCTGAAACATACTTTTTAAAAAAAAGAACAGGTTATATTGAGTATTTCACCCTTTTTATTGATCTTTTTCTAATTGTGTAATTAATAGTTTGAATGGTCACTTATTAAGGATCCTGATCCTTAACTATTTACTACTGAAGTATAAAAACTGTTCCTTGAGAGAAAGGTTGAAATGTATACCAAAAACAGACAATTAAAGATGTTAGATGTAATGAATTTATTTAAATTAACAGAACGAAAAGTTCTGCGCTATCCTAATTAATGTAGGTAATGCTTTTACATTAGTACTTGCACAAATATAAGGAGACATTGTCTATGAGGAGATTAGATTATAAGAAGTGAAACACCGAATAACTATATACATACACCGAGTGACGAAGACAATTTGCTTGTAACATTCAGTTTTTTGATTTTGACATATTCTTTAATGTCGTCTTTTTGACAATCGATTTCCAGAAGACCAATTTCCTGGAGTCATTCTGCCTGCCTATTCTATCAGTCAAGTCATCCCCAACTTTGAAATGTTAGCAGCGTAATATCCGACTACTAAATTTAGTTACGTAAAACCTCGGTTGTACCTGAAAGATTATATTCCATCTAATTTTTAAGCGTAAAAGATTTAATTTATTTTTACATTTCTTATATGTTTTTCAATTTCCTGTTAAAAAGGGAAATTATTCTGTTAATTGGTAAAATAAGTTGAATTTAAAGGGGTGTACGTAATGAAATTGCTATAATTTTGTTTTAATAAATTTAAAACAGAATAAGGTGATTTGTATTTGACTGGTGTATTTTGAATTATTTATACGTTAATAAGAAAAAAATAAAACAGAAAAAACAACTAAGAAAGTTTCTTTATGATTTTTTTGTCATATCTTTCTGTTTACTCGTTAGTGACATAAGTAGAATAATAATTTGGTAAATGACTCCATTTTATTTTAGTAACAACCGAAGATTGTATAACTAAATATACAAGCTTTATAACTAAACAGTTGTTTTGTCGGGATAAATTATATAGGTAAGAGAAAATTAGCTACAAATGAGGTTCCCATCAGATATTAAAAATGATTCTTTATAATTATATGTAAGGTTTGTTTGTTGACTCTCCCTAATGCCATAACCGTAATAATGATTTTAAGTGACCTAATTTAATCAAATTCAAACCCTAAAATGGAGGAGCTGCTATTCCAAAGAATAATCAGCGTCGCATACGAGCTTACTTGGGAAAGTAAGAAGGGAAGTTTACTCTACTTAGCCGAATATCTTGTCAGACTGATATTCAATACAGCGTTAAGTTTATGTGTAAATCCCTGTAAAGGATGTGTTTTGAGTTTGTATTTAATAGTATAACATGTACTGTACATTGTTTATAGCTTACTGCAAATATATGCTTCACATGTATGCGTGTGTATATATATATATATATATATATATATATATATATAAATTACACACACACACACATACACACAATTATGCATCAATTTGCTGTTACTTTAACCTGATTCAATTTTGTACTAAATTATACCATATTTTATAATTAAAATGTTACGGCGGTGCTGAATTTATTTTCGTTCATAATTGTAATCGCATCGGTATTCTCTCGTAAAGTAACTTTTAAAACAAGGTTTTAAGCCGGCGTAAAACTGTTAGCAACTCCAGATATAGCATTGTGTTTTGTGAGCGATTGTACTCGGCCTGGCATCCGTATTAAGCTCCACCACTATTTTCTGGTCGTATTCTATCAGTAGTAACATGTTTGACATTCCGATTGGCCGGTATAGCAACATTTAAAACTACCTATTAGACTCTTTAATTGTTACTGTTTGATGCTATTTTAAAGTTGTAACTTGCTAAACGACTCTGGTTTCGTTGTCGCACTGAACTCGGTGTGCTCTAGCAAGCCCTCACCTAAGTTTTCCGATATTTTATAAAGTTTCAATTGTTTTATTCTCAGTTTATTGTTTGTTAGATATTTTAGCTGTTTTGACAAGTTTTTTTTTGTTAAACCCAGATCTATTTCTTATTTTATTGTTGCTGTAATACGTACTACAGTAGCAGGTTTTTATGGCTTCGTAAAAAAAAATCACTTTATAAGATAATAAAACATCATTTAAGAAACATGAATTAGACAGAAGCTAGGAAACGTTTTGGATTTTTTTGAGCCACCATCTCTGTATTTCTGAAGAAAAGGAAAGAAACTATACGTTGAACAACACAGATCTGTGAAGGAAACTCGTAAAAATTACGTCTAATTAAGAAAAATTGTTTCCACCATTTTATAATGATTTCGTGAAAAATAGCATTAAAAATTTCTATAAGTGATAATATTTTGTGTTTACGAACAAGAATATTCGTTCGCCTACAAGCTAAGATTTTAAAGTGTAAAAAAGAAAATGAGCCTTTTATTATTTTTGAATTTTTATGATTAGCATGTCATTTATTTTCAAGGAATTCAAAAGGAAAATAGTTTTACATAGATAAAGCCATGATGCGAACGAGGAACATAAACCATTTTAAACTAGTAATGTTTTGGAGCACTTAATGACTTCATTCTCTCTCTCTCCGTTTATATATATATATATATATATATATATATATATATATATGTGTGTGTGTGTGTGTGTGTGTGTGTGTGTTCAAGCTAAACAAAAGTAGTTCAAAATATCTGATTTAAAAAAGAAATTAAGACTTTATTATGTTGATTTTATCTCATTATAAAATGAAATTTATTTACAATTTATAAATATTCTATTACACTTAAACTTATAATCCATTCAATATTAAAGCATAATTTTTAACATTCACTAACAAATAAAAAATGTTTGAGATAATAATAATAATAATAATCGAACTTCATTAAATGGGTATAGATTTCTCTTTCGTTCTTGAATTTAGTATGATCCCAGCATCATGTAGGCCTATATGATATCGTAAAAAAAAAAAACAAAGAGAAAATTATGTTGTATAGAATTAAACCTATATCCACAGCAACATTCCCTTATAAAGATTTTTGAACTCCGTCCCTACAGTACCGTTATAGAAAGATTTAACCGTATCCTGATTCATATAACTATGTCAAGCCTACCAAAATGCAGGTGATATTCAGCTCTTTAAGTGTAATCTCTCTTTTCACCTTAGGGATTAGCTTACCGTAGGGAAAATCATTTCTTTCAGAACAACTCTGAATAATGTTTCTTGATCTCAAATGCCTTTGTATTCCTCACAGCTTACGTATAACAAAAGTCAGATAGCTAATGTGACTGTGGAAAACAACAGATAACGTATTTATTTCTGTAGTCAAACACTAAATTATATTATATTTTTATAACCGCAAGTTTATAAAATTAAAAATAATTGTTTTATAAAAGAGTATTTTTAGTCTTGGTTATAAATCCAATATTCAATAAAATCGCAGAGATAATTCTATCATCAGATTAAAACTGAACAGTATGTAATCTATTTGTTATTCTTAGATTTATGTTACACAAACGAAGTTATGTAACAATGTTTGCGATGTAACAAATAAATGCGATTACAATGTTTGATAGTTATTATATTGTGTAAACTTTTAACAAATGATGTATTTAGATTGATTGAACTAAATCCAACAGAATACTCGTTTGATATCTCTTTATATTGCATTTGTCATGAAAAATAATTAATTTTATTATACTGATCAGTAACATTTATTTTTAGTTAAATGTTGGGTCGTCGTTTAACTTATTAAAAAGTTATTATTAGTTTTATGTATACATTTTCTATGTTAATGTCGCTGAAAAAAATCTTACATAAATTTTATTTCGTTAATTTTTTTTTTGTCTTCAGTCATTTGACTGGTTTGATGCAGCTCTCCAAGATTCCCTATCTAGTGCTAGTCGTTTCATTTCAGTATACCCTCTACATCCTACATCCCCAACAATTTGTTTTACATACTCCGAACGTGGCCTGCCTACACAATTTTTCCCTTCTACCTGTCCTTCCAATATCAAAGCGACTGTTCCAGGATGCCTTAGTATGTGGCCTATAAGTCTGTCTCTTCTTTTAACTATATCTTTCCAAATGCTTCTTTCATCTATTTGCCGCAATACCTCTTCATTTGTCACTTTATCCACCCATCTGATTTTTAACATTCTCCTATAGCACCACATTTCAAAAACTTCTAATCTTTTCTTCTCAGATACTCCGATTGTCCAGGTTTTACTTCCATATAAAGCGACACTCCAAACATACACTTTCAAAAATCTTTTCCTGACATTTAAATTAATTTTTGACTTAAACAAATTATATTTCTTACTGAAGGCTCGTTTCGCTTGTGCTATTCGGCATTTTATATCGCTCCTACTTCGTCCATCTTTAGTAATTCTACTTCCCAAATAACAAAATTCTTCTACCTCCATAATCTTTTCTCCTCCTATTTTCACATTCAGTGGTCCATCTTTGTTATTTCTACTACATTTCATTACTTTTGTTTTGTTCTTGTTTATTTTCATGCGATAGTTCTTGCGTAGGACTTCATCTATGTCGTTCATTGTTTCTTCTAAATCCTTTTTACTCTCGGCTAGAATTACTATATCATCAGCAAATCGTAGCATCTTTATCTTTTCACCTTGTACTGTTACTCCGAATCTAAATTGTTCTTTAATATCATTAACTGCTAGTTCCATGTAAAGATTAAAAAGTAACGGAGATAGGGAACATCCTTGTCGGACTCCCTTTCTTATTACGGCTTCTTTCTTATGTTCTTCAATTATTACTGTTGCTGTTTGGTTCCTGTGCATGTTAGCAATTGTTCTTCTATCTCTGTATTTGAACCCTAATTTTTTGTAAATGCTGAACATTTTATTCCAGTCTACGTTATCGAATGCCTTTTCTAGGTCTATAAACGCCAAGTATGTTGGTTTGTTTTTCTTTAATCTTGTTTCTACTATTAATCTGGGGCCTAAAATTGCTTCCCTTGTCCCTTTACTTTTCCTGAAACCAAATTGGTCTTCTCCTAACACTTCTTCCACTCTCCTCTCAATTCTTCTGTATAGAATTCTAGTTAAGATTTTCGATGCATGACTAGTTAAATTAATTGTTCTGTATTCTTCACATTTATCTGCCCCTGCTTTCTTTGGTATCATGACTATAACACTTTTTTGAAGTCTAACGGAAATTCCCCTTTTTCATAAATATCACACACCAGTTTGTATAATATATCAATCGCTTCCTCACCTGCACTGCGCAGTAATTCTACAGGTATTCCGTCTATTGCAGGAGCCTTTCTGCCATTTAAATCTTTTAATGCTCTCTTAAATTCAGATCTCAGTATTGTTTCTCCCATTTTATCCTCCTCAACTTCCTCTTCCTCTATAACACCATTTTCTAATTCATTTCCTCCGTATAACTCTTCAATATATTCCACCCATCTATCGACTTTACCTTTCGTATTATATATTGGTGTACCATCTTTGTTTAACACATTATTAGATTTTAATTTATGTACCCCAAAATTTTCCTTTACTTTCCTGTATTTCTCATTTCTCTTTCCACTTCTGAACACTTTTCTTTAATCCACTCTTCTTTCGCCAGTTTGCACTTCCTGTTTATAGCATTTCTTAATTGCCGATAGTTCCTTTTACTTTCTTAATCACTAGCATTCTTATATTTTCTACGTTCATCCATCAGCTGCAATATATCGTCTGAAACCCAAGGTTTTCTACCAGTTCTCTTTATTCCGCCTAAGTTTGCTTCTGCTGATTTAAGAATTTCCTTTTTAACATTCTCCCATTCTTCTTCTACATTTTCTACCTTATCTTTTTTACTCAGACCTCTTGCGATGTCCTCCTCAAAAATCTTCTTTAGCTCCTCTTCCTCAAGCTTCTCTAAATTCCACCGATTCATCTGACACCTTTTCTTCAGGTTTTTAAACCCCAATCTACATTTCATTATCACCAAATTATGGTCGCTATCAGTGTCTGCTCCAGGGTAAGTTTTGCAGTCAACAAGTTGATTTCTAAATCTTTGCTTAACCATGATATAATCTATCTGATATCTTGCAGTATCGCCTCGCTTTTTCCAAGTGTATATTCTTCTATTATGATTTTTAAATTGGGTGTTGGCAATTACTAGATTATACTTCGTGCAAAACTCTATAAGTCGGTCCCCTCTTTCATTCCTTTTGCCCAGCCCGTATTCACCCACTATATTTCCTTCCTCGCCTTTTCCAATGCTTGCATTCCAATTTCCAACTATTATTTAATTTTCATCTCCTTTTACGTGTTTAATTGCTTCATCAATCTCTTCGTATACACACTCTACTTCATCATCATCATGGGCGCTTGTAGGCATATTGACTTTAACAATCGTTGTCGGTTTAGGTTTTGATTTTATCCTTATTACAATGATTCTATCGCTATGCGTTTTGAAATACTCTACTCTCTTCCCTATCTTCTTGTTCATTATGAAACCTACTCCTGCCTGCCCATTTCGTTAATAACTTCTGATATTTTTTTTTTTATTGTTATTATTTATCGTAATTTATTTTTACAATCAGAGGTTAACTTATTAATTCAATATATTTTAATTAAAAAAAACTTAAAAAAAAAAGAAGGATGAAGTCTGATTCGAGCCGATGTGTCTTCCCTTTGTAAGATCCAAATTTTTCATTAATTAAAATTTTATTTGGTTATAACTCTGGAGCCGATAAAAATAAGTACCACTTATATCGTTGAAAATCTCGCAATGAGGGGCTTATTACTGCAGTTAAGAAAAACTCCAAAATACAAACTTTTTGGAATTTTGCTTTTTGGACACGTTTGGTTCAATCGATTGCAGTAAAAAAGAGACGTTTACAACTAGTTGTTACACCAGTCCTAAATCCAAAATTTCAACATTCTATGGTTAATCGTTTTTGAGTTATGCGAGATACAGACGTCACGCCGAAACTTATTAAAATGGATATTTTCGTTGAAATCTGAAAACGAACATTTTTTCTTCGTACAAGGAAATAAAAAAATTCGTTATTGAGCAGGATATTCTATACTCTACGACAATATATATTCTGTATACTATAGTATATTTCTATTTATGTATATATTTTCTTTGTGAATCGTTGAAAAAATTGAAATATTTTTATTACTGAGCATATCGCTCAGTAACAACAATATACTTACTACAATATGTACACTCTACTATTCTATACTTATACACTCGATTTTTTTGGGATAATTTTTTGGGTAAGTTTCCTAAAATCAGATTTTTATGTTTCTCGTTTTAATTATAATTTATATTATAATCGAAAAAATTAATGGAATGGAATGAAGTATCGAGTTATATTTTTATTTCCGTTAAGAAAAGAACAACAAATTTCTGTTGTCTGTAACTTATATTATGTAAATATTCGTGATGTACATTAGAAAGGATGGGATTACAGTCACTTCGAATTACATTACAATTCATTCGCTTGGTGTTATCCGAGTCGGTTGAAAATCTCAGTTGACATGTCTTAATGACAGGTGTATTACAGTCGCTAAGGTTTAGCCTTGTTCTGTAGCTAATAGCGAGTCGGTATTATAATGCATTTAAGAACAATAAAAGGGGCGGATGAAGAGCAGGAGAAAGGATTCACAAGAGTTTTAAGGAAGACCCGCCTTCCACCTACTACCGATGCTATTCTGTAAACGAGTAAGTGGTTCTGCTAGGTTGTGTGTTGAAAATTTTCACGACTTGTAACGGGATTAGCCTCAGTTAGAGGAAGGCTTGACAGCAACTAGATTTAGTAGCACCCGCTAAAAGCCCCGAGAGAGGCTCGGAAAACATTTCATAAACCCTCTTATCAGTCGTATTCTCGTAAACCGTAACTCCCTTTTCTAACTCCTATAATCTAAACTCTAACCTCATCCGACCGAGAAGTCTATTTAATTTCTTATAAACCTTTACCTCCGCTAAATCTCCTAAATATCCCTCGGGTGTATCGAATTGGCTATAGATTGCTATAGTTATATTTTCCTTTCATTCTATAATTGGAGGCTTTTTATCTTAAGCCACTAAGAAATGAAGAATTGGAGAAAAGAATTGATGATTAATTTACTGGTTCATTTCACACGAATATTGCGAAATTTTTAAGTGAATGATAGAACAAGACTTGATTATTTAAATCATGAAAAACAAGTAGAATATTTTTTCATAAAAAAAATTACGGTTATTTGGAATACTCTGAATTTATTTTTGTTTATTAATTTATGTGAAATACAAATTTCCTGATGTACGTTTCTTTCACTCTTCGATGAAATTATTAGATGTTACTCAATAATTTTATTTGTATCAGTTTTTTCTTATATGTATCAAGGAAAATGAAACTATTTAGTGAAGTAAACCGTTTCATCGTTTGTTATGCTGGCTTATAACAATATGTTATGCAGAAATATTTATTTATAATCTCGTTTTCTTTATTTATTGTTTCTTGCATTTTACCAGAATAATTATTTCGGTAATTTAGATTTCAGAAGAAGCTTTCCATCATAAAGATTATAATTAGAAATTTAATATTTTCTTTATTATAATTGCGCCGTTGTACAAGTTACATTTGTTTAAATAAAGAATGATTTTTCTTTTTAGATAAAAAAAAATGTAACTTTTTGTTCGTATGTTTATTTACGTACATTAATCGTACCGATTGTATAACGTAAGTTACTAGTCATCCTGAACTGGCGTAACCATTCTCAAGAATTACAGTATCAGTCCCAAGTTTACTTGAGAAAATGAAAATAGTTTCCCAATGCCCTGTTCATTGAACTGAATATCCTGTTTCATTCAGGATGTAAACCACACTGAAATTCAATTGAAATCAACCCTAATATTGTAACCTATTCCTCCTGAGGGATACAATTAGCATCATTACTCGCAGAGAAAGCGGATCGGACTGGTTTTTCAAATGTGACCCCTCAGATGTTTTACGTGTATCACAGGCTTAAGAACGACTTCCCTAAAACAGGCAAATCAAGGTTACATGCATCTATAACTATTTCAGCCGTTAGGCGATGTATATTCTTATAACCGGTAGATTATCGTTATTTTTTAATTACTTGTTTATTTATTTCTACTTCGTTTGTAACTTTATGTTTAAGTTAAATAAATTATACGTATTTAAATATTATGAAGTTTGGACACATACGTATTTTTTAATCACTTAATGCTGGTGAAATAAATGTTTATTAATTTCTGTACGCAGAACAACGAGGTATTAACATTGCGTACAAATAGACAATACCAGATGGGCTATGTTGACCCACCGGGCTGGTCTAGTGATGAACTCGTCATCACAAATCAGCTGATTTCGAAGTCGTGAGTTCAAGATTTTAATCCTAGTAAAGGCGGTTACTTTTATACGGATTTGAATACCATATCGTGGATACCGGTATGCTTTGGTGGTTGAGTTTCAATTAACCACACATTTCAGGAATGGTTGACCTGAGATTGTACAAGACTACATTTCATTTATATGCATATATATCATCCTCTGAAGTAATACCTTACGGTGGTTCCGGAGGCTAAACAAAAAAAAAAAAAGAAAGAAGGTGGTACAAGTATTTTATGATATACGTGTCGGCTTAATTGCTTATAACAATCTTCAGTATAATATTACGAAAAACATAACGAAATAAATTAAATGCATATACACATTATCCTCACGTATTTTTTTTTTTTTTTTTTTTATTGTAACGACTCGGCAACTTCAAAATCTGTTCACCAAGATAATTGAACAGTAAGTAAAAGTGTATTTGAACTAACATTAATTTGCCTTAGACCCAGCGTCTTGTGACTCAATAATGAAATATAAGAGCACTCCGTACGGCCAGACCATAAAGTCATCTAATCGAAAATATAAGACATACCAAGAATATTGTTGTTGTTTGTAAGCGATACAAGGCAACGCAGGTAAGAACAGTTTTACAAAATTATTTATCGACGTCATTATTTAATTTTTTACCATGATGATTTAAACAATATTTTATATAAATCCGCGAAAAATTACAACAAAACAGGGTGCAAGGCGCATAACAGAAAATATCCTAATGATTTTTGTGCATTGCCGTATTTACATAGAAATTTTTAAACAAAGACATAAAATTTCAGTGATTAATATTCAAAAATGTTTACTATAATAATATATGTTTGTTACTATATATAGAGCCGTGTATTCCCTCAGACATGATAAAGTTTCTTTAACCAAAGAAATAAAAATAATTGAAAACATTGTTGTTAGTAATGGTTATAATATTAATACTATAAATAAATTATATAATAAAATAAATATGACTTAATAATATAAAATTATTACCAGATCAAAAGGGAAAAATATACGTAAAAAATGAATACATTTTTTACCTTGACCTTTAGTCAAAAAATTGATAAAAAAGTTAACATAACACCTCCATATATTACAAATAATAAATTAATTAAACATATTAATAATAATTATAATAAAATATCATATAATAATGATACTAAGTTTGATAAACAAGGGGTATATTATCCGGGTTGTGAGGATTGCGATATATTTGTCTGAATCGTAAATTCTCTATGTGTGCAAAAGAACACACAGACAGTATTAAAAACAATAAACCAGAAAATTCCAACTTTGCTAAACATATATTAGATAATGGGCATACATACAATCCTAATACTTTTATGAAAATCTTAGACATTTCTTACAATTATTATAATACATCTAATTTAGAAAAATATCACATTTACAGTAATCGTAAAAATCTAATTAATGAGCAAACATTTTTTAAAGATGATAAATTGTTTCGCCCTAAATATAGATATAAAGAAATAATTTAATAAA